>NC_141544.1:31572774-31892774 GCF_021556685.1 Rattus norvegicus | reverse complement strand
ATGACAGTGGGGTGTTGAAATCTCCTACTATTATCCTGTGAGGGGCAATGTGTGCTTTGAGCTTTAGTAAGGTTTCTTTTATGAATGTAGGTGCCCTTGCATTTGGAGCATAGATATTTAGATTGAGAGTTCACCTTAGTGGATTTTTCCTTTGATGAATATGTAGTGTCCTTCCTTATCTTTTTTGATAACTTTTGGTTGAAAGTCGATTTTATTCCATATGAGAATGGCTACTCCAGTTTCTTTCTTGGGATCATTTGCTTGGAAAATTATTTTCCAAACTCTTACTCTGAGGTAGTGTCTGTTTTGTCACTGATGTTTATTTCCTGTATGCTGCAGAATGCTGTGTCGTCTTTATGTATCCAGTCTGTTAATCTATGTCTTTTTATTGAAAAATTGAGTCTATTGATTTTAAGAGATATTAAGGAATAGCGTTGTTGATTTCTGTTATATTTGTTCTTATCGGTGGAATTAGGTTTGTGTGGCTCTCTTCTTTTGGGATTATAGCAAGATTACTTTCTTGTTTTTTTCTAGAGTGTAATTTCCCTCTTTGTGTCGGAGTTTTCTATCTATTATCCTTTGTAGGGCTGGATTTGTGGGAAGATATTGTGCAAATTTGGTTTTGTCATGGAATATTTTGATTTCTTCATCTATGTTAATTGAGAATTTTGCTGGATATAGTAGTCTGGGCTGGCATTTGAGTTCTCTCACGGTCTGAATAACATCTTTACTCTCCTGTATCCGTATTATTCTCAGGTTGGGTTTTTTCTTTGTGTCCATGATTTCTTTAATGTTTTGAGATAAGATCTTTTTGCTTCCTGTATTTTCCTTGACTGCTGTGTAGATGTCTCCTATGGTATCTGCTGATGAAATTCTTCTGTTTCTTGAAGTCTGTTGATGATGCTTGCATCTGTGACTCCTGTTCTCTTTCCTAAGTTTTCCATCTCCAGGGCTCTCTAGCTTTGTATTTTCTTTAGTGATTCTATTTCCATTTTTAGATCCTGGATTGTTTTGCCCTATTACTTCACCTGTTTGATTGTGTTCTCTTGTATTTCTTTAATGGATTTATGTATTTCCTCTTTAAGTGCTTCAACTTTTTACTTAAATTCTTCTGAATGTCTTTGAGGGAGTTTTTATGTCCTTTTAAAAGTTTTCTATCATATTCATGAAATGAAAGTTTAGATCTGAATCTTGCCTTATAAGTGTTTTGTGGTATCCTGGACTTTCTGTGGTGGGAGAACTAGGTTCTGAGGAGGCCAAGTAGTCTTGCTTTCTTTTGCTTATGTTCTTATGCTTGCCTCTTGCCATCAGGGTATCTCTGGTGTTTTCTGGCCTCTCTTTCTCTGCCCGGAGCTGTTCTTCCTGTGAGCCAGTGATCCTATGATCCTCTTATTCTGTGTTCCTGGGGAGTCAAGCTGCAACTGGAGTGTGGGCTGTTTGGGGGTTAGGTCCAGCACTGGGGCTCTGATCCTGGCATAGATGGGATCTAGAAGGACAAAGTAAATGTTTTTAATGAATAAATAATGCAACATGATGCAAAGAATGGCATTTTTTTTTGGTTCTTTTTTTCGGAGCTGGGGACCGAACCCAGGGCCTTGCGAAGAATGGCATTTTAATAAGACTTTCCCTTTATTAATTATTCTAATTACCCTGGACAAAATACTAAAATACTATTACCTTATTTCTCTATCTCCAAAATGATCAAACCATATATTTCATGAATATTGAGTTAGCGATAGTAGAAAGCATTAACACACACAGACACACACACACACACACACACACACACACACACACACACACCACAAATTGAGAGGAAGAGTGATAGGGGAAGTGGAAGGGGCAACTATATAAATGTGTTATATAGTTATATTGTTTTTAAGAGCTTAGATTTAAGATGCCAGTAAGACCTTCTTCTTATTCTTTCTTATTTTATTTTGCAATACTCAGTTCTGGAATATTTTGGGGAATATTTGGATGTTCTGAGGTCATGTGCTCACAGAGATAATAGCTCTCTGCTTGAGTGGGTACCTTGAAGAAAATCAAATTTCTAAAATTAGGGTCAGAACATTAGAAAATCAATGAAGTGCAAGGAAGTTTTCTTACAATTTATTTTCCTTGCATCTTCTTGATTCCTTCATCAATACTTTGTTCATTTTAAATTGTCTTTCTAGAATTGTTTTGGCTTGGACATCTCTTTAATAATATCCATTCAGTTCACTCTCCTACTTAGATGATAAACCATTTTCTTTCCTCTATATCCTGTTCAATTTCTTGTACCTTCCTCTACATAAAAATATGGAAGAAACAGAAAACCTGAGAGAAGGAAGTGAATCTGTGGTAGAGAGGAGGGGGCAAGAGGCAGGCAGGAGTGGAGGTGGGGTACTGTGTTTGAGAACTATTGTGTGAGAGCAATATATATTTTCAATAAAAATCTGTGACTGTACACTGACATTTAAACATATTAGATGAAATTAAATACAATATTCAATTAAAGAACTAAATAATACATGAGATAAGTGGGAAGGTTAGTCAATAAAGGCAATTGGGAATATGATCAGCCTCCCATCTTGTGAATGTGATTACTTTTTCAAAGCTATCTTGATTATTGGGTTAGATAAGTATTAGATTTCCTATAGCAAGTGTCTATGAAAGATAACAGAGTTGAAAATATGGATAGTTGTGGTGCACCTTGAGCTTCCTCTGGAAGAAGAAAGGAAATAAGAATTGCATAGATGGAGTCTCAGACTTCAGCACAGCTTTTAAAGAAACTTACCTCAAATAAGTGAGGAATTCCATTCAAAGATGGGACACTTCAGGAAGTAGGCCTGTTTCATCTAGCTGTTATAATCCTTAGTGTCCAGCATTGGAGATGAAGTCTAGTAATCACAAGGACAAAGACGTACGCAAGTTAAAAGCAGAAGTGAATTTAGTCTAGTACTGGCATCAGGAAATTTCCAGAGATGTGAATTAGACATTCATGGTTTGATCCATTTCAATAGGTTGAAATCATGTTTCACTTTACTCCTTGTAGATGTCTTTTTTTTTCTAGCAGACCTATTTACAAAACTGGGTTTGGATGAAATATATATCATGTGTTCTTGGATGTGAAGACTAAACTCATAGCCATCAGCCATGACAATGACCCTGGACTAGGAAGAAATCAAAAACAAAAAAATGGCATTTGAATGTGGGGGCAACAAAACAGAACAATCAAAACCTTATAAAAGAAAAATTTTTGGTTCATTAGGAATATTTATTATTAGATGGTGCTTTATGATGACCTGTGGCTAAAATTGAAGTATTTGTTGAGGAGATGACGAACTAGAAGTCATACAGTCCTCCAACAAGACCACACATTCTAAACTTTCAAAATTGTTCCACTGTTTGTAGACCAAATATTCAAAAAGTCAAAACTATTGCTAAGATTTATCAATCAAAATATAACACAAAATTAAATATGAAAATAGAGACAAATTTTGAAAAAAAATTGTGAACCAATTCAACTAAAAAGGAATACTTAGACTCCTAAAATAAGTAACATTTAAAATTCACACAGAACAAGATTGAACTTCTCATAAACTATAGCAGTAATCATAATGTCCTAATCTGCTGCAACATTATAAATTAAAACTGAATTGAGAGATGCCACAGGATATGCTACACATAGCTTTTGCACAGCAATACAGTATGCAGAAGTTTCCAATTCGAGCTATCAATATCACAGAACAAAATTTTAATGACTTAATTCATATTTTTAATAGAGTAAAAGGTAGAGTTTACAGATTTACTCATTTGTAGCATATAATCCAACATTTCTAAATACATTTAGATAATACTTCAACCATCACCATGGATATATTTTGCCAGCTTTAAAATTTCATAACAGTAAACCTTACATGCAGTACCAGCCATAACCCAGTACACTCCCTCTTCCTCATGCCACAATTTTGTTCTTGTACAACAGCTATTCAATTGAAATTATTTATTTTTATGCAATTATTTTACTTAATAAGGACAGATGCTTTGTATTAGTGTTGTTCTTATTCAATATTTATAGTGGTAGTTTATTTTTTACTATTATCTGCTACTTTCTTTAATATAATTAGAGTACATAGCCTCTGTAGAATATAAGCCATATAAACCAATTACATTTTAATTACTAGTTTCCAACTTTTTAATTTAAGACTTAAACAATCTGAGTAGATATCTCTTCAATAGCCATTAGAGAAAGGGAAATACTTTTATTTGAACTGTAAGCCAGATTAAAAGAAAATTATTCATTATTTTTAACTAAATTAAACTCAAAATGCATACAAATTATCCTAGAACCAACATGCCTTTGCTACTTGTTCTCCTGAAGTTAAGATAAACACAAGATTGCCATTTTCATGATGTCCCCTTTGTTAATTGTTGAGCTTAGTCTTTGTGCTATTGATGTTCTGTTCAGACATATTTTTCCTGTGTCAATGAGTTAAAGATTGTTCCTCTGCTTAATTTTCTATCGTATTCAGTGTATCTAGTCTTATGTTAAGATTCTTGATACATTTGGAGATAAAATTTTATTTTTGTAGGGGAGAAGAGTTGGGATTCATTTGGATTCTTCTGTATACCAACATCCACTCTTTCAATTTTTCAGTACTATTTATTTGAGATTCTGTGGTGTGTCTCTCTCTCTCTCTCTCTCTCTCTCTCTCTCTCTCTCTCTCTCTCTCTCTGTGTGTGTGTGTGTGTGTGTGTGTGTGTGTGTGTGTGTGTGGTGTAATTTTGGATTTTTTTAATAAATCAGGATTTTAGGTTTGTAGCCTTATGTCTTGTTCTCTAATTTGATAGTATGAATCAATGTTTTCACTTTTTGTCTTGTTTTACTTTATTCATTTATTTGTTCTGTTTTGGTTGGACAAAATCATGCCCTTTATAAGTTTACATATTTATATTTAATGTCCTATTTTTGTTGGACATTTTCTTTATTTACATTTCAAATGCTATCCCATTTCCTGGTTTTTCCCTCCAGTAATTTCCCTATCCCATCCCCCTCTCCCACTTCTATGACAGTGCTTCTCCACCCACCCTATTCCTACCTCAGCGCCCTGGCATTTTCCTATACTGGGGCATCGGCATCGAGCCTTCACAGTACCAAGGCCCTCTCCTCCCACTGAGGCCAAATTAGCCATACTCTAGTACATATGCAACTGGAGCCATAGGTCCCTCATGTGTACTCTTTGGTTGTTGGGTGGTTTACTCCCTGGGAGCTATGGGGGGTCCTGGTAGTTGATACCATTAGTCTTCCTATGTGGTTGAAAACCCCTTCAGCTCCTTCAGTCCTTTCCCTAATTTCTCTATTGGGGTCCCATTGCTGACTCCAATGGTTGGCTGCTAGCATCTTCATCTGTATTTATCAGGCTCTGACAGAGCTACTCAGGAAGATGCTGTAACATAAATCAAGGACACATGTTCCACTGTGTTCATAGCAGCCTTCTTTATAATAGCCAGAAGCTGGAAACAACCCAGATGTCATTCAACAGAGGAATGGATACAGAAAATATGGTATAATTATACAATGGAATTCTAATCAGTTATTAAAACTGACAACTTCATGAAATTCACAGGGAAATGTATGGAAGTAGAAAATATTATCCTGAGTTAGGTCACCCAGTCACAAAAGAACATACATGGTATGTACTCACTTATACGTGGATCTAAGGTTAAATGCTCAGAATAACCATGATAAAACTCACAGACTATATGAAGCTCAAGAAGGAAGACCAAAGTGTAGATGCTTCAATCCTTCTTAGAAGGAGGAACAAAACACTCACAGGAGGTAGATGGTGGAAAAGATTGGAAGGAAGAGAGGAGGCTAGGAGGAAATGGGGGGTGGTATCAGGTATGGGAGGAGGCAGGGATGACATACATAGGGTCAGGAAATTGAACAGAGCTACTCAGAAATGGGGGATAGGGAACCAGAGGCAGTCACGAGCAAGTCCTAGATGACAGGAAAGCATCTGATGGGTATGGGATTAGTTGAAATGCCCAACAAAATGGAGGGAGAACCTGTAGAAACCATATCCAGACAATAGGCAATGTCCTTTGGTTGGGGGATGGGGCCACCCACTCATTTCCAAAGTTTTTATCCCAGAATTGCTCCGGTCTAAAGGAACTACAGGGACAACGTGTGGAGCAGAGAATGAAGGAAAGGCTACCCAGAGACTGGCACCTCTGGGGAATCCATCCCACATACAGATCCCAAACCCAGACACTACTGTTAAAACCATGTTCTTTTTGTGACTATAGTTCTGTAATATTACTTGAGGTGGTGGACTGTGATACTTCCAGCAATTCTTTAATTACTCTGTGTAGGACCGAACCCAGGGCCTTGTGCTTGCTAGGCAAGCGCTCTACCACTGAGCTAAATCCCCAACCCCGGGCTTAGACTTTTTAAAACCTACTTTAATAAGGGATCTCAAATGCTTTGACATCCATTCTAAACCACCTTCCAATGGTAGGGAAGAGAAGATGGTAAATAGAACAAGAGGACATGGAAAGTTTGGAAGTAGGTCTTTGGGGTGATTCTAATCTCCTTGTCAGGGTACCAGCAGTCCAGTTCAGTTGTGTCAGGATTCCAAATATAAATCAGCAGCAGTACACGATCCAGACGAAACTGCTAGACTTCTGCCAAGTCATGAGTCAGTAGGATCAACCAGAACCAGCGAGGATTCCAGGAGAAGTTATCACCCCTGCTTCTCTCAACAAAGTAAAGACATGAGATCAACAACATTTTGCAAAGCTAGCTATGCAAGTGCTCTGCTGAGTCCTACTTATACTCTCTCAGAACATGAGTCCTTTCATGAGTCTTGCCTCAGCAAAACATCAAATGCATCTGCATCACCTGTCACTACTAAAAGTTTCCACTTCAACACAGGATTATTTTAGCAACCCTAAGTGTGTACCTGTTTCTATGAACCAGAAAATTGTCCTTTCAAGGTTTGTGAAGAATTATGTTAGAATTTTGATGGGGATTGTGTTAAATGTGTAGATTGGCTATTTCATTGAAATCACTTTTATATATGTATATATTGTAGAAAACTTCTACTGTTAGATTTTCTTGTATGCTTATGGGGATCTCTTTCTTTAGGTTAGGGAAGTTTTCTTCTATGATTTTGTTGAAGATATTTACTGGCCCTTTGAGCTGGGAGTCTTCACTCTCTTCTATACCTATTATTCTTAGGTTTGATCTTCTCATTGAGTCCTGGATTTCCTGTATGTTTTGGACCAGTAGCTTTTTCCGCTTTACATTATCTTTGACAGTTGAGTCGATGATTTCTATGGAATCTTCTGCTCCCGAGATTCTCTCTTCTATCTCTTGTATTCTGTTGGTAAAGCTTGAATGTACAGCTCCTTGTCTCTTCTTTTGGTTTTCTATATCCAGGGTTGTTTCCATGTGTTCTTTCTTAATTGCTTCTATTTCCATTTTTAATTCCTTCAACTGTTTGATTGTGTTTTCCTGGAATTCTTTCAGGGATTTTTGTGACTCCTCTCTGTGGGCTTCTACTTGTTTATTTATGCTTTCCTGGAATTCTTTTAGGGATTTTTGCGATTCCTCTCTGTAGGCTTCTACTTGTTCTCTAAGGGAGTTCTTCACGTCTTTCTTGAAGTCCTCCAGCATCATGATCAAATATGATTTTGAAACTAGATCTTGCTTTAATGGTGTGTTTGGATATTCCGTGTTTGCTTTGGTGGGAGAATTGGGCTCCGATGATGCCATGTAATCTTGGTTTCTGTTGCTTGGGTTCCTGCTCTTGCTTCTCGCCATCAGATTATCTCTAGTGTTACTTTGTTCTGCTATTTCTGACAGTGGCTAGACTGTCCTATAAGCCTGTGCTTCAGGAGTGCTGTAGACCTGTTTTCCTGTTTTCTTTCAGCCAGTTATGGGGACAGAGTGTTCTGCTTTCGGGCGTGTAGTTTTTCCTCTCTACAGGTCTTCAGCTGTTCCTGTGGGCCTGTGTCTTGAGTTCACCAGGCGGGTCACTTGCAGCAGAAAAGTTGGTCTTACCTGTGGTCCCAAGGCTCAAGTTTGCTCGTGGGGTGCTGCCTTTGAGCTCTCCGCGGCGGCAGCAACCAGGAAGATCTGCGCCGCCGTTTCTGGGAGCTTCCGTGCACCAGGGTTCCTAATGGCGTTTGGTGTTTTCCTCTGGAATCAGTAATGTGTGCAGAGTGCAGTCTCTTCTGGCTTCCCAGGCGTGTCTGCCTCTCTGAATGTTTAGCTCTAACTCCCACGGGATTTGGGTGCAGAGAACTGTTTATCCGGTCGGTCCCTTCAGGTTCAGTCTGTGTCCACTGTTAGATTTTCAAACCACCCATCAGGTGGCCATTTACTTTCAATGTCCTTTCCATATTCGCTCCCACATTCTACATTCTCTCCATATTTGATCCCCTCGTTCCAGTTCCAGGGAGCCTACAGAATGGAAAAATATTTTTGCCAGCTATACATCCAATAGAGGGTTAATACCCAAAATATATAAAAAAAATTAAATGAAGCAGACAGCACGATAGCAAGCAGTTTGTTAAAAATAGTGTGCAGATCTAAGCAGAGTATTTTTTTGAAAGGAAGAAAACACATGTCTTGGATGTACTTAAATGTTCAATGTCCTCAGTCAGAAGAAAACACAAATCAAAACTACTTTGAGATTTCATCTTACGCCAGTCAAAATGGCCAGTTTTCATAAAAACAAATGATAGTTCATGCCGCAATGATGTGAAATAGTGGAACACTATTTCCTTTCTTCTTTAAATTTGTACCAGAAGATCAAATTATGAGGGAGAAGAAGAAGGAGGTACTATGGAAGGGTCAGCTAATGTAAAATGGCTATTTGAAGGGCAATTTGGAAACCTAATATAGTAAAAATTTCCTAAAATATATCCATACATGGTGGTTTAAATGAAATAGCCAAGTGCCCAACTAGAAATCTCTCATCACCTAATTAAACTTCTGTTAGTAGGAATGGGTTATATTTAATTGAATTGTTGGTCAAAGGGGTTCCATGAGATTTCCCAAATAACCCATGCTATTGCCAAAAACAACATGTTGTGTCTCTTTATTCTCTACAATCTCAGGGCAAGGCCCTATTGCTGAACACTTCTGCTGCACAACTGAAGTTTGGGAGTCAAGCTTATACCTACCTAGAGCCTTCATCCCTATAGACTAGTGTTCTGGCACGAGAAGATACCTTGCATGCTACCAAAAGGTCCATCCAGAAGGCAGACATATGATATCTGCCTCAAGCTTCTGCTACTAGAATTTTCCTCAATTAGAATGTCCATATCTGTGCATTGTAAAGCAAGAATAGCCTTTGAACCCTCAAGTTACTTTTTATGGAAGTTTCTCATGCAGATAAGCAACTAATTAAAATTTGGATCATAACTAGAGTTTTTTTTTGGTATTTTAGAGTAGACTATGATTTTCTGATGAGTTTGAAAATGATTGGTGAGAGGAAATTGGAGACACTTTCATCATTGTGCTAGGAATATACCACCACCACTAAACAAACAATCAAAAAGAATAACCTAAGAATTAAAAAGAATGCATTGAGATATTCTGGTGAGAGTTTGAAAGAAAAATGCCAAATGGAATTAAGAAGGTAAAGAGCTAGACAATGAGGTATCACAGTAAGACAATGACGTCATCCTGAGCTGTGCTAGAAAAACAGGTTTTTTTTGGCAAAGAGAGTGTCTTCTTTTTCTCATGTCCCTAAAAGGTGAGCAAGCCTGAATATTAAAACTGATTTAATGGGTAAACAAAATTTCAAGAGAAAATCGCGTATAGGGAGGGGAACTATGTGCTTCAGTCAAAAAACGGAAAGAGCCAGACTACTGAGGCCCTCTGGAATCCAGAATTACATCTTAAGTCCTATGGCAGACAAGGACTACAGGGAGAAGTGCTTGTTCTACTGCATTTTGGTTTTCTTTGGTTTAATCTTTCTGAACTAAGCCTACTTTTCTCACTTTTGGAATGGAACTATTTTTATATAAGCTGTGATATATTAAAAAATTACAAGGTATTTTTGTTACCTAGAGTCCATAATAAAGGGAATAATTTCAGTTTCATAAGATATATTTGGTTTTCACACATGTTGAAACAAGAATTAGGAGAACAAGAACACACAGTGGAAGGTTATTAAAACGGATATGATTTAGTGTCTAGTTAAAAAGGCATGGGTTTGGGCTGGTTATCTTAATTGCCAACTTGAATGGATAATCTCAGTCTCCTGTAAATATATCAATTGTCATGTCTGTGTAGCAGCTCTTACATGTGTCTAATTGAGATAGAAAAATATAAACATAATATAAGAAAAATATTATATGAGCTGGAATCGTACTAAACAAAATGGAGAAAGAATAAGATGAATACTATACTTTAGGTTTCAACTTCTCAGTAGAATATGCAATGTGATGAGCTCCCTCACATGCTGCAAGCACAACTGATAGACATGTCAGAGCGTACTCTCAAAGCATAATTCAAAGGTAACCACCTTAAATTGCCTTCACCAGGGATTCTATCACAGCACACACACACACACACACACACACACACACACACACTGATTGAAAAAATGACTTTCATCTAGGATGTCAGCCTTGGATACAGAAATCTCTTGGTGATTCTATTTGCTAGAATGCATTAAAATACTTGAATTATGTGCTGCGCAATGTTACTAGCCCAAATAAGTAGTACAAGAGTCAAAAATCCATTGAAATCCTCTATGACGCCCTGCCCCGTGGGACAAGTGCAACTGTGCCAACAGACAAACGAGGAAGGGTGATCAGATTTGGAAATCCTGGATATTCTCTTATCTGAGAAAGGTAAACTTTTCATCTACTCCAGACGTGGCTCCTGTCCTGGAGCACATGATCATGACATCTCAGAAGAGGATAGTGACAACTAGTCACATAGTACACACCTCAGAGTTTGTATGCAATGTGGTTTCTAGATGGGCCATCCGTGAGATTTAGCCAATGAACTTCCCTTCCAGGACATCCTTCTTGCAAAAGTTATTAAATCTCTGGTCTACCCTGGATATGTTGTATGTATCCATTTTTATAATAAATAAACAGTTTAGAAAAGTAAGAACTGTCCCTCTCATCAACAACACTGTGTGTGGTCAGAGTCTTTAACAAATCCTTGCTTCCACCTAAGTCTCCAGCAGAAGGCCCTTCCTCACTCTTGACACTCACTCTTGAACTAAGCAGCGTACCCCTTCCCCTGGCCTGTGAACCTCCTGCTCCATAACTCCCTGTGTTTCTCAGTAGCATCTGGATGCCCTCAAGTTTGGGAACCCAGCCACCACCCCAGCCTGCATCATTTCTCATTTCTTACCCTGGTTGGGGACCCCCTCTTTTTTCCAGTGACTATACTTTCTAAATTTGAAGATTTGGCTTTCAATATTACAGGTCCTCTGTTAGAGCCATGGGTGCTCTTAGCCACTTTGCCATCTCTCCTCCCCTGCCCCTCTGCCTAGCTTCTTAAGGATCTGTTATAATGTGGGTAATAGAGCCTGCATCAGTGTCATGAAACAAATAAGTCCAATTTAGACAATAAACTATTAGTTAACTAATCCTCTTTTCATTTTCTTATTTTTCACTCTGTAGTTTCCTTTTCATAAATAAGCTGTCATGCAAACTGAGTAATCCTGATATTATTCCAGGACTTGCTTTGATAGGAATCAAAGCCTGAGTAGTGTGTCTATTTTGAGTTACTTCTACAAATTTAATACTGTTTTTCAAGGTTAAACTTTAAGATTTTCTACTTTAATATCTTCCTTGATATTCCAGACTATTTAAATACAGAATATTTATTATATTTGTTATAGCTAAGTATGTTAGCTATAACAATTAAGTTGAAATGAGGTCATTAGGGTAGACCTTATTGCACTGAAACTAGTCACTACAGAAAAATAATTTAGAATATTGATGACTAGAATATAAATAATAATCATGAAAATGGCCAACTGCAA
This sequence comes from Rattus norvegicus, assembly GCF_021556685.1. Taxonomy (NCBI): domain Eukaryota; kingdom Metazoa; phylum Chordata; class Mammalia; order Rodentia; family Muridae; genus Rattus; species Rattus norvegicus. The sequence goes on along the minus strand of NC_141544.1, from coordinate 31,880,766 downwards.
GCCAGGAAGGGAAATTTCAACAGAAAATATTACTACTGACAACTAACTTTCAAAGTTTTGTATTTGTTGTTGTTGTGTAGCCCAGAAAGTGATCTATTTATGTAAGAAAATTCATCCTGATGTATATAAGGTAAAACATAATATAATGCTATATATCATATGTATATATACATATTCAGACTTGCAAATAAAATATAATTTCAATGGTCACCAAGGTCATTTTATTTTTAAATGTGTTGTGACTCAATGCGAATATTCCTGGAATTTGTTAAAGATTTTGAAATTAGTTTTATTGATGTAATAAGTCCAAACAACAATTCTGGCCATGCAATTGTGAGAAACTAAAAAGTTAACGCAATGTTATACTTCTTAATAGTAGAAGCCATCTGATTGAAAACTAAAAATAAAGCCATGTACAGAGAATCATGTTTTCATTATCTTTTAACAAAAATCTTAATTTAATTGCATAAGCACAAATCTTCTATTTACCTATAATTTAAATAATTAAGAATACTCAGAAAGAAAGCATAGCAGTCTAATTAGAGTGACTACATGCTAGACATTGTGTTCAGCAAGTCAGTGATTTCTTTTTTAACTTCCCAGTAATCCCCTTAGGAGGTGCAACAGTCATTTCTGATTAACAGAAGAACACTAAGACATTCAATTTTCAAGTAACTTTCTCATGATTCACTAGAAAATTAGTGGTACATTTGACACCAAAATCTGGGAATATGATTCAGACTTGATAATTTCCCAGAAACTCAAGATTTCTGTTCCTTTTACTCACGTCTTTTCTTATTTGCCTAAATAAAGATATTTAAGAAATCATTGGAAGATCATGTTGAATTTATTTTGTGAGGCATATATAATGAATTAGTCAGAAATGCTCACAATAAGAGACTTTCTCTGTTTACCTAGAAGTATGTTACTTCTGTAACAGAGTGATGAACCTATATAGGGATGAAATCATTATTAATTGGGATGTTCATTAAAATAATAAAGTAGGAAAGAGAAGCAAAAAGAAATTCCATGATCTGTTTGTAATTGTATACTGTCTCCACATATTATTTCCAGATTTTAAAGAGATCCTCAAAGTTAGCATTCTATCCAATTTAAAGGTGAGGAAGCAGAGTGTTAAGAACTAAGTCAACTGCATAGGATACTGTTGCATTGTTAAATTACCATATTGACTCTCTCAACATAGAGGTATACAACAGAATGATAAATAGTTTAACTGAAATGAGAACATTGTTTATTTTTTTTTTTTTGGTTCTTTTTTTTCGGAGCTGGGGACCGAACCCAGGGCCTTGCGCTTCCTAGGTAAGCGCTCTACCACTGAGCTAAATCCCCAGCCCCGAGAACATTGTTTATATTATGTATTAATATCTACAACTTTCATGTGCTCAAATTCTACTTAAGACCTCACCTTAACAACAAGAGGCAAATATGTTTGCAAATGACAATCATCTACATTTCATAACAACAAAATTGGTACCAATGAAGTTCTGAACACAGACTAAGTTAAGAAGTTTTCTTAAATATAATGCATGGCAGAAAATAGATACAATAGAATTAAGGTCAGTGGTTGTGACATTGTTGCCTATCTGATCACAAATACAGAAGAGTACTTATTTTGTGATCAAAGTACTTAGAAAGAAAAGTTTCACCAGGAAAGGAAAATGTATTCCTTTGGTTTCATTTTATGTGGTAGAATTACATTTTTACACAGAGAAGAACCTAAGTGCTAACCACTGACATTTACAATAATAAATCAGGAGGCCCAGTGATCAGAAGTGAAAATAATAAGAACGAGGTACATATTTAGTTTGTAGCCTTCAACTAGTGGTGACATAATATGCAATTAAACAAAATAAATGTAGACTCTATAAAAAGCCAATCATAAAGGTTGACAGTACTTTGTGTATTAAAAGTAATGAGTAATTGCATGCTATTTTTCACATTCCCTTAGATTAAGAGGAGGAAGTATAATCTACCCCAATGAAAATACAAGATAACTGTACAGATGGATGCAAAACAGAAAATGAAGGTAGATGGAATTGAGACAGATGGAAAGGAAATCAAAAAGACAACATAATTAAAATTTACCACATATTACTATAGGAAATAAAAGGCAGACTGTGGGGGGAAAGTAAGTCCTCTTCCAATTATTAAAGTGAAAAAGAGACATTCAGTTGAAAAAATGACAAGAAATGAGGGAACAAACTAACATTAGAACTCTGTATGACTAAGTGTATCTTGCATCTTTGAATACAAGGAATAGATAAGTTAAAATTCTAATTTCCTCTGCCAAATAATGTTCTCTGAATACCAACATTTTACTTTTCAGGATATTGCAATATGCAAATTATATTTAGAGAGACGCCTTTAATCAACAGAGAGCAGGATCTAAATACTTAAGAAAACAAAATAGGCAGTAGCAGCAGCCAAAGCCCAGAGCTGCGTCCTGACCACTGTAGAAGAAAGAAAAATGTTAAATTTTAACTTCACTACTCCATTCTCCCACACAAATGAAATATTCCAGAGCCATTTCAGAAAATACACACTCTTTTCAAAATCCACCTGTCCTGATTTTTACTTAGTCAAGGACAGTCTCTCTCCTCTCATACTAGGTGTGAGGTGTGGTGGAGGATGGAAAAACCATTTATCATTGGTATTCTGACACTGACCTGACAATTTGAAGCATATTTTTTAATGGAGGTGAGCTGCAAATACAGGAAATGAGTTTGTTTTAATGATATTTTATCTGGTTAACTTATTTTTTAATTTTATTTAATCTTTTTTATTTTTTATACCCCAGTTTTACTCTCCTCCTGGTTCACCCTCTTACTGTTCCACACCCTATACCACCTTCCTGACCCCTGTCTCCATGAGGATATTCCCACAATCCACTTCCCCACTCCACCAGGCCTCTAAACTCTCTGTGGTCTCCAGTCTCAGATATTCTTTACATTTTAATCTGTGTTCTTATAATATTAGAAATAGGTTATGACTAGAAAGCACAAAAATGTATTTCTACTTTATGCTACAAGAACAAATAGCAAATATATCTCGATATTTAATTCATGTATGAGATATATAGAAAAAGAAGAATAAAAACTGTGAGAGAGAACTAAACAGAGATAGAAAGAAATAGAGATAAGAGATAGAGCTAGAAACAAAAAGACATACACACAGAGATGCAAATTAAGGAGGAAAGAATTTTCAGCCCTATATATCTGTTTTATTCATTCTGGCTTCTCAAAATATCTAAATCTAAAAAAATTTTTTTCCTTAAGAAAAACATACTCTATTTATACTTACTATATAAATATGTTACAGTATAAAGTATGTTAGGGCCCTCTCAACCTCCTTCCAAAAACTACTGACCAATTTCTCAATAATCAGACACCAATTTGATGTCCTATGAATTATGATACTTTTAGAACTCTAGACATTTAAAGGCTCCAATCTCCAGGATGTACTCACAGTAGAAGTTGCTCACATGCAATGTGTCTCCAGGGAGCATATTTGTATTATAGATGGATCACATAATCAGGACTTCCACAGTTTTTGATAATTTGCTCACAGAACTCAAATAACCATAATTAACACACGACTTATCAATTTTTGTAACAATTGAATCCAGGATGGAGAGGTGAATAGTCTGAAATCTAGCAGAGTACAGAGGTCTGGAATATGTGTGATCCTGGCCTTGAGCAATACCAGGTCCTTTGAAACTTTCTGATTTTGGGTTAGCAGTTTCAGAAAAGTATAATTACATAGCCAAAATTTCTTAATATAACTGAGTCCTAGCCCTACCCCTGTTTCTCTCAGTGGAGCATGGAGATAAACATTTAAATTTTACATCATCTAGCCATTAGTCAGTTGTTCTTGCATCCAACATGCATCGCAGGGCTCACAAAAAGTTAATATATTAGAGATAAAAATGTTCAAATCACCAAGGAAGCTCCAAGGAATTTAGTACATAATTGTGTAGAGTAATGCAATTTTGCCATTATACCTGGAAATTATGAGAATTATAGGGGTGTTTTTAGGAGTCAGGGAAAAATCTGTATAAATTTATTTTATGTCAGTATGGGCTAATTTTTTGGCTGATTTATATACCCCTGAAAAATGTGCTAGTTTCTTGTGTTCCTGAAAAGAAAATTGAATGGAAACAAACAATTTTAAGAAGAATTGCTAGAAGAAAATAAAGGTCCAAAAAAGAAGCACTGCAGAGTGAAGAGAAATGTTAGTGACTCCACTGATCCTCTCCACACAGGATACTGTTACATCACACAAAATAAAGGTTGCCTGATTTGCATAGTGCTGTTTTCTTTTATCTTTTATCTTTGTGTTAGTATCTTTCTATATTCAACTCCATGTGATTAAGGTCTCCTTAGTACCTTAAAGAACTACCTCACACTGTGTGTTTTAGTGTGACATTGAGCCTCACGTTATTGACGACACACTGGCATGTCTGTGCATTCACCATTCCCAAGTGGTTTTAGTTAACCTCTGTTGAGGAATTTTATCCTTTTTTTTCTTTTTCCCTTATTCTAATAGGTTAGATTTTGTGTGGAGTCCTTTATACTTCACTATCTGTCACAATCTTCTACTCTACTACTATATCTTCACCAGATGACATGCAATAATGACACCTGAATAAAGAAACATACTCCAACACTTTAATTTAGATCATTCTGTTTAGAAATAACTTCAATTAGAGTTTCTTTAGAATATGTTTACAGAATCTCATAACATGCATAGTGGTTGGCCTGTTAAATTTGCATGGAATTTATCAGCAAGAAAAAATAATATGTTTACTTAGTGTTTTCAATAATAATATGTTAAAATTGCAATAATACAATATCACCAGTGTTCTTGTTATCTTTTGTCAACTTGACAAAATCTAGAGTCATTTGAGAAAAAGAACTTCAATTAAGAACACCCCCTCCATCAGATTGTCTGTAGGCAGTCTGTAGGACATTTTTTTGATGTGGGAGAGCCCAGTTCACAGAAGAGGAAGTCATCACTGGGATGCCCGTGTTATAAGCAAATGTCTGTGATAAAGCAGCCTGATCAATTCATGGCAAGCAAAGCCAGTAAGCAACACTCCTTCTTCTCAGGTCCTGCTTCAAGTTTTATGCCTCGAGTTACTGACCTGATTTTCCATTATGATGGTCAAAGTTAAGCTAAAGTAAACCATTCCCTCACCAAGTTGCCTTTGGTGATTCTCTTTAGCACAGCAATGGACACAGCTCCAGCTGCACATGTAGCAGAGGATGGACTTATTGGGCACCAATGGGAGAAACCCTTGATCCTGCTAAGACAGGACCCCCAGTGTAGGGGAATGTCAGGGCAGGAAGGGGTGGGTGGATGGTTGGGGGAAAACCCTCATAGAAGAAAAAGGAGGGGCAATGGAATACGGGGTTTATGGATGGGAAACCCGGAAAGGGGATAACATTTGAAATGTAAAAAAAAAAATCCAATAAAAAAGATAGTAACCAACAACTGACATTTTTAATTCCTTTCAATAAAATATGGTACTTTTTTTAAAAAGAAAATATCTTTGATAAAAGTATTTTCATTGAAATTAATGAATGACATATGAAAATATTTGAAGATATTTTCTATACTATACTATCATCTTTCAATGATGGGACAGAATGCATTTTATTTTATTTACCTAGTGCCTAGCTGGTCAAAGTCAGTAACTCCTAGTTGGGTCAATGATTTGAAGAACTAAAGAGTGTCTCATTATTTACATGATTCCTCTGTGTATGTATTCCTCACTTTATCTCTGGAAGGATGAAGTATCATTGAAAACATGAGAAGATTTCTATAATCCTGATGTATTTCATATTCATGATTTCTAATTTAAAATTTTTGGAGTCATTGATATTTTGATTATCCTCTAATTGTATTTCTCATATTCTCATTTCATAATTAAGCTATAATGTTCACCCTCATTATGCTGAGGTCATATTATTATTTATTGAAATAAATCTCTCTTAGATTGGTTTTTCCTTTTTGTTTCTCTATGATGGTATCCTTTCCCCAGTATTTACATTTAGAATGAAAAAATTTAGTATGAATTCTAGACATAAAATCATAGTAAAGGAAGTGGGAGGGGTTGAAGAATTTCTTAGGACACTTTAATAGAGAATAGAGTTAAGATTATTGTGATCAGGTATGGAGAAAACTGTTACATGCACTATTTAAATGACCAGTATGGACCTACAGAAGTTAACGATTAGAGTTGACTTTTTTACAGAACATGCTTGCTCATGTTCTTCTATATGACAATGCTAAGAAAGAAAGTCACGCCGGTTAAGAATCTATGGGCAATTTAGCTGTCTTAAGCATTAAGTATTTATCTGTAGGAAATGATAAAAAAATTGTGTCTGTAAAATATGTATGAAAGACTTAGAAAGCTTAAGAAGAATCTATTTAGTACTTTTTCTTTCCTTTCCATTTCATAATATATTAAAATATACAAAGCATGAAACCATAGCAAACGTTCATGATGTGTAGATAAGCATGAGCCTTGGGTCTGAAGCTTTCCTCTATAGTAATTCCATTTTATACCTATCAGGGAAAAATTGATTTACAGACAAACATCTTTGGAAAGCCCTAGAAAGATAGAGAAGTTATATCTGCCAAGTCATAAAATTCCTGAGACTCTCTTTCCTTTCAGCAATAGACCTCCAATATCAGATGTCTATACCATCGTGTCCAAGGACAGACATGATGTATCAGCAACAATGATTGGAAGCAATGAGGACAACCTGTTTCTTAGTCACTTTCTCCCATAGAAAAAACCACTGATGCTACACCAAAATTAAATGTATATATATTCCACTCTTTGTCTCATAGTTTAACAGAAAATTAGATACTTTTCCTTTGATTAAAATGTAAATATATCTGTTTTTAAAGTTTTGTTTCCTGACTTCTTTTGGACCAGTTTTGATAAACTGGTAATGAACAGGAGTCGCAACATTCCTGGTGCCTATGGTCACTCATGCGTAATGGTCTCAAGAAAGTGGTCTGGATAAGTTGGTCCTGCGGAGAAGATATTTGGAAATCCTGGTAGCTGTTTAGATCTGTATGCCTGTCACGAACTTCCCATTCAGACTAGAGACAGCACAGAGTTCTACAATACTTGTGGATGACTTGATGAAGGAAACATACTTCTTACTTAGATTTATTTGAAAAGAATACGTGGGGTATTTGCTTTTATGACTTGGAAAGTTACTGTACCAATCTTATGGTCTGAACATGTTTAACCATTCCATTTCACAACAATATGTCAAGGAAACTTGAAAGAAATCAGGTACATTTGGAAGGGCTGTCATTTTGAAGACTTCGTTATGACATATGCTGAATAGTTGTTCTGTTAAACAACAAGAATTTTTAGATTTTGTATGACACAGTTCTCATTTTATTTGCATTTCTGCATAGCCTGATTCAATAAGCACCTTTAGATTATGAATTAATTGATATTTCCATATTTCAGCACAACAGCAATTTTGGCTTATCTTGAGTGACTTTTTAATTCCAGCAAATATCGCCACTGCTTAAGATTTGAATAGGCATTTTTGTTAACTTTGGAAACTGGATTTATGGAGAAAATATTGGCAATTAACATTCCAAGACAATTTATCATTTTCAATTTTAATTTAATCTGATTTGTGGGAGATCTCCATTGCAATTCGAGTAGTCATTGGAAACACTAAAGCTAGCCTAAGTTGGTGACACGTGTGGGAAATTGTAGATGACTAGGCTTTTTAAATCTAATAGCTCACTTTGAATTACTGTAATTGTTTTATTTTTAATATGTCATTTTATGTATCATTCTGTCTCTGTTTCTGATGAATAGCTTTTATGGAGGTTGAAAATCTAATAACTGTAGCATCAGTCTTACTGGTGATTTATTTACATGAGTGTTCCTAGAGCTTAGTGGAAAAAGACATTTGTTTGCTCTGGACCTCCAGAGGTGGAGGGAGTTGACTATGGTTTTAACTATTTCAGAGGTCTTTGCCCACATGACTACCATTCTTCTCCTAGAGAGCTGTATAAGAAGATGCACTATTCCTCATCTGAAAGAAGCTTCAGTATTTCATCTAGAAATAACCATGGATTGACTAGCACATTTCCAACTCCCACAAACTTGGTGGTGTTGGTGTATGTAATATATGAAATGAGACATGCGTGTTATTGATGAAGCTAATACAGAAGCGAATGCTAGCAGCAAACCGTTGAACTGAGAACAAGGTCCCCATTGGAGGAGTTAGAGAAAAGACTGAAAGAGCTCAAGGTGTTTGCAACCCCATAAGAACAATAATACCAACCAATCAGAGCTCCCTGGTACTAAACCACTACTCAAAGAGCACACATGGACAGACCCATGGCTCCAGCTGCATATGTAACAGAGGATGGCCTTGTTGTGCACCAGTGGGAGGAGAAGTCCTTGATACTGCCAAGGCTGGATGCCCCGCCCCCGTAGGGGAATGTCAGGGCAGGGAGGCAGGAAGGGGGGGATTGGTTGGGGAGGGGGAACACCCTTATAGAAAGAGGGGGAGGGAATATGGGGCTTATGGGCAGGAAACCAGGAAAGGGAATATTTGAAATGTAAATAGAAATATAAATTAATAAAAAAAAGAAAAGGAACCCCAACTGAAAGGAACATCTTAATTCCAAACAATTCCGCGGTACTGAAGTGTTCTGTTCTTTAATCAAGATGAGAGCCTAACCTTGAGTCTCAAGATAATATGGAGCAAAAAATAAAACAACACCAAAATAAAACAAACAACATTAACAATAACAAAAACAACAATGATAATAATGATAGCAACAAAATCTAAGTTGTCCTGAGAGTTTCTATAATTAGTAATAACTGGTGTATCTCTTGAAAGTTTTCATTTATATTAATTTTTTACGTTTAGCAAGCATTAAGTTCATTATTTTTGAAGCGCTCGATTTGAGACCTGGTATATGTGAATATATTAGATTTCTGTTGCTTTTGGGGAAAATATGATCAAAAACAACTTAAGGAAGAAGGGTTTTTTTGTTTGTTTGTGGATATAGAAGGATAGAGTTTTTAAAGATATGAGAAGCACTAGAGCACAGGCTCATAGGAACCAGAAAAAGAGTGCAGAAGGTTGGTGTAGCAACAAATTCTGAAAGCGTGCTCCCAGCAACACATTTCACCAGTAAGGCCACCAACACTGACATGTACACAGCAGAGGACCGCCTGGTCTGGCCTCAGTGAGAGAAGATATACCTAACCCTTAAGAGACTCGAGGCCCCAGGGAGTGGAGACAATGGGTGGGGTTGGTGTAGGGGATGGGGACAGCCTCTTAAAGATGGGGGGGTATGGGATGTGGACTGGGAGGATGATAATAACTGGACTGTAAAAAAATAATGATAATAGTTCTTTAAATTTAAACACAAAGTTTCTAGTCCTAAGGTTTATAAAATCTTACCAAAGAGCAGCCCCAGCTGGGGACAAAGTGTTGTGTATGGAAGGCCTGACTGTGTAAAGCATTCTTTATTCAAATCATCATATTCAGGCGACCAGGGCCCCCCTGTAACTCGAGCAAGTGGACAATCGACATAAAGCTATGGACACCAACTCGAGAAAACTCAGGAAACAAACATTAAACAAGTAAATGGAATCATGAAACACTTTGTAGAACATCGTTGTGCTAAAATGAAAACTAAACTCTAAAAGCAATCACAATGCATATGTTTTAAGAGTGATGATTAAGAACTTAGGTAGAGGTACAGAATTCTTACAAACTGTCCTATAAAGACTCTGAGAAAGAACACATTTCTTAAATGATCACTGCATTTTGAGCATTTTCTTGTTTGTAGAAATTATTCATTTTGTGCACTACACATATCAGCAAAAGAATAAAATGTTTTTCCTCTGTAGAATAGTAATTGTCAAATTTCAAATAATCCTTTATGAGTGTGTAACTTTTAATTAAATTAGAGAAACAAGTATAAGAAACTACAGCCAGGTTATTATAATTTTCTCTTAAATATTTTCATTAGGTTGAACTACAAATAAATGTAATTTTAATACCATTTTTAAAATGATGGAAAAATAATTGCAAAAATAACACTTTTTTCTTTTTGATTGGGCTCTAGTAAATATCTTGTTATTCAAAATATGTCTATTAGCTAATATTTTGTCCTGTTGAAAAGTTCTTCAGATGCTCTGCAGTGAATTTTGTAGCTGTTTATCCAGTAAAATAAATATGATTTCATTTCCATGATTTAACATTTGACAAACAGACATAAGAAAATTTGGAGTAACTGATTTGAGATCAACAAATAATGCAAAGTCCATTCTTAGTTCTTAAGTATGTGGAAGTTCACCTACAAACAATTTATTGGTAATAATTGGGATAAGAGAAATAAGTGATTTTAGGCAGGTTGTAGTTGATTGATTTGACAACCCATTAACAGAATGACAGCCCTATTGAAATTATGCTCGGTTATGTTATTTATGAAAAATATTTGAGGTAATTTTCTTTATGTGAAAAATATTTTAAAAGAAAATTAGAATATGAAAAAGAATTAAGGATGTTGACTGCATTATAAACAACAAGGTAGCGTGCTCCAAACATTCTCAGTGGGACGAATAAGCAGCATTATTAGAGTCACTTTAAAATATCAGCATAGAAAATGTAAACAATACCACAATATTCGCAATAAGAACTATTGATCTGATTTGTAACTCTAAAAAAATATAATGGTGCTTACTTAGAGCTGAATTCTGATTTTAGAAACCAGTAATGAGATTGTGATCTAGTTCAAAGACAGATCCTTTTTTTTCTAATAGTGGTAAGCTAATAAAATATTTTAATAAGCATAGAATATAACACTTAAATCTCAAAAAAGAGACGGTAAATGAGGTCTAAATTTTGCACGTTTTATCTCCCTTATACTAATCATTTCACTTTTGTTCATGTAACTTGCTTATTCTTTTATTTACAAAATAGTAAATAAAAGTAAAATGCAAACAAGAAAATAAAACTTTTGTAGTGGTTCTTCTTTCTATTTTATGAATAGAAAGGTATGCTTGAAACCACTACCTTAAATTGATGTTTAATAGTTGTCAAAACACACATGATTTACAGTGTTTTCCATGTTTACTAATACATATCTTTACTTGTTTTTTCCAAGTCCTGCATGAGTAACTGTCCTACCTTTCAAGCACCACGAATTTTACTTGCTACTCTCCAGACATCCCAAATGATTAATCTGACTTAAAATGGGGAATTGCTAAATTTACTCCTTCAAATTTCTCCCCTCCACAACCAACAAATATTCAAATTAATTTACTTTCAAAGATATAATATGGGAATTTCATTGCTGACTCCGTGCGTGAATATCCTTAAAAAATAACTGCACACCCCGTTGTCTCCAGTCATAAGCTCCTATAGCGTCACTGAAGTTTTCGAGTAGACTGCAGTCCGTGTGCTGGATAGTGGAAGGAAGCTGTGGTTATAGTGAATGCTCTATTAGAATGCCTCTGAAGTGGGAGCGTGAAAGAGAAACTTTATTACACACACTGGAAACCTCGGTTGTTGAGATCTTGGCTGGGGGCATGCTTTTCCACCATACTCAGAAAATTTGGATTCATTTTATTTCTCGATCCTGGTGAAGCTTTCTTAAAGGACACAACATAGACATGCTTCTTTCTAGTTTGTAAATCCTTCCCCATATTGTATCACTGTTTATATGTGTGTGTTTTAAAGACTTTAAAACTTTAAGAAAATCATGGTATACAGCACTGCACAATATAACTTTGGCTACTAAGATTGGTTATTCCTCAGATTTACCTTACAACAAACGACGTGTAAAGCTTTCAGTGAGAAATAGCAGAAGGTCCAATATTTTCAGGTTACAATATCTAAACAGAAGCCGGATTTTATTGGTTATTTTATTTATTTGTGTTTCAAATGTTACCCCCCCTTTCCGGTATTCCCCTCTGCAAGCCCCCTAACATATCCCCCTCACCCCTGCCTCTATGAGGGAACTTCTCCATGACCACCCACTCCCACCTCACCTACCATTCCCCTATACAGGGCATCGAGCCTCCACAGGACCAAGGATCTCCCCTCCCATTGATGTCAGATAAGGCCATCCTCTGCTACATATACAGCTGGAGCCATGGGTCCCTCCATTTGTATTCTTCGGTTAGTGGTTTAGTTCCTGGGAGCTGGGGGGGCGGGTGTCAGTTAGTTGATATTGTTCTTTCTATAGGGTTTAAAACCTTTTCAGCTCCTTCAGTCCTTCCCCTAACTCTTCCATTGGGGTCCCAGTACTCAGTTTGATGTTTGGCTGTGAGCATTTGCATCTGTATTTCTGAGGCTCTGGCAGAACCTCTCAGGAGACATTCATATCAGGCTCCTGGCAGCAAGTACTTCTTGGCATCCGCCATAGTGTCTAGGTTTGGTATCTGCAGATGGGAGGGATCACTAGGTAGGGCAGTCTCTGGATGACCGTTCCTTCAGTCTCTGCTCTATTCTTTGTCCCTTCATTTCCTTTAGACAGGAACCATTCTGGGTTAAAATTTTTGAAGGAACTGAAGGGGTTTGCAACCCATAGGAAAAACAGTATCAAGCAACCGGATTCCCCAGAGCTCCCAGGGACTACAGCACCAGCCACAGTACCATGGCTCCAGCCACCTATGTAGCAGAGGATGGCGTGGTCGGATGCAGAGGAGAGGCCCTTGGTCCTGTGTAATTGTGATGCCCCAGTGCAGGGGAATACCAGGGTGGGCAAGGGATGGGGGAAGGAGTAGGTGGATGGGCATGGGAGAAAACTCATAGAAGCAACTGGAGGGAAGATGAAATAGAGGGTTCTGGAAGGCAAACCAGGAAAGGGGATAACATTTGAAATGCAAATAAATAAAATATCCAATAATAAAAAGGGGAAAAAATTGAGATGGATGGTGGTCCATCCATCAACCAAGGGCCATGCCTATCCAAAGGATCTGGTCTCTACAGTTTCTCTCTCCCCTTTGTTTAGTGTTTTGGATAATGTCATCCCTGTTACACCCCGAGAACCTCTCAACTTAAGCCGGCTTGATATTCATATGAATGGATCCAACTGGTCAAACCACTGAAATTAAAAACTTGCAATTGACCAGAGAACTACTAAAGCTGATAAACAACTTCAGCAAAGTGGCTGGGTATAAAATTAACTCAAATAAATCAGTAGCCTTCCTCTACACAAAAGAGAAACAAACCGAGAAAGAAATTAGGGAAACGACACCCTTCATAATAGACAAGATAGATGAAGCAAAGAAGTGCAGGCCGACAGGAGTCGGATGTAGATCGCTCCTGAGAGACACAGCCAGAATACAGCAAATACAGAGGCGAATGCCAGCAGCAAACCACTGAACTGAGAATAGGTCCCCCGTTGAAGGAATCAGAGAAAGAACTGGAAGAGCTTGAAGGGGCTCGAGACCCCATATGTACAACAATGCCAAGCAACCAGAGCTTCCAGGGACTAAGCCACTACCTAAAGACTATACATGGACTGACCCTGGACTCTGACCCCATAGGTAGCAATGAATATCCTAGTAAGAGCACCAGTGGAAGGGGAAGCCCTGGGTCCTGCTAAGACTGAACCCCCAGTGAACTAGACTGTTGGGGGGAGGGCGGTAATGGGGGGAGGATGGGGAGGAGAACACCCATAAAGAAGGGGAGAGGGAGGGATTAGGGGGATGTTCGCCTGGAAACCGGGAAAGGGACTAACACTCGAAATGTATATAAGAAATACTCAAGTTAATAAAAAAAATACAGGAACTGTGGGGAAGGAGGAGCTCGCTGGCACACTTACTCTCAGGATTGGGCTTGGGCAGCTTTCTTATAGAGCCTAGGCTGACCTGCCTAGGGATGGTGCTTCCCACAGTGAGTGGGGCCCTCCCACATCAATCAACAATCAAGAGAATTCCCTATAGGCAGGGTCACAGAATAATCTGATTTTAGTAATCCCTTAATTGAAATTCTTTCTTCTCTCATGACTTTTGGTTGTTTCATGCAGATAATTAAAAATTAACCAGGGGCGATAACAATTTTAGAAATAGTAAAGTGTACTTTGGGCACAGTTGACTTATTATATTTTCACTGTATTTCTATAGAGTTTTTTCCGACAGGATTATATATCAAAAGTTATGAAGATACTGAAGGGATTTTTAAATCAATCCATCTTTACAGATAGAGCCACAACTCTCAGATCTGGAAGCAGTCGAACACAAAAAGAAATATTATTTTGCTTATATCTAAGCCAAGAGGCCATCAAGATTAACGGATGCATCCTATTTTAAGTGATCCTCCAGGGCTCGATAATTTCATAGGACTATTAAATAACTCAAATTTAGATAAAATAGGATGAAACTGATCACTACTTAGCCTTCCATAGCCACATGAACATCCACTACTTGAGGATCATTAGACGACCTTGAACCATTCTGATAAGTTAGATCACCCTCAGCCATCTGAATAAATTTAGGTACAATATTTTCTGTTTGAATGCAGATGTTGATTTTTAGGTGGCAAGTCTGGAAAAGTCACTTATCAGAAATAGACCAGGACTAGTAACAATATCTACATCATTTTTATAGACTTATTATTTCTAAGCTTTTGGAAGTTTCAAGAATTTATTATTGTTAAAATTCTACCCATCCACATTCCAAGAATCTTCAAGACAGCATGATTTAGACAAATCCGGGGAGGTCAACGACCATGGTTATTTTAGCCATGACTTGAACTTCTGGGGATTTAACATGTAAAGAGTATAGATTACTTCCAAAATAATGGATGGCTATGAAATTTTTGTTTTTGATATCTGTATCATGGCAACCCTTTTGAATTATGTAGAAATAAAAGTTATTTATTACTTATGTAGTTTTAAAACAATAAGTCACTCGAGGAAAATCAGATTCTTCAATTTTAAAAATAAATATCTAAAGGGCAAAAAAAAAAAAAACCTTGCAATTGAGAGTTGGGGAGATATTTCAGTTGATTGCATCCAACTTTCCTCCCTTTTATAAGATTTTTGAGATAGGATTTTTCTTTGTAGCCCTGACTGCCCTGAAACATTTTCTACAGACCAGGCTGGCCTCAAACACCACGATCTACTTGCCTCTGCCTCTAGAGTGCCAGAATTAAAGGACCGTGTCACATCAGCCCAGTTTACAACACACATTTTATATAACATTTTTTAACTCTTTTCAACAAAAATTTTGAATTCTCATTTTTGTTAAGATTTGTTTTCTTCCTCTATGATTTTAATGCCAATACAATAAAAACAAATACCTTATAGTTACCCTGATTATTAGCAAAGTATAACGCACATTTTTTATACTTTTGTGTTTATTCAGCTCCATAAAAATTGAGATACCTCTGTGACAGAAGCAAAATTGAATTGTCATTATATTTTACAACTCCATCAGGATTTATTGCGCGATGTGAGTGTTTCTAAACAATGCTCAATTGTTTTTCACAATTGTTTTCCCTTTTTAGTTCATATAAGAAATACGACAGTAAAAATGTATGTGAAAATTTCATTTTATGCATGTTGTTAAATCTTTCAAAATAATTCTCAGTTATGAAATAAAATCCCCACCACAAATATGCTGCAGAGTTTGTTGTTTTTAAGAAAACAAAAACCGTTAGATCTTTTTTTTTCTCAGTTTTAAGAATTCATGATGGTTTGAATAAGAACCGATACCAAAGGCCCATGTATCTGCATGCCTACGGAGTGCCACTATTCCAGGGATTAGGAGGTGTGTCTTTGTGGAAGTGTCACTGAGCATGTGCCTCTGAGTTTTCAACAGCAAAAGGCAGGCCTGGTGGCCCTGACTCTCTGCCGCCCATGAATCAGGATGAAGAACTTTCGGGTCCTTCTCCAGTACCACGCTTACGTAGCCATGCACCCTGCCATCCTGGTAACGGACCAAAGTGCTGAAACTGGGAGCAAGTCTCAAATAAACTATTATTTTGAAAGAGTTGCCAGGGCTACAGTATCTGTTCATAATAATAGAACACCAAGGCACGTGTGTACAAAATTATGTATTCACCAACAATATATTAAAATGTTTCTTTCCGTAGAAACTCATAAAATAACTATTAACTTTAACAATTTATCATACTAATAATCTTTATTCTTTTTAACCCCAATATTTCATGATTTCATACATATATTTACATAAAATCCATATGTAACATGCATTGTACTGTTTTATGTATAACTTTCACTGAAGGTTGTGTGTGTGTGTGTGTGTGTGTGTGTGTGTATACATTATTTGAAGACTAAATGAGCAAACCATCACAACACTAATATATGTATAGAAAATTAAAAGATTTTAAGGAAATTTATGTTTCCTTATGTCAATACACAGATGAGTGCACATGAGAAGCTGTAATTAAGTCGTCAGATATGTCTTCTAAGTGGAATTAATGTCCTGACAGAGATGATTTGTGCTGGTACCTCAGATACCCCCCGCGGAGCTGGCATGGCTGATGTCGAAGTACGAATTGCAGCTCTTAACGAAGAGGAAAATATGAATCCTACACTTCTATTCACTCTAACAGTAGTTTTGTTGTTACCGGGCACAGTTTGAATTCACTATTGATACATAAGTATTTTGGGAAATTACAATTCTAACAGTGGCTTTAAGTTTAGCTAATTGCAAATAGGGAATTCTTCTTTTCCAAATATCTTCTGTTTCTTCAAAAATATCTCTCCAAATACCTAATTGTCTTCTTTAGTAAATAAAACATTTGTGAAACTCAGAAGTTAGAGGTCAGGGTACGCTTTTACTTTGAAATTGTAAGTGGCTTTGACAATTTCCAAATACCTGAAAACCATTAATTAGACTAGGAATACCTCGTATGTTAGCCTTCTCTGTGCTGAGAAAGCAGGTAAGAGCTCCATACCTGTGTTACCCATCATTCCTTTGTGTGTTGCTGGGCAACCAATCACCTCTACCCTATTGAGTTACTATATCTCATACAATTTAAGTAATTTTACTATAGAATAAGTGCAATATATTTGTTTAATTACATGTCTGCAAGGTTGTGTTTTTTAATTAGTAGTGGTAGATATGTGGTTGAATTTGGTTACATGTACATGTAAATGTCAACATTTATAGATGCACGTAGATCTTCATTGGGCATTTATCAACTCAGAGGGATTGGCATTTCCATCTATTTAACACTTTTAAAGGCTTTGATTAGAGTTAAATATTGATAAATACATAAAAATTGTGTAGGTCTAGTAAGAGTAATTGTTTTTTAAAAAAACAATAAATAAAATACAAAAAAACAGAGCATTGAGGTGTAGATCTGGGGTAGGAGAGGTAGGCATGACAGAGAGGAGTATAGGGAGGCAAAACAGGATTCAGGATGTTTTGAAATAAAAAGGAGTATCAAAAGAAAAAGTTTAGTCAAAACCTTCTTAGTCTTTATTTAGCTCAATATATCAGAAGAGAGTAGAAAGCAGTTAACCAGGGGAAATTATATCTAAAATTAAGAAAGATAAGTATCAAGCTGGAAAGGTGTGAAAGTATTTCTTGAGCAATAAATAACAAGAAAACTGGCTCCTACCTTTGTTATCCTGAAGTTTGTCCAGGACCAGTCTCTCACATGTACACTTTGCACATTAACACGTATCAACCAACGTGTTACCATGTACCTGTTCTCATCTGCTTCTCTGCTTCCTCAAATGTATCTAAAATATTTATTGTAAAATTTGAGACAGTGAATTCTTCAAGAAATTATGTTTCACAATAAAGTATGAAACATAAAAATTACCTTTGATATGAAGTGAATACAAAGTTGTGAAAGTAATCTTTCCAGGAGATTAATGAATAACTGACAGATAGGAGACGTGGCAGATATTTTAATCTCGATACTTTTAATCTTTACTGTTGGATATTAAACTTTATCAATTTCTTACAAGGAATTTATTTCATAAATTATGATCATTCTGCATGCTAAGGTTTAGAAAACAGAGTAAGTGATGTATGGTCATTCTAGAGAGCCTGCAGATTTAGAGATACGGAATGGGGCATAACTCCTAATTCTCTTTCATAATCAACTAGAGTTTGCTCCATGAAAGTGAGTTTCTTATTTTCTTTGTATTTTAAGTCAGAGATTGCAGAATTAATTATTATATAAAGAGGGAAAAACCCAAAGCACCCATTTTAAGAAATACCAACAATCTAATTCATTTAAAAGCTATTGCATTTTCACAGGAGCCCTTTATATTTATCCAGATCTCACTAAATTAAGTGTGCTCTATGTACTACTGCGTAGAGAACGATAACTTGTATTCCTGGAATGGTAATTTTCACACTGACCTACTTGTGAACATGTTGGTATGACTGAGAACCCCGTCCTAATATTTATGTACCATCCCCAGAAAGAGGATCTCTATTTTTCAAAGAGCTCCTGCTGCTCCTGGTCTTACCCCCTATGAAGCTGCAGTTGACTTTCATCCTGCTCATTGCAATGTTGTCTGCTCTCAAGTGCTTTTGCAAAACACAGCAATTTTTTCCCTATGATTTCATTTCTGAAAACAGTATAATCAACTGCAATGACTCATGTGAGCTCTTCTTCCCTGCCACCTGTATTCCTCTCAGCCTCTCCTGCTTTTTCCTGCATATATATATATATATATATATATATATATATATATATATGTATACACATATATATATGTTAATATATTAAAGATATGTATTTATTTTTATTTGTGTTTTCCATTTTAAAATCTAGCATCCATTCTCTTTTTACATCACCTTTCAATAGCTTTTCTTTCATAAATCGTTCTAAAATTGTCTCTACATATGATTTTTTTGTTTTTCTCTTCTGACCCAATAACTGATAAATCACAGGTTTTATTTCCTGTCATTTTTGTCTCTTTTACTTATTCTAACTTCCTTTCATCTTCTCATTCTCTACTTATCAACTTTCTGTACTAAAGTCTCCTTTAAAAATATACTGAAACTTCAGCATGAGTTATCAGTTACTTTGCCTAAATTTATATACATATATATATATAATTCTTTTTTAAAATTATCCATACTAAAACAGACTTTGTGTTATAGGGGTCAAAGATAGATCTTCAGCTGTTGTAAAGCAATGGACAACATTCAATTCCATATGAAAATGCAGGTTAATAAGTCAAAAGGCGACAGCAAACATAAATCAGTCCTATTAGTAAAAAAAAAAAAATTCATCATAAAGGAGCTCTACCCCAGAATCAAAACTATTTTTATTATTTTGTTTTATATAAAACTGAATAGCTACATAGAAATACTATGTGAAAATATGATTACAATGTGACAATAGACAACAAAAGACATTTAGCTAGATGTCTATTTAAATTAATCATAGCTGAACCACCTGTGATTCCTGGATTTCTTCTTTCTAGGTATAGGGAAGGACCCACAGTGAGAACAACTTAAGTTCCTGTCACTTGAGCGAAAGTGACTCCCAGAATGTTATTTCTTTCCCTTTGTGTCTCCCTCCCTTCTTTCCTTCCTTCTTTCTCTTCCTCTCTCTCTCCTTACTTCCTTGCCTCGCTTCCTGCTTCCCCTTTTTTCTTCATCTTCTTTATGTCTTAAAGGCTCTGGAGATTAACGTAGTACGCCATAGTACCGGGAAAGCAATAATCTATTCTGTTGCAAACTTGGCCCCACATATAGTCCTAATGTCTTTCTTTTTACAAAGAAAGGCCGAAGAGGTGGGTATAATAATATTGCAGATATCCTTAACCTTTTTAAAGGAAAGGGAATTAAAATGTTCTGGACTGTATAGGGAGAAGAGGAAGCAAGAGAAAACAAAACAAAAACAAAGAAACAAGAAACTATTTAGCTTGAGTAATCATGGTATTTTACTACAGAATTGGTCACTTTGAGTTTCACTGGTTTTCTAATATTAATGAAAGAGAATGCTTTGGATTACCTGTCTGTAGAAGTTCTATGTGATTGAATTGCAGGCATACCCCCTTCTCTGGAGTCTTTGAGGTCCTGCAGATGTCTATGTATTTACTCATGTTAGTCATGATCTATTAACCATACTGGATTAAGGGGAGCAGCAAGTCCTTAGTGTTTGCATATTGAAGACAATGTTCCTAAGTAGGGCATGAGTGTTTTCTAGAGGAATTCTGAAGGAAAATGTTGTTTCAGTCCTTTCATAATGATATAAACTGGAAGATGTAGCTATGACTTTGAGTTTTCCTGAACATAATTTGAAGTGCAAAAAACTATTGCTTTCTTTCAGTTTTGTAAAATAAAAAAAAATGTTGTTAATCAAGTTTTGATGTTGATTGTTATAATTGGATCGTTTCATTTATTTGTTTTCCAGAATAAAAAAGCAAATGGTAATTCATAAAATCCTGTTTTTGCCAGAGTTCAATGGCATTTTCTATTCAAAAGTACATATATTGTTTATTTTTTAAATGAATTTGAAATGTCAAGTTTTTGAAACAATGATTAAATTTTAGGCATGTCATAATCTGAACCACTTCAAAAGCATGTGTATAATGAAAATAATTGTCTACGTTTAAATAGCATATTAGTTCAATCAGTAACTATCTTCATAGATATGCATTTGCCATATTCTAAAGGCTATGAAAATATTTATAACAAATTAAATTTCTTGAATATTTTCTTCCAATTTTAGGAAAGACATGGTAATAATTTAAACTATGCTCATTGCATTTTAATGATCAATAATAGCATATGTTCCTGTTTCATTTTGTATGCTTATTATTTTAAAGATATAGTGTACTGAGATAACTCCTAACTTTGACATAGCAACGCTATGAGATTTATTCAGCTAATTTAGGAAATATATGAAAACTTATTTTTAAGTGTGTTGGAGGTATGTTTACATACATGTTTATAATAATTCAAATACATATGTTTTGTTAATGTTTATGATGACTGGTCTAAACAGAAAATGAAATCAATGGTTATGCTTGTGGAATAATAAAGGAAAAAAATATAAAGAGAAAAACCCAGGACACCTCATATTAACAAATAATAGAAAGTAGAATTTGAATGTTTATTAAAGAGACATTGTAGCATATATACAGCAGACATTTTTGTTAAATAGGTTCCTTTGTAATAAATTTTATATTTATAAGGGCTTCGTTTGCAGTGTCCCTATGAGATCATATATCAAGTTCGAAAGCATCAATAAAAGTGACTTTAATATCCTGGAAAAACTGATGCAGCTGTTTGTTTTCCAGAAGAGCCAATGACTCGTAAATAAAGCTGTAAGGCCATAGCACCTTTCGCACAGAGATGCGCATCAGTTACTGGCAGAGTTCATAGAGCAGCCCTGCCTGTTGAGCAACTTTTCCAATTACGGCAGTAACCAAATCAAAATAATTTACAAAAATGAGACTTTTGTTGAGAAAGATTATTTTCCAGAAATTAATTGTGAACTTTGCTTAATTGAAAAGTTTATTTGAGATTTCGCGTAAAGTGTTTTGACATTGGGATTTAATTACACTTCTCCCTTCCCTTTCTAGTCTAAATCATTGCAATACACACCCACCTAATCTCCCTTAAACCCATGGCACCTGTTTTATTAATTGTTACTGTAAGCATGCATGTATTCGCATATATGCATTAATTTCTAAATATAGTCTTTTGAATCCATAAATTGTTACATATGTTTTCAGAGATGACCAATTCCTGTGTAATTTCAGTTAGAAAGAGACATCCAAGCATGGCTTACACCAAAGAAACCATGTCTACATATTGAGTTTAGAGGTTTCAGAGTTGAATTTCCTGTCTGATCAAAAGATAACATATTTTCTCCTATTCCGTATATTTTCTCTTCACTCTGATGTTTCCTATGGTGAAGATATCAAATTTCACTCATTCCCACTTGTCCTTCCTTAGAATTACCTCTTCTAACATTGGGGTATTTTTATGTAAGTGTATGTTCTCTCTCCTCTCCTCTCTCTCTCTCTCTCTCTCTCTCTCTCTCTCTCTCTCTCTCTCTCTCTCTCTCTCTCTCTCTGTCTTCTACCCTGCCTCTGTGTGTGTCTCTCTATGTGCGTATGTGTGTATATGTCTGTATTTTTGTGTATGCATGCATGTGTGCATGTGTTTGTATAAATATATGATAGGAAAGTACAGAAGTACTATGAAGCTGGTGCTTTGATAACAAATAATGACGAGAAGAATAATGTGACAGGAAATCAGAGGGAGGAATATATAAAAGGAAGAAGTGAGCATCAAGAATGAGGGCTGAATAGAGTATAGGTGCATAATAGGAAAGTGTAATGACATACGGATTCCACAAGGAAATCCCTCTGTATACTAAGTAAATAGGAATAGACTCAAAATTATCTGCCACTGGGTAGAGAAGTTAACCTGTGGTGTGTGTGTGTGTGTGTGTGTGTGTGTGTGTGTGTGTGTGTGTGTGTGCGCGCCTGCCTGTGTGTGTGTCTGTGTGTGTGTCTGTGTGCCTATGTGTGTCTGTGTGTCTGTGTGTGTGTGTCTGTGTGTGTGTCTGTGCGTGTGTCTGTGTGTGTGTGCGTGCCTGTGTGTGTGTCTGTGTGCCTATGTGTGTCTGTGTGTGTGTGTGTACCAGCCTGTGTGTGTGTCTGTGTGTGTGTCTGTGTGCCTATGTGTGTGTGTGTGTCTGTGTGTGTGTGTCTGTGTGTGTGTCTGTGCATGTGTCTGTGTGTGTGTGTGCGTGCCTGTGTGTGTGTCTGTGTGTGTGTCTGTGTGCCTATGTGTGTCTGTGTGTGTCTGTGTGTCTGTGTGTGTGTCTGTGCGTGTGTCTGTGCGTGTGTCTATGTGTGTGTGTGCGTGCCTGTGTGTGTCTGTGTGTGTCTGTGTGTCTGTGTGTGTGTCTGTGTGCCTATGTGTGTCTGTGTATGTCTGTGTGTGTCTGTGCGTGTGTGTGTGTGTGTGTGTGTGTGTGTGCCGTTACACAGCTTGGAGTTATATAATTGCCTCAGAGGAAATAGGTACACTTTTAATAAGCATGGAAGCTAAATTTAGTCAGGACTGAAATACAAGAATCTTCACCTCCTTCCTCTGCCATCTGAGAATATCTTGTGTAGACCTCACCTAAAAGCTTTCCAAAACAAAGTCTACAAGGAGCTACAAGGAGTGCATTTTCTGCCTATATCTAAGGATTCTTTACTTACTGTAGGTTTTAGTAGCAATACATCTGTCTATGCCCAATCTTGAAAATAAACATAAGAAAAACTACAGTGATGAATACCAGACTCATTTATAATGACTCAAATATTTTGATTCCTCCAAACACAGTTTATAAGGAAATGTGCTTTGTTTAATTGTGTTTTTGTTTTATTTCTAACACACTTTTAAGAGTATGGGCATAATGTGGCTGTGTGTTTTTCAGAAGGATCTGAGCTGATGTGATTATTGGTCTAGTGGAACAGCCTCACTTATTTATTATAAATCCCAACCCTTGTGGGGTTGATTCTTTTTTTAACATGCACTGATCTACTGTTCCATACTGTGCTTTCAACAAGGTCTTTTATGTTGCATGGAAACATCCAAGAGCAATGGATTTAGGGGGAAAAATTCAAGAAACACGTCATCGTAATCTGCTTTTGTCCAAAAATGATCCATTTTCAAGTATTGCTTTGTTTCTGAATGCTTGCATGTTAGGACAAAAACACCAAGACTCATCACTGACACTGTAAGGGTTCATGCTATTTGTTGCCACAAACTGAGAGCTCCTTTTAGAAACTATAGAAAATATACTGACCTATACAAATAAATGCTTTTATAACTACAAACTATTGATGGTCTTTGATGTATTAAAAATTATAATTAAATATACCAATTTTATTATTTGATTTTTTTGTTTTAAAATGTGTGGTTTTCAGTGATACTTCATTAGCACATTTCTCATGTATATGCATTATATATATTTCTGTATATACATATGTACATAATAACCTCCCCATTTTTAATATTTTACCTAATTGAATACTCTTCATGTCAAATTACATTCACCTTTCTATGGGCTAGAATAATGGCTCAAAGGTTAATTATGGATATTATCTTGAAGAAGACATGAATTTGTTTCCCATTCCCCAACTTTGGTGGTTCACAGATGCCAGAGGATCCTATGGTCTGCCTTTCAAGGCAATAAAGTCAGATTGACAATTATGTACATAGACATATACAGCTAATTTTTAAAAAATAAAATCTTGTAAAATCTACCTATCTAAATTAATTTCTGATAAATAAAATTTGTCTTGTAACTTTAATAGCAATATAAAATATGTTCCTAATTTATGCCATTTATATATGTTGATTTCTATCCCATGTAATATATATATGTGTGTGTGTGTGTGCGTGTGTGTCTGTGTTTGTGTGTGTGTGTCTGTGTGTGTGTCTGTGTGTGTCTGTGTGTCTGTGTGTATTTGTCTGTGTGTGTCTGTGTGTGTGTATTTGTGTGTGTGTCTGTGTTTGTGTGTGTGTGTGTGTGTGTCTGTGTGTGTGTGTGTATTTAATTCTACTCATGAAGCCTGAGTCTCAGAAAATTAGCACACAATGCTGATGTCACATAATTATTGCATGTACTTATGCTCAGGTTTATTTGACAAGTGAAAGCTTTTTGTTCTAACACTCTGTAATGTGGTGATGTGAAAATATAAATGTTCATTTATGTGTACTCAAAGGCCCTAACAACACACTTCAGACAAATCATTCATCCTGTTATGTAGTGTAGTATAAAGTGAAAATATCCATGTCCTAGACTATCCTTACTTAATTCTTACCCCTGGCATATTATTTAGCCTCATCTATCCTAAATTTAAAGTTGATCATCATCATGTAAGAATAAACAATAAGATAGACATGTGTGGTAGATAAAAACAGAATGAAACTTATGACGACTATTTTTGTTGACAGTGAAAACTACAGAAGGTATCGTGTGAAGGATTATATTTGACAAAATATGATACAGTAGATGAAATGTGGAGCCTCCATGACTTATTTCACGTGCTCACAACAAATCTCATGTGAAACCAGATTGCATGTTTTGGAGAAAATTAATACAAATATCACCTTTATTATTTTTTAAGGGAAATCCTATAGATTTTCAGATCAATGGAACTCATTTCTCTCGACATTCTCTGTTTGCTCTTTCACGGTCTGTTTGCTGGGTACAGAGTGTTTGATCCTCTCAGTCTTTGCCAGTTATTTCTAACTCATTATTCAGTCCTCTGTTCAAATATCACCTTGCCTAAGATATTGCTCTGTCTCAGTTTGTGTCCCCTGTTGTATGTTCAAAGTGAAACAACTTCTACATAAATTTCACAGATTATAACTGTACCATTTCATTATTCCTTGGAATTCTGGCTTTGACTAGACTACCATTTCCTTAGAGACATCTTGTGACTCTTTGTTGTTTCTTTCCTAATTGCATAGAATCACTTCTCAAACATAGTAGACCATCAATTATTGATGAGAGAGAGTTCATAAATAAACAAATGCCTTAAATTTTAGTTGTCTGGAGACTTTATTCTCTGTATGTATTAGAGTCAAATCTCGACTTTTCAAGAAAGAGATCTTTTCACATAGTTGTTGGGAATCTTCAAATAGCATAAGCAAGCTCTAAATTTTGAGAGATTGAAATCATATGTATATGATACAAACAAATATACAAGTGAATCCCAATTATACAGTTAGCTTAGACTGGCCAACATCAGCCTAAAGTCTTGCTTCTCGCTGTGGAAAATTATGTGACAGGAATCCTTCCATTGTGCAAAGGCAATTGACTACCTAGAAATCCACAGCAAGTAAGAACTCCAACTGCCATCATTTAAATAATTACCTTTCTGCGAAAAGTCTGGAATATGCTTCAAAGAAGTGAACAAAATTGAATTCGTATATTTCTATCATTTCAAAGAAAAACATGCTGGGAATAAAAGAATAAAACCAAATGAATAAAAACCAAGAGAATAAAACCTGGAAAGCTCTGTTTTATAATAAATAAGCTTCTAATATTATGATACAAGGACAGCATTCTGTACAGGAAAGCATTAAGATAACAGAAAAGTTGCCCTGCAAATTGAAAATATGATAGAATGAAGAAAAGCTTAAATATAAAGGAAATTTCCTGGGAAATGAAGTGAAACAGCAGAGAGGTGAAAGTGGGTTAGAAAAGATAATTGCTTTTTAGTAATTTGTGAATTAATCAAAGTGATATAACAACCATGAAATCATGCACAAAGAGAATAACAAAGAATTTAACTGAATATTACTGAAAAACCTTCTCTAAGCTAAAGGATTTCAGCCCTCATCTTACAGAGGTGGCACGTGCTCAGTATTAGAGGAACTACATTTTCATAAGGTTTATTAGCATTCACAATAAAAAGCTTTATCCAACAGCCTAGTATTTTGGAAAGAAAAACAAGCAAAAACAAACAAAATAAAGAAGATTGCCAAAATACCAGAAGTGAGATCTATAATAAGAATCAGTCTTGGATATGAGAAAACTTTAGAGGCATGAGATCATGGACTTTAAATTTCTGAAAGGAACAGTTATTGGCACAGTATTTAGACCTCCTAAACACTTAGCACAGTGCAAAGTCATATTAGAATATCTTGGAAGAAAATTAAGAAATCATAAACAAGTCCTCCAAAAAGCTGAAGAATAGGTATGATGTAAAACTATGATATAGACAGTTGGGGAAGCAAACAAGAAAATTTTGAATCTAGAATGTCCTATTGCTTTATGTTTTAAGCACATTTTTCCTGGCTGTTGTTATCAGTGTCGTCAAGGTATTGAGTCTTTAAGATGGGTACATAGCAAGCAGCAATGCTATCACCAGGGCAACTCTTACAGTTCTCCATTGTGATCTGCATCCTGCTTTGTGATGGGATAAATCTCCATCGTCAATGTCTTCCAATGACTACCTCCATGATTGTCATGACCTGAGAACTGAGGGAATTATACGTTAACTACTATGATCATGGCTATAGAAAATCTATATCTATATCTATATCTATATCTATATCTATATCTATATCTATATCTATATCTATATCGATATATATATATATATATTATAGTCAAGTACATCAAGCAGATTCACCTATCAATAAAAGATGAAATGATTACTTTGCTCCAGGTTCCCTCCTTCCCCACAAAAGTTGACTTTACTCTAATATTCACCAAGAGGACCTACCTAGAGGGGTTCCTAAGGTGAAGCATTCAAGCACACATACCACTCTTCTCCTGACAAAGCTAATACCTGAGACTTTTCCAGTGTCTTGTGATATTCCAGTTCATCGTTGCATTATTTGTCAAAATTTCAATTATGTGTCCTGACCCCTTTCTGCCTCCTGTGTCACCATTCCTCTAAATCTCTTTTTGAGTGTGACTTTTATACTTACCTCTGCCTCTACCATTCAGAGCAGCAATAAACCTGGTGACCTCAAATCTCTGACAGATCTAAGAAATAAACATTGATGTTTTTAGTACTTTTGGCATTGTTTGCATTTAGGGAGGACAGGGGTGATGACTTTCAAGTTCTTTATGTGTTGCAACTAAAACAAGAACTGTAACTCTGCATTTTTATAGAATAATATGAGTGACTTTCACTCTGAAAAGGTTGAGGACCAGGGACTGTTTGAAGCTTGGTCATTAATGTATAATTTAATAACAACAAAAGTAGTAATGAATAGAGCCATATTTTTATCCACTTGGATACAAGTATATTCTATTCCCATTGAGGATTATATTTTGATAAACTGAGATTAAGTCTTATTCTTATCTATTACCCTTTAAACAGCTAGAAGTGTATAAACTTAATAGAAGATGGTCTGAAAATATTTTAAGAGTTTATTTGAGCACTTCAATAAGATCTTATGTTTTTCATATAACTTAGATCTGCATGGGGAATTCCGCTTCTTTGGTATAAAGAAGAAAGCATGTCAAATTTATTTAAATATATAAACCATTATGAATGAAACAGTAAAGTCATCTTCACATTATTTCTCTCCTTAATTCTCCATTAACTTTTATATTTATGTAAACTTCTAGAAATCGTCCAACCTTTTTTAATGGCTACTGTAAATGAAAAAAACCATTCAGTTTTCTCATCTCTTTTTGGACATATTATAAGAATAAGATGCCATTTTTCATCCTTTAAAGGGTGATTATAGATATCTGAATTCTTTGTCTGAAGTGTCATGGCTAGAAATATCAAAGCAAAGAGCTTCGAGATTTCCCTCTTGTTTTGTTGGTATCTTCCATTCTTAGTGATTTTAGCAGTAAGGCTAAGCAACTTGTCATGTTTTCTTTGTTCCTCTCTTTTATGAAAAACGTATATCTATAAATTCTATATATGCACATATTCGAATGTATACATGTGCACCTAACCTCAAATGTGTATGTTATTTTAGTTCACTATGTAATATGCCATGTCATTCTTACATTAAGAATAATATATGAAAACGTACATACATATGTATATTTACTAAGATTTGTGTTTTAAACTCAGTTTCAAGAATGATTAGAAGATGTGCTCATCTCAAATTTTCTGCTTCTCAACAGCATTTATGTATGCAATTTGCATTTATTAATATTGATATCCCTCAATAAAAATAAGCAGTGCCTAAAAGCAACCATATTCAATAATATATACTTTTTAAATTTCAGAATAAGAACCATATTAAAACTATTTTTTACAGCTGAGACAGTCACATATATTACATCTATTTTAGCTCACATCTAAGCAGTTTAAAAATAGTATTTCCATACATCTTTTAAAGACTAGAACAGAATTAATTATATTCTAACCCTCCCTGTTCACTGCAAAACAAGGAAATTGCGCGTATGGATAATTGTGACAGGTGTGTTTACAAAATACAATCCCAAGTAGGCTATATGAAATCATGCTTTTCTATTAAAGTGAAACGCATCAGGGAGGGAAATGAAATATCTAAATCCATCCCTTTCCTCATGATTAGTGTGTTCATTCTAGCCTCTCCTGAAGCCATCTGTTCCTTTGAACATAGCCAGAACTAAGCCTTCTTAAGACAGGAAAAGATGGTGTGCAAATAAAAAGAATGTCAAGACTAGCTTGATGAAATGTCTGAAAAACATGAAAGAAAGACCACATCGTCTTTCAAGAGAGAACTTTGGAGCTTGTGGAAAAAAAACACTAATTTGTTTGCTGGGAAAAAAAACTCATTTCTCAAAAACGTAACAATCACAGTGTGGTTAATGAAAACTTCACTTTGCCAAACTTAATTTGTAATAAATTTGAAAACTATTTTCCATAAAATATGATACATTATACAAACTATTGTTATGAATGAATTAAGAGTGGTTTTTTCTGTTATCGAA
Organism: Rattus norvegicus; assembly: GCF_021556685.1. Lineage (NCBI taxonomy): Eukaryota > Metazoa > Chordata > Mammalia > Rodentia > Muridae > Rattus > Rattus norvegicus. The sequence continues at coordinate 31,851,361 of NC_141544.1, read as the reverse complement.
TATGATTTTATTTACACTTTAAATGTCACCCCTTTCCTGGTTTGCCCTCAAGAAATCCGCTAACACATCCCTCCTCGCCCTGCACTTATGAGGGTACTCCCTCACTCACCCACCCACTTCCTCCCACCTCTCAGTCCTGACATTCCCCTACACTGGGGAATCAAGCCTTGACAGGATCAAGGGCCTGTCCTCCCATTGATGCCCTGCCAGGCTATCCTCTGCTACATTTGCAGTTTGAGCCATAGGTCCATCCTTGTTTATTCTTGCAATGGTGATTTAGTCCCTGTAAGCTCTAGGAGATCTGATTGGTTAATATTATTCTTCTAATAGGGTTACAAACCTCTTAAGCTCCTTCCGTCCTTTCTCTAACTCCTCCATTGGGAACCTTGTTCTCAGTCCAATCTTTGGCTGCAAACATATGCCACTGTATTTGTCAGCCTCTCAGAGACAGCTATACATACCAGACTCTTGTCAGCATGCATGTCTTGGCATCCATAATACTGTCTGGGTTCAGTATCTGTATATGGGATGGACCCCCCAGGTAATGACCTTTCCTTCAGTCTCTGCCATACTTTGTCTCCATATTTCCTCCTGTGAGTGATTTTGTTCCCCCTTTGAAGAAGGTCTGAAACATCCATACTTTGGTCTTCCTTCTTCTTGAGTTTAATGTAGTTTGTGAATTGTATCTTGACTGTTTGGTCCAATATCCACTTAGCAGTGACTGAATACCATGTGTGTTCTTTTGTAACTGGGTTACCTCACTCAGGATGATATTTTCTAATTCCATCCATTTGCCTATGAATTTCATGAAGTCATTGTTTTTAATAGCTGAGTAGTACTCCATTGTATAAATGTACCACATTTCCTATACCCATTCCTCTGTTGATGCACATCTGGGAACTTTCCAGTTTCTGGCTATTTTAAATAATGCCTTTATGAACATAGTGGAACATGTTTCCTTGTTATCTGTTGGGGCATCTTTCAGGTAGATTCCCAGGAGTGGTATAGATGGACCCTCAGGTACTATGTACAATTTTCTGAGGAACTGCCAGATTGATTTTCAAAATGGTTGTAGCAGTTTTCAATCCCACCAACAATGGAGGAGTGTTCCTCTTTCTCCATATCTTTACCAGCATCTGCTGTCACCTGAGTTTTTGATCTTAGCCATTCTCACGGGTGTGAGGTAGAATCTAAGGGGTCTTTTGATTTGTATTTCCCTGATAACTGTGGTTGTTGGACATTTCATTTAGGTGCTTCTCAGTCATTCAATATCCATAGGTTGAGAATTTTTGTTTAGCAATGTACTACATTTTTTAAAAAGGGTTATTTGATTCTCTGAAGTCTAACTTCATGAGTTCTTCGTATATATTAGATATTAGCCCTCTATCATATATAGGATTAATAAAGATTTTTCCCATTCTGTTGGTTGTCATTTTGTCCTATTGACAGTGTCCTCTGCCTTACAGAAGTTTTGCAATTTTATGAGGTCCATTTGTCAATTATTGATCTTAGAGCATAAGCCATTGGTGTTCTGTTCAGGAAATTTCCCCTGTGCCCATGGGTTCGAGGTTTGTACCTACTTTCTCGTTTATTGTTTTCAGTGTACCTGGTTTTATGCAGAGGTCCTTGATCTACTTGGACTTAAGCTTCGTACAAGGTGATAATAATGGATCAATTTGCATTCTTCTACCTGACCACCAATACAACCAGCACCATTTGTTGAAAATACTCTTTTTTTCCACAGGATGGTTTTAGTACTTTTGTCAAAGATTAAGTGACCATAGGTATGTAGGTTCATTTCTGGATTTTCAATTCTGCTCCATTGATCTACTTGCCTGTTTCTGTACCAATACCATACAGGTTTTATCACTGTTACTCTGTAACATACCTGGATGTTAAGGATGATAAATCCCCAAGAAGTTCTTTTATTGTTGAGAATAGTTTTAGTATCCTGGTTTTATGTTATCCCAAATGAATTTGCAAATTGTTCTTTCTAACTCTGTGAAGAATTATCTTGGGATTTGATGGGGATTACATTGAATCTGTAGATTGCTTTTGGTAAGATATCCATTTTTACTATATTCATCCTGCCAATTCATGAGCATGGGAGATCTTCCCATCTCCCGAGAGCTTCAGTTTCTTTCTTCAGAGACTTGTAATTCTTGTCATACAGATCTTTTACTTGCTCAGTTAGAGTTCACACCAAGGTATTTTATATTTGTGATTATTGGGAAGGGTTTCGTTTCCCTAATATCCTTCTCAACATGCTTAATCTTGGAGTAGAGGAAGGCTACTGATTCATTTGAGTTAATTTTATACCCAGCTAATTGGCTGAAAGTTGTTTATCAGTTGTAGAAGTCCATGATGTAATTTTTGGGGTCATTTAAGTATACTATCATATCATCTACAAATAGTGATATTTTGATGATTTCCTTTCCAATTTACAACCCTTTGTCCTCCTTTTTCTGTCTGGGACTTCAAGTACTATATTAAATAGGTATGGAGAGAGTGAGCAGTCTTGTTTTGTCCCTGATTTTAGTGATCTGTCTCTGCCTTGGTTTTTTATCTTCTTCAGGAGGAAATTTCCTTAATGATGGATGATCAAGACACTGATCTATGAGCATAACACAGTGCCATTCCGGGTCAGTGTTTAGCTATGTTCCTCAGGTAGAACTAAGGTATTGGCTTTTCCCATAAGTGCCTGTTCTATCTAGTCTCTGGTTATTGGTCATCCAAGCAGCATTGGTTATGGGTTCTACTTCGTGAATGGACCTTAAATCAAAACACATATTGATTGGTAGCTCTCACATGATGTGCACCACTATTGTACCAGCATCTTTTGTAGGCTGCTCGCACTTGGAGATCAAAAGTTGTAGCTGGGTGGTATTCACTTTTCTCATATGGAGGCAACTTCTGGATTTTGAGTTCCACTGTGGATACAAAGCATGGGAAGCCTGTGTTCCTTATGCATAAGCACAATTGTATAGTGTGTGAGCTCAGCAATAGTTCAAGTAGGAATCAAACTTGGAGAAAGTGGGACATTTGGGTTTTACTTTGTTTTCAAATCATCAGTATTCTTGGTTTGCTTCATTAATATAAAAACTGAGCCTTCCCTGGGGGGAAAATGTTCAGAGAAATTTATAAGAATTGTATCACTCATTCCATTATGATGGGTACATTTATACTTCATCATTCCTTTTATAGACTTTCTGCCCAAACATTGATTAAGATCTCTTCACAGATCTCTTTTCCAGAAGAGAAGAAATATACCTAGTTTCCATGATCACTGTTTTTTATGGTCTGATAAGCTTTGGTTTACCTAAATGTTATTGTAAACATTAAAGACAGAGAAAGTAGAGATTAACATCTCCTAATGAGCACTTGTGAGTCTGCTTCTGGTGACTTATTAACTGTATAAAAATTCTCAGAGTATCTTGACATGATTGTATGTTTAAAACCTATGATTAGAAACTTTGTCTCAGAAAAGACTCAGAAATGAAGACATTTTAGCATCACCCTAGAAGTACAGAAACAGACTAAAACATTTAACATAGTGGTTCTCAAAGGATATTTCCTTATTCCCAAGTGGAATTTTACTTCTGAATCATAAAATAGGAGTCTGTGGCTTTAAGAATTAACTAACATTTAAAGTAAACAATGAAACCAGTATACCTTAATGGACTGACATAACTATTTAAAAATTCATATTTGTCTAAGAATTTGTTGGAAGTATTTGATATAAGTTAAAGAAGGAGCTAAATGAATTATGCTAATGAAACTACTTTGCCTTCAAGGCTCAGCAGTAAAAGCACCTGGGACTGTTGGGGAACTTGCTGTATCTAAGAGCATCTGCATGAGGGACCTACTGAGAAAATACTAGTCTTTAGCTTAGAGCTTGGTTGCATGCTGGAAATAAAAGGCTTAATTGGGCTTTTAGATTCCCCGAACAGGTAATAAGTTAATTTGAGATTGTCAAACAAAGAACCTTTTAGGTTTTGTCACTCACTTACAGTTATAAACAAGAAGATGCTGTCTGTTCGGTGGCTCACCGGCAGTTTCCAATTTCACTTGTTAAGAAGGAAGAGCTTAGTGTCCAGCCTACACAAGCACATCACTCTCACTGTGTCACAGCGTGTGTAATCTGATACTGTTACTTACTTCTGTGCTTTAAATATGTCTTTGTCCCAGGCTTTCTTAAGTCACTCCCAGGATATCTGTCTATATCTGTGGCTTACAAGTGTATGAACTTCTTCACAGATAATGACACGCTCTTTCTCATTTATCAAGCCTTTTGACACAAGAAAGATTTTTCATATTCATTTCATACTCTTCTTTTTATTACCTATTAAGAAACTTTTTATTAACATTGCTTCTATCCATTATACATATTTGGAAAACCCAATTGTTATTGCTGTTAATAAAGTGTAATGAAGTCCACCCAATTTGCAACAGCTTTTCACACTTGTGTTATCTTTTACATATAATATTTTTATTCATATTGAATTTAACATCTTTTCTGGCAAATGTTTGTTTTATTATTTTTACCCCAAGGCAAAAATTGAAGAAGAATTGTCTGTTCCATCAAGCATTAATATGGGTTCTGGAGTTATGAACTCCCACCTTATGACGTAAGCACTTTAAATGGCATGCCATCTCCCAAGGACCTCATATTTAAAACAATAAACATGGAGAGTTGAAGGGAAATGAGGCCAGTTTTCCTTTAAAACAATTGCAGTACTTTGATTAAAAGATAATGCTATAATTTGGGATACATTTTGTTCCTTAAGAGTTCATACATTGGCAAGTAGACAGGACAGCTCATGTAGTAAATTGATTTTTACACATGCATGAGACCTGATTTCAGTCCTTGCTATACATTTAAAAAGCTGGACAAAGCTTGTGCCATTGTAATCTCAATCTTGGTGATATAAAAATGGAGGAATCTCTAGGGCTTGCTGATTAGCCGTTTTAGCTGATTCTGCAGGACCCGTGTTCCAATAAGAGGTTCTACCTTAATCATCTAGGTTTATAGATCCTGAACCTAATCCCTTGCTTTCATATGCACATTCACGCTCATAAATGCTCACCTACACACACATAAACATGCTCATGCACATGAAAACAATGTGAAAAGGTAAACAGGATTTGATACATTGAAAACCTTTCCCCTGTGAGTCAGTACACACCTATGAAACCTAAGAAGTCCATGGGAAGAGGAAAGGTCACAACCTCTCCTCTCCTCTCCTCATGTCCTTGTTTTCTACAATCTTTACCTCTTGTATGAGTACAGCTGACATGACAAATTTACCACAGCTGAGTCACTGCCAGCTAAAGGCCATTGAACTTTCAGAAGTGTGAGCTAAAATTTTCCCTTCCCTTCATGTATATGTATGTGCATATGTATACACACATATATACATATTTGTGTATATATACATATTTATGGAACATACACACACACACACACACACATATATATATATATATATATATATATATATATATATATATAGAGAGAGAGAGAGAGAGAGAGAGAGAGTAGAGTGTACACTGTTACTTTGTTAATATACCAGAAACTCTGTTAGTATATAAGAAAATAGACTAAATATATAAATCATATCAAAAAACTAAGATGAACTAAAAGGATGGAATCCAAACCTTAGCCTCAATGTAAGACAACTATTCCTACTCCTATATTTAGATATTAGTGGAAGACTCAAGAGAAAGATAATGGAAGGAGCAGGTAATAACAGGAAAATGAGAGAGAGTGGCAAGTGTATCTAACATGAATGTTAAAAATTAGCTATGTAAGCCAGTATATGGTCATAAATTTACATAAAATATCAAGGAAGCTGTGCAGCTTTCTATTCCAAACTAGACTGTGTTTTCTCAAGTGTGAGTTTCAGAATGGTGAGATGGCCTCATAGTGTCCGAAGGTCAGCAGCCTCTACTAGTGTTTTGAATTCAAAGAGGAATATCTTCAGTGATGATTTAATGATCATGTAGAGTGTCTATTTACAAAGCCCCCCAAAGCAAAGTGGAGACCGACTTTAGTAAAACAAGGTCAGCCATTACTGCACATTAGAAAGAGGCAGAAGGAGGTCAAATATACTTACTACTGAGTTGGGGCAAAATTTTAGATGATGTAATTTGTCAAATGTTTATCTGAGTTTTGCTGCAAATTCTAAGGAATTTGGTGAGGAAGTTAAAATAGTAACTATCATCACATTGGCAATGATGAGTTGGAAAAAATAAGAAATCCTCCAGTAAAAGTATGGAGTGGGAAGGTTTATGAACTATGCTGGTCAGAAACAGAGTATTATCAGAAGTTTCAACAACTTAGTGAATGCTATGGGCTAATTTTTTGAAAACCCTTTATTTCTTCTTCCAAACATAATATACTTCAAATTATTGAAATAATGACATTCACAAGCTACTGTCCTACCTATATTTATGTATATTTTTCCTTCACAAGCCCAGCTATTTAGAGCATTTTAGTCCTATCATTTTCCTTATCAATATGCCTCTTTGACTCTCCTAAATAAAGAATATAGAAATGCTTTGCTGCTGTGATATAAACCTTAATTATCTCCATTGACACATTTGAGCCCATTCACAATGTGAAAGCATACTTATAAAACAATGTGTGAATATCTTTCTCTTGGAATGAGGAGCGATTAACATACTCAACTACACCAATCATTTGTTTCACAATGGATTCAAGTCATGGTTTGAACTAGAAGGTGTTCACTCATTTTTAAATGACTAGGTATTTAGGTATGTTCTTTACTCAAGAGAAACATGAGAAAGTAAGCATGAATGGGCAGATGGCATTATATCAGACTAAAGTATTATAGCACAACAAAGCAATAAACAAATTAAAGAAACACTGGCAAAACAGGTGAAAATATTTGCAAGCTACTTATCTGAAGAAGGGTTATTAAGTAGAATATATTTTTGTACTCAAAAAATCAATGGCAAAATAATCCTACTGAATAATTGGTAATAAATCTAAACAAATATCTGAGAGCAACTCATGTAGTCATCAACAGACTTATGGAACAATCTTCACCATCACAATCAGAAGTGTAGATCAGATTAAAATTCAGGTATTGCTTCACCAGAGTGGAAAAAAGTAGCTTGCATCCAAAAGATACCAATACCAAGTACTGGGTAAGGTATAAACAAAAACAAATCTTTGTGTGAACAAGCAAGAATATATCATCAAATTAATGTGCATACCTACAAAAGAAATAGAGCTCCCCTTAAATAAAACTTGCACCTATCATGTGATTTCACAATTGCACTACTAAGCATATATACAAAAATTGAAATATTTATAGTTAAATGTTATCTATCTAAACTCTCACACCTACTATAATATTCATAACAGATGAGAAATAAAAACCTGGTTCTATCCATAGGCTGGATAGTTGAAGGAGGAGTAAATGAAGGTAAAAAGAGAGAAAGGAGAGGAGGAGGAGGAGGAGTAGAAAAAAGACGAGGCAAACCTCTGTCACTTGCACAACATGAACCAAGAGATCAATCTATTATAATAAGTGAAATAAGACAGGCATAAGAAATTAAATACTGTAGCAAAACAGTCAGATAAAACCTTAGATGTCCATCTTGTAGCTTTAAAGTGGTGGCTACTAACACTAAAGGAGAGTTCATTGTAAAGGGCTTTATTAATGAGCATATAATGAGCATCCACATCAGTAAGAAGTTCTGCTGTGATGGGACTTTGAGGATGGTGATGCTTACTGAGGTCCTATCTATCTGTCTGTCTGTCTGTCTACCTCTATCTCTATCATCTCTATCTCTATCTATATCTATATATCAGAGTAAGAATAAAATGTTTTGATAAATATTGCAAAGGAATAGTGAAAAAACCTTGAGAAATAGCATAATATGAAGAGTCTAGTAGAATATATATTTGCATAAGAATATTATGTAGTGTACCACAAATGTGCACAATACCTGTGTTTTTATACTTCATTCAAAATGAATTTCATCAGGCATACACAATATAGTCTGGGTTTGGTGACAATACATGGGATGGATCCCCGGGTGGGGCCTTTAGTGTCTGCTCCACATTTTGTCTCCATAATTCTTCCCTTGAATATTTTGTTCCCCCTTCTAAGAAGGACTGAAACATTCTCACTTTGATTGTCCTTCTTCTTGAGCTTCATGTGGTCTGTGAATTGTATCTTGGGTGTTCTGAGCTTTTGGGCTAATATCCACAGTGAGTGCATACCACGTATGTTCTTTTGTGACTGGGTTACCTCACTCAGTGTATTTTCTAGTTCCATCCATTTGCCTAAGAATTTCATGAAGTCATTGCTTTTACTAGCATAATGGTACTCCATTGTGAAAATGTACCACATTTTCTGTATCCATTCCTCTGTTAAAGGACATCTGGGTTATTTCCAGGTTCTGGCAATTATACATAAGGCTATTATGAACATAATGGAGCATGTGTCCTTGTTATATTTTGGACCATCTTTTGGGTATATGCCCAGAAGTCGTAGAGGTGGGTCCTCAGGTAGTACTATGCCCCATTTTCTGAGGAACCTCCAGACTGATTTTCAGAGTGGTTGTATCAGCTTGCAATCCCACCAAGAATGGAGAAGTGTTCCTTTTTCTCCACATTCTTGCCAGAATCTGGTGTTACCCGACTTTGATCTTAGCCATTCTGATTGGTGTGAGGTGGAATCTCAGGTTTGCTTTCATTTGCATTTCCCTGATGACTAAGGATGTTGAACATTTCTTTAGGTGCTTCTCAGCCATTCAGTATTCTTCAGTTGGGAATTCTTTGTTTAGCTCTTCCCCCATTTTTAATAGGGTTATTTGATTGCCTAAAGTCAAGCTTCTTGAGTTCTTTGTATATATTGGGTATTAGTCTTTTATCAGATGTAGGATTGGTAAAGATATTTTCCCAATCTATTGGTTCCTGTTTTTCCTTATTGATAATGTCCTTTGCCTTACAGAAGCTTTGCAATTTTATGAGGTCCCATTTTTCAATTCTTGATCTTAGAGCTTATGCTATTGGTGTTTTTCAGGAAAGTTTCCCACTGGGCCTATGTGTTTGAGGCTCTTCCCCACTTTCTCTTCTATTAGTTGGAGAGTATCTGGTTTTATGTGGAGGTCCTTGACCCACTTGTACTTGAGCTTTGTACAAGGTGATAAGAATGGATCAATTTTCATTCATCTACATGCTGACCTCCAGTTGAGACAGCATCATTTGTTGAAAATACTCTTTTGTCCACTAGATGGTTTTAGCTCCTTTGTCCATGACCAAGTGACCATGGGTGTGTGTGTTCATTTCTGGGTTTTAAATTTTATTCCATTGATCTAGTTCCCTATCTGTATATCAATATCATAGTTTTTTTAATTGCTTTATAATTTCATAATTGCTTTATAATACAGCTTGAAGTTAGAGATCACAGTTCCCCCAGCAATTCTTTTATTTTTGAGAATATGTTTCAATATCTTGGTTTTGTTGTTGTTGTTGTTGTTGTTCCAAATGAATTTTCAAATTGCTCTTTCCAACTCCATAAAGAATTGAATTGGAATTTTGATGGGAATTGTATTGAATCTGTAGATTGCTGTTGATAAAATAGCCATTTTTACTATATTAATCCTGCCAATTCATGAGCATGGGAGGTCTTCCCATCTTCTGAAATCTTCTTCGATTTCTTTCTTCAGAGACTTGAAGTTCTGCCTGAGCCTAAGAAATAGAGTCAGATTCTCTCAGTCAACCATTGGGCTGAAAATGGGGCCCCTAAAGGAGGTGTTAGAAAAAGGACTGAAAGAGCTAAAGGGGTTTTCAACCCCATAGGAAGAACAAAAATATCAACCAACCAGATCCCTCAGAGCTCCCAGAGACTAAACCACTAACCAAAAAGTACACATGGAGGGATCCATGGCTCCAGCTACATATGTAGCAGAGAATGACCTTTTTGGGCATCAATGAGAGGAGAGTCCCTTTGCCCTGTGAAGGCTCCATGCCCGCGTGTAGTGGGAAGACAGGGTGGGGAGTTGGGAGGGACTGGGTGTGTGGGGGAACACTCATTAAGGCACGGGGAGGGGGGAAGGAATAGGGGGATTCCAGGGGGCAAATCAGGAGAGGGGATAACATTTGAAATGTAAGTAAAGAAATATCCAATAAAAAATGAATTTTATTCAGACTGAAATAAAGAGAGTAGTGTCAGGGAAATTCATTAATGTCAGCCTGGTAAGACCCACTGATGTTATCAAAAAGAAGAAAAGGAAAAGAGTACATGTTGTTTGTCTTAATTTCAATCACAGACAGTGACAATTGATATACATGATATTCCTAGATTCTTACTTTAAATGTATTTTAATGCCTTGCATTTTATTTTATGATAAATCGATATAATAATCAATTTAGTTTATAGCCTGAGAAAGTTGACTAGAATTTTGTAAGAAAGATGATCATTTTTTAGAATTAACATTTAAATGTAAATTATACAAAAGGTATTTATCAGTTGCCAGTGGTTGTGCTATTTGCCAGAGATGCAAAGTGACCATGACTTCAACAAGGCATCATTCCACACCTTTGCATTAAGGACTATGGTTTTTTACAATTATTAGTGAGATAACAATGGGAACAAATAATGTGACATGCAAACAATATTCAATTTGTCTATTAATCTAATGTTCAAGTAATTCTTTCTAGTTGAAGAAAGACTGCTGATAAGGCTGTCTCATGCATGATACAATTATGGCAAGCAAATTGTGCCAGAGCAAATCACTCCTCACAGGAGCTAAGGTTCTGCTGTATGTAAACAGGACATATATAGTTGGCATGTGGCCCCAGGTTGGGCTCTACCTGTAGTGGGAAATATTAAAAAAAGGATTTTCTATCCAACACTAACGCAGGCTACTCTCTAGCCCAAGAAGACTTGCTCAGCAAACTCTCTGGCCCAGACCTCTCAAAAAGTTCCCACCCGACTCCCTAATTTCCCATGGGGTGGCCGCCACACCAACCCCACACAAAGCCCGTCCATTTTACAGTTTGCTGTCACAAACCCTTGTAACCCGGCAAAATCAAAACTCTAGAGACTTGTAATTTATAAATCAAATTTATATCAGTAAATTATCACCCCACAAGATGTCCACACAATAAACTCAATCAATATTGATATAAAGAGTTTGACAAATTGTTCTGTAATTACCCATCCCTTATATGATATTCATAGCTACCTATGGCTATTTAAAGCCACACGGATCTGGGTCATCTTTCTATTCCTCCATCTTCTTTCCTTCTCTTCTCTTCATACAGTCTGTATTGTGTCTAAAATTCCCAGCCCGTCTTTCTCTTTTACTGCACAATCACAGGCCTTGCTTTATCTTGTGCCTGCCCTCACCTGCATAGGCATCAACCCACAGACATGAATTTTAACAAAACTGTCTACTACAAAGAATGATTTCTTCTACAGAAGACCAGGGGAATTAAACCAGCTGCATGATTGAATAATTATTTTTAAATGCTTTCTTTTTGTTCTATTTTTATATCTGAAAAGACACTGATGGTATGCTTTTCCGACAAAGAGGGCAGATATGGAGGAGAAATTGAGCACATACTTCAAAATTCATATTTAAAATTACATTTTATAAGAATTATAATAGAGTGCCTTTATGTATGACCATCAGTTCTTAGCTTAAGATACAGTTTGAATGCTGCTTTATGGTTTAAGTGATTGTGAATGTTGAGCTTAAATTATATCTGTAGTTTTGAATCTAATTCCTATTCTCTATATGAAAATCATAACCTTCTTGAATTTTTTTAAAAATCTTATAAACACTACTTATATAGTTAAGTGAGTGTACCCATAATTCTCTGCACCTTCTCATAGACTGTTTGCTACCCCTTTCTTTCCTTTCTTCTTCTTTCCTCTGTCCCACCTTCCATTTCTATTCTCTTCCTCTCTCTATGACTATCTTCTTTTATTACATTTACTTACCAACAATTCTTCTACCACAAGTGTTATTGGCATAGAAAGATCATGCCAATAGAGGGAAACATCTTCATTTTTCCCTCAGTGACACAGAACTGGATCATAAACAAACCCACCTGATAATGTATCTGTTCTTTCCCTCCATGTTAAATAATAAAGGTATCTTCTTTCAATAAATAATTTCACATTCATCTATTAGACTTAACCACTTCCTGCCTTTGCAAAGCTCTAAAACTACTACAGTGTTCTCTCTCTGAACCCACAATCATTTCTTTTTCTTCTCTCCCTCTTTATGTAATTATGCATGTCTGTGTGTAAGTCTGTCTACATTTAACTCCTTCTCTGTTTTAAGGATGGTGTCAATTGAAGAAAGATCTTGGTCTTCCTGAGGTTAACTCCAAATTTTGAGATGTCAGAATAGACTAAGCAGATGATATAAGCTTGGGGTATTTGTATTTCTGCATCTCTGACTGGTTCTTGCTACCATAGTCCATATTAGCCCTAAACTCATTATTGAATCAGTCTCCCATGTAATGGTAATATCACTGTATGATGCCATACCCAGATTTCTAACTTGAATTTATTTCTTATTTTGAAATAAAACCCCTATGTATTTATTACTTGATGATTTCTTACAAAATATTTAGAATGTAATTACAATTACATTACATTCTAAATTACAATTTAAATTACAATTAGAGCATGCGTTTTTGTGCCAATACACTCCTGGGCATAAAAGCAGAAGATGCTCAGAAAACCACAAAGACACTATGTTCATAGCAACTTCATTCATAATTGCCAGAAACTGGAACTAACCTAAATGTTCCTCAGCTGAAGAATAGATAAAGAAAATGTGGCACATTTATAAAATGGAATACTACACAACTACTAAAAAAGAAAAAAAGACATCATAAAATTTGCAAGTAAATAGTTGGATTGGGAAATGTCCTGATTGAGGTTGTCCAGACACAAAAAGACATGTATGGTATGTACTCAGTTATAAGTGGATATTAGCCATAATGTATAGGAAAACAAAACTCTTATTTCTTCTGCTCATATTTCTTAGATTTCTTATTTCTTCACCAAAAATGCTAAGTAACAAGGAAGGTCCAACGGAAGATGCTTGTATCTCACTCAGAAAAAAAAATAAATAAAATAGGTGGATGGAGAAAACTGGGTGGGAGAGCAATAGGGAAGGAAACAGGGATGGAGATCAGGAGTGGGAATGGAGAAGAAGGCTTAGAAAGAGAACTGAAATCAAGGGGGTATCTCAGGGACAGTGGAAGCTTCCTGGAGTCTTTGGGGGTGATTCTATCTCAGACCTCTTATAGGGGGGGCTAAGTTACTTGAAGAGGCTACCACTTCTAGTCATGTGAGACTTCCAGTGGAGGTAGAAGGACACCATCCTACACACAAAATTTTTGATACATAATTTGTCCTGCCTACAATAAGGTCAAGGATAAAGATACAGCAGAGACCAAGGGAATGGCCACCCAATGAGTGGCGCAAATTGAGACCCACCCCATAGGAGAGAGTAAACACTTGACAGTGTTAATGATCCCTCGCTATGCTTACAGACAATAAACTAACGTAGCTGTCTCCACCACAGCCAAATATCAGACAGATCTTGAGGACTCTCGTGGAAGTGTCAGGGGAAGATTGCAGGACACAAGAAATCCAACAGAGCCAACTAACCTGGACCTATGGGGTTCACAGATACTGAACCACCAACCAAAGAGCATGAGCATGCATAGACTGGACATAGGCCCCTGACACAGATGTAGCAGATGTTCTTTATGTGGGTTAGATGAGAGCAGAGAATGTCTCTGACTCTGTTTCCTGATTTTTGGAACCCTTTCTCATAGCAGGGATTGCCTTTTCTGGCTTCAGTGAAAGAGGATACACTTAGTCCTACTGTGACATTATGAACCAGGACAGGTTGTTAATCATGGAAGTGGGGCTACACTTCTCTGAGGGAAAAGGGGATGGGCAAATCGGGAGGGGGTATGAGGGTGGGAACGGGAGGCGAGGAGGGAGGGTTACTGCTATCAGGCTGATTACCAGCATTCATCTGTTTTGTATCTGTGAGTGTAATGTTACCAACCACACCCCTCCCCTGCCACTGTGCCTTTCCTGGCATTTATAAAGAACACTAAAATGGCAACATTTTAAAAAAGGAAGCCAACCTCTTTTATACAGTATTAGGAAAAATACACAACTTTTAAAAATATTTATTTATTTAATATATTGTCAAATCTTGAGAGTTTTAACCAATATTTTAAACAGTCAAGACAGTGTTTTGCTGTGTAGCCTGGGCTGTCTTCAAAATCTTGAACCTCTTGCGTAAGCAACCAGAGTGCTGAGAATTCAATTGTGCAGCACCTTGCCCTGCTCTTAATTGAATGCTTAGTTAACAGCACTTTTCATTTCAGGGTACAAATATTACATTTTGAAACACATAACTAAAGTAAGTTTGTGTGTGTCTGTGTGTGTGTGTGTGTGTGTGTGTGTGTGTGTGCGTGTGTGTGATGTGGGTGGGCGTAAATGCACATGCTCACAATTACATGTCAATTAAGTAATCAGTTATCACCATCTGCCTGATCACATCTGTTACTTCTTCACCATGTAAAGTTTCCTTCCACACATTCTCAGATCTAGGAGTATTTTACCTTTCTCTTTTATTTGGCTACTTTTACTTTTTCTCACTGTTTGAGAACTATTTCGATTTCAATATAGCATGTCCTGCCATTATCACAATAAACATAATATTTCATGGGTAAAAATGGTTCACTACCCAGCTTCCCTTTCAGTATGGCCAGTTACTGACTGGCTTTCATTGTGTACTTGAATGTAGTCCAATATAATAGCACTTATTTTTTACATATATATTTTGCTTCTGATTCTATTTATAGTTTATACAGCAATAAATGACATCAACAAAAACCTTGAACTTCTGAGTAGTATTTTAAAAATAAAATGTAAAAGGGTATAAGTCAATATTGGGGTATAATAAATAAGCAAATATGAATTGATTTCCTATTAATTTGCATATTTACCTTTAACTTACAAGTACTATTTTTATTTCAGTTTGTACTTATGTGAGAGATCTGGTATACTGCCGTGTTTACATTCTCACTGGCAGCTTCTTTTTTTCTTCTGTCAAGGATCCAGTAAGGTCAGTTTGTTCAAAACCCAGTTCATGAGTTGCCTAAACTCCATATGTTTAGATGGGAGGTGAAATATGACTTGCTTGTTTTGCTTAGACACCATGATAAATTTATCTTCCTGAGAAAACTCCCAAAGAAACCGTTTAGATTGTGAGATAGAAGAAGGGTGGATAATATAATACATTGGGGTATATTTTGTATGCAGGAATAGAAATGTATTCCAAAATAATCAAATCAATAAAAATATATGTATGTATATATCTCTATCTCTCTACATCTATTTCTATATCTGTATCTACATATCTATATATTTAATCTATATCTATACATAATCTATAGCTATAGCTGTTTATCTCTATCTCTATCTACTCTATCTATCTATATCTATAATTTTTCCTTTATCTCTTACTTACAACATGTCATAGATGTGTTGATGCTAAATTTCATTTAGTGATTTAATAAATGATAAAGATTGGTGCTATAAATATTAATAAATTACCTAGAATATTAAGCTTTTAAGAAAAATACTCATATCATATTGAGGACTACATTATATAAAAGCAAATTATGTGTTTAATGAACTGTGAGATAAAAGGGGGAGTCTTCCCCATCATTTGAAACATATTGCAGAATCATTTAATTCAACAAATGTTTATTGCTGGCCCTCAATTTGTGGAGCTTTGCCTTCAAAATGCAGTTTCAAAAGATGACCTAAGGAAGAGTTACACAAGTCCTTGAAGCTTATTCATCCTGACAACCAAGTAGCAGCACAATTAATCACTTCCTCTGTTGGCACAAATGGAACCTCTGCCAGTCATTCATAAATATACAAATTTAAAGTTGTACGTATGTCCACTCTTAGCATTCCATAATGTTTTTGCATTACAGGGCTTTAACTAGCGCTTCCTGCTGGTCAATTGGTGTTCTAGGCAGAGTGTAGAATATTTGCACTTGATACAAATTCTTGTAAACAATCTCAAACATGAAATATAGCCTTGTATGACAGACTGCTTTCCATCTGCTTCTCAAAGTATGAACTATGGGAAGATGCCAGTGTGCACTGATCCTGTCTAAGCAAGTCATTGATTTCTTTCATCATCAGCTAGTTTTGGTAATTTGATGAGATCCCATGGCAATGGGTTGTCCTTTCAGTTTCCCAAGTGATTCTAGTGGAGAGGAAAGCTGTTTCTCCCATATGGCAGGCCTAATAAATTAATTAAGGTAATAAATGTCATGCCATCTGCACCTAATGTGTGAAGGACATTAATCAGGCCATACCTCCCAGCTGGGTGCATCTTTAGTGTGTAGCCACCTGGAACACAAACAGTGCAATGTGTCAACCTAGACCATCAATAGCACGTGATACAAGACTGTTCGATCCCTTGCATCAGGCTTTTCTCTGGAGATTCCACTTCTTCAGATTCTGCTTTTACTAAACTAAATGAGCACTAATAAAATGTTGGACTCTGAATGTGCACCATGTGATAATTCTGTTTCACTTTATGGTAATTCACAAAAAAACACAGAAAGGAAATACCTAAAATACAAATATCTTATTTTTACTATATTCTAAAATAAATTCTAAAAATATAAAAAATATTCCACCAAAGTGAATTTATGAAATATAGTCTTGTATAACAAGTAATATTAAAATACTATTACTAGGAAGCTGTCTAAATATTTTAGGTAAACCCCCAGGTGAATATAGTTGAAATGTAGTGCTATAAATCCTTGTCATATTACTGCTTTAGCTGTATATGTATGTTTTTATATCTTATTCAATGTATAGTATTTCTTTTATTACTCTTGAGTCATTATTTATGATTCATTAGTTATTTGGATATATGTTTTCTTCCCCAAGTATTTGGAAATTTTTAATTTATGTATCTTATTAATCTCTTAGCTATACATCTGACAGAAGATTAAAATATAAACTACTCAAATAAATAAAAAATTCAAAGAGACAGATGACACGATACTTTACTTATAAAAAATGGGCTACAGAAAAAGTTAAGTATTCCCCACTTTGGCAGTCAGGGAAATGAAAATTAAGGCAACTTTGTGATTTTTATCTTATCCAGTCAGAATACATAATTTTAACAAAAGAACTGAAAACAAGTGTTACCTCTGTTGTGAGGAAAAAAGAACCTTCCCTGGATGTTGTTGGAAACATTAATTAGTGCAGACATTCTGCAAGTCAGTATGGAGAATAATAAAAAGCCCAAAACTAAAGCGACCCGTATGATGCAGCGTTATCATGTTGGTACTCACCCACGAGACTCCCATACTGCTCAGCAGACACCGTTGCTCCGCAACACTCATTGCTACATTACTCACAATAGGAAGGAAATGCAAAGAGCCTAAAAGTCCTTAAGCACATTATTGGATCATGAACATGTGGAACATATAGACAATGTAATACTATTCAAATCTAAAAGTTACAAAATCATTGAATTTTCAGGTAAACAGGTAGATAAAGAGAATATCATCTTAAAATGAGGTGATGTAGACCCAGAAAGACAGATGCCATGTGTTCTCGATTATGTGAATTTCTTGTCTGCAAGTCTTCAGATGTGCATACAAAAATGGAGAGAACACAGAAACCAGGAAAATATGACTGGACCATGGAAGATGTCTGTATGTAAATATAAAATTAACAGGAACCTCAGTACCCGGCAGAGGAAGCCTACTTTTGGAGCTGAAGGGATTACAACCCCACAGGAAGAACAATATCAGCTAACTGGACCACCCACAGCTCCCAGGGAACAAACCACCAACTAAAGGGTATACATAGAAGGATCCATGGCTCCTGCTACATATGTAGCAGAGGATGGGCAGCCCTTGGACCTGTGGAGACTTGATGTCCCAGCATAGGAGGATGCTAGAAAGGTGAGGCAGGAGTAGGTGAGAGGCAAAGACAGGGGGGTATAGGATGATGGGTTTGTGGAGGGGAAACTGGGGAGGTAACATTTGAAATGTAAATAAATAAAATGATCAATAAAATAAGAAAAAAGAAACCTCCATTTGAACGGTTAATTCCAATTAACTTGGTTAATAGCCCAAGTAACTCCAGAAATAATCCAGACTATTGCTTCTGCTATTGTTTCCTCTCAGAGGCTAACAGGTAAATCCCTGTTCTTGAAGACACTGCACAATTAGAATACAGGACTAAAATTATTGCATTGGGTCTAACCTGAAAGCCTTTTTCCTGTTCTGCCTTCGAATGTACCAGAAAATTTGTGCAAGCTGCCAATACCGGGTTACGATTAAAGCATCTGTAAACATCAAGGATGTGAGTGAAGGAAGATTCAAAGAACCAGAATCATAGGAAGTTTGCTGTGAATCACTTCCTCCTAGAAATGTCTTTATACATAAGACTGTAGCAATGACAATATCCATAATCATGTAAATGTAAAACAGGGAGAACTGCACATGGACTACACCCAATCAAAGAACAACAAGCATCTAAAGACTGCTGAGGTGGAAGAAAATTAGTTACCCAAAACAAAATGGTCAGCCTTGACTCCACATATATATGGTCAGCCTTGCTGCTATGTATACGTGGTCAGCCTTGACTCTATATATGCATGGTCAGCCTTGATGCTATGTATGCAGCACCACCACCACCAACAAAAAACACTTAACATGCTCTGCTTTTGTGTTCATGCACACACACACACACACACACACACACGGATATATATATATATATGTATATATATATATATATATATCATAATCAAAGAAACTAAGTATTCATGGAAGGGACTAGGTTATGGAAACGGAAGGGAAAGCCATATAGCAATATTTTTAAGTTGAAATGTGTAAAAATAAAACAAATAAGTAGATAAATAGGAGAGAAGAGAGGGTTTACACAAAGGAGGCCTTACTTGAGCTTATGGTTCCAGAGAAGAGTCCAGCATGGAAACAGTGAGCGAGGATGATGGATCAGAGACTGAGATTTCACAAGTCAAAACCCACTCCGGAAACAGAGACACTCCATACTACAGATGTTTTGAAATCCCATCAACAACTCATCTCTTCTAGTCAGATCATGCATCCTAGATGTGTCCCTCAGGCCCACAACAACTGCAGAGCATGTACTGAATGACGAGTGCTCACAGGAGACACAAAGGTTGATGTCTAGGGACAAAGGGACGGATCAGGATGCGGTTGGGGAGAGGTGGGGAGTACGATCAAAAGCCATTGTGCACAATTCTCGAAGAACTGAAAGAAATAGCAATCATAATGTTAGGCTGGCTGCTGTTGTCATTTCTTTATTACTTATCTATTTATGTCATTTTACCTTGGTACTGTACATTAAATTTATACATGCATATTTACTAGGGAAGGACTCTGCCGCTCAAGCAAAGCCTTCATGTGTTGTTATTTGACTTTGATACACTCTCTGATAATGTTACTCAGATGGGCCTTCAGCTTACTCTAGTCCAGGCCAGCCCTGAACTTTTAACTATCTGACTAAGCCTTTGGAGTTTCTCACATCACTGTTTATATGCTTTTGGACATCCAACTAGGAGGCCTCTGAAACTTGAAAAGAACACTTTTTGCATGAAGTGAGAAATATCAAGGCTGTGTAATAAGGTTAATTGAAGAGCAAATGAAGGTGAAAGTTATTTATTATATCACAAAGAAAAAGGGTAGATTAATAAGGAACATGAGTACTTATGAAAAAACATGAGTTTAATGACCTATTTTGAATTTAGTGTATTTTTGTATGAGTTTCAGCAGTGTTTTGTATGTTCTAATTTTAAGAAAATGATCAAAAGTAATTTTGGCCAGAATTAAGCCAGGTGGTTTGGTACATTGCCTAGAAAAATTAAAAAAAACCAAACAAACAAAAACCAGCATTAAAAAACTAGTCCCTAAAAACTGCTCGTTTATAATATGTAGACAACTTTTATTCATCTCACAGATTAAAATTAACTAATTAGAGCAATTTATCATCCATTCTTCTTGAAGTGAAAGGGTCTTTGTTCTGATCTTTCAAAAGATAATACAGTTTAGTCTTCATAGCTGTCGAAAATGTAGTTGAAGGTTATTTTAGTCAACACATTAGACACACTGCTTTAGTCTGCATTTCTCATCAAAGAACATGAATAGGCAGTAAATGCAATGTACAAAAATTGCCATGAAAAGATTAATAAAGAAGGATTATCATTTACTTTTAAATTTGCATGACCCATTTTTAAATCAAGCTCTAAAATATTGCCCCCACTCTTTGAATTATACAATAAATTATATCGTTTAATATATACCTTATTTTAAAGATTTTCTTTTATTTCTTTTAATGTAATTTTAATAAAAGTGTATAAGTACAAGCTCTAATAAGAACTTATAGTGAACTGATTCTGAGAATTTTGACTTGCAAGGCATCAAAATTAGATTTAAGTATAAAATAAATTAAAAATTAGTTTCTGAAAACTTCTGTAATGCACTCCTTACCAGATTGCTTGCAGGTTATAACAGCCATTAGTTTGGGAGTTGATGGGAAATTAGGTTGTTTTCTTTGCATGGATAAACTAAAATGTATAAGATTCTATAACCTATGTGAACGTTTAACAAATTCCTCACCATTCTGCTACTTTATTTCCATTTTAATTTTACTCATTTTAAGGTTTAAGATTCAATGACTATTGTGGTAAAACTGTTCGTCAAATATGGGGACTTAAAAAGCAATGACCTATGAAGGATCCTCAGAGATTTTGGTGAGTACCATGAAAATTACCTAAGATAACTAGAGTTAATTTCTAAGGATCTATGTACATTGTGGAAGGAGAAAACTGATGCCTTCCAATACCACACATATACCCCCTCCCAGTCCCAACAATGCACAAATAAAATCTAAAATGTAATTTTTATAAAAACGTACATTAATCTGGTCTTTAAAGGGAAGGTCTGTCTCCTTTGCTTAACTTAGGCAACATAAATATTCATGATCCCAGCATCATTTTATGACATCAAAACCAAGTTACTACTTCTATCCCTTTCAGAGCTATGAGTGCATGAACCCTCAGAGCTATGAGTGGTACTGACCCTGTACTTTTGTGCTTGGCCATGAACCTGCGTGTTATTCTGAATTCCTAGTGATTCTGGAAAGTCTTAGTGATATGACTGGCTAAAATTGAGGCTGGATGAGCCAGAAGATGGATGAGCTCTTTTGTCTCCTAATACTGTTCTGAAATACAGCAGCCCAGTTGCCCCTATTAAGACTCATCCCACTCAGAACAGTTACATAAGCTATAAATTTTCAGTGGGCATAGTAACACTCCCAGACATATTTTATCTTTTTCCCCTCGTGCCTCACTCCCTTCCTGGCATTGTGCAGACTTCTAATCCACTGATTTGCTTCAGGACCTGTTTTCTAGGGAATTCTGACAAGGACAAGGAGAAGGAGAAATTCAAGTATCTGAGGTCTGCCCTTTTCTTCTCGTATTATTTTCAGGTGAGCTCAGACTGTGTTGACGTTCTTAGAGCATTACCACATAGCTACAGGGCTTAGAGTAAAATCTTAAGTCTGTCAGACTACCTGGTTTTATCATTAGTTGAAATCACATCTTTCTTCAGTACTATACAAAATTGAGGCTATCGATTAAGGAAGACAGTATAGTAGAGAGCGAGAGAGATGAGAGACAGACAGGGAGAGGTGGACAGAGACAGAGACAGAGAAAGTGTGTGTATGTGTATGTGTGTGTGTGTGTGTGTGTGTGTGTGTGTGTGTGTGTGTGTGCATGTAGAATTAAGTAAAAGACTTACAGAACATTGATCTAAGCACCAGTTGGAAGTTGCCTTGCCAGCTGAAGCAGCTTGTCCATTGGCATTAGCAAAGCTGCATCCCTATGGGTTTTATATCCTTAATGCTTTTACAAATCTGATCTAGGACTGGTCCTTCGCAAGGTTAAGCAAAGGGAGAATATAGTATTCTGTGACCTATATGAATGTACATTAAAATTCTCTCATCGATGACTCTATTTCCAGAGGACTTGTTGTTTGCTCTACCACTGGGACAAACCACCACTAAATGCTCATTAAAGGCGATGAAAGCAAGAACAGAGTCATGGAAGGGAAATGAGGCAATTTATCGTCCAACCTGGAACAGCCCCAGCAGCAGGGAGAACCAAACAATTCACATTACATCACTTAAGGAAGAGCTGTCAATCAAAAACATTTAAAGTAGTAGGATTATGGTATCACACTGCTTCAAAATTAATTTTTTTATGGATACATTCACCCAAATGTACACTTTCAGTAAGACAATAACATGATATTTATATAAAATATAGGAACATTAAAATATTTTATACCTACTCATGTTATCTTTAATAACATTAAATATACAGTTAATTGTATATGATAACACGTTACAATAGTAGTATTTTTAAAGTTCCTTCCTTTATATTTTATTACATCCACATTAAAATGGATAATATTTAAAGAGATATAAAGTTTTTATATTTGATTTTATTTTTCCTTATATACTGCTCTTCTTTTAACCAAAAAAATATTAATTCTTAAGGCCCTGATATTTCCACTAACTGGTAGGTATTTTCTTATAGATTTTTGCAACCAAATAGCTAGATACCTCAGTCTAAATATTTTCACAAATGATGTCTTTTTGCTTTTGTCTTGACGTATTTTTCTTTTGAAAATTAAAATATTGCTAATTTAAATTGGGCAAATTTATAAGCTTTCTCCTGTTTAGTCTGTTACAGATCATAGATGAAACAGTTCTTGGCAGGATCTAGGAGTTATACACATGACTTCAAGACTCAGGAGGCAGACACAAGATGATAGCTGTGAGATTCAGGCTAGTCTAGGCTATATTGTATACACCAATAAAACCAGAGAGGTAGCGTTAGATTCCCACCTCAGCAGGAAACAAAATAGAGCTCTTAAATCAGAAAATCTCACAAAAATATTTGCAGAGACATCACCACCAGTGGCGCACAGACACTGGACCACCAGCTAAAGAGCGTTCAGAGCCTGAACCTGGGTTCTACACACATTTGTTGCAGATGTGCTGCTTGGTGATCATGAGAGTCCCTTAACATTTGGAGCTGTGTAGGGGTTTGCCCTGGAGTTATCTGTATTTTGATGCTAATTTCACTGCCCCAAGGACAGCTGCCTAGACACATACTCAGGAATCAGGTGACTTCACCAGAACCTTCTCCCCATTGAATTTGTAAAGTACAGGTGAAGGGCAGGTACAGGATAGAAGGAGGCCTGTCATTGGAGGAGAAGGAAGAAAAGGAGAAAGAGGAGAAGGGAGAAAAGTTTGAAGGGAGAGGAGGAGACTGGAGGAGAAAGGAGAGACTGGAGAGAGGGAGAGAGAGAAGCGGTGGCTGGACAATATAGCAGGTGACGTTAAGATTCTGCTCTGTGTATTTACAGGTTTTTATTAATGTTCTCAAGGGATGGATGGTACTGGGCTTTGTATGTTTGTATGTGGGCAATTATATCTTATCAATTGGATCAAAGGTTATTGTGTTGTGTGTTCTTTAATGTGTAAATTTAAGTAATGTAATGGAGTGTGGGGCGACTGGTCTGGGCCGCCTCTGAGTTGGGATGTGTTTCCGCCAAGATATCTAGCAGATATCTTGGGGCACCGTGCTGCGGGACCTAGAGAGGTAAAAGATGCCATACCTTTCTTATTCTTATATTTTTACAACAACAGAGCTGGAGCGGGGGGTGGGTCGTGTTTCTGACTCTATTTCCTGCCATCGGATCCTCTTCCCATACCTGGGCAGACTGGTTGTGCCTCAAGCAGAAAAGATGCCTCTAGTCCTGCAGCAACTTGATGTCACAGGGTGTGTAGAAACCCAAGGGCTCTTCTGTTCTCCTCAGAAAATGGGAAGAAGTACTGGGGCGGGTGGGGGGGAGGAGGAACTGAGACAAGGGGAGGGTGGGTCCTGAGATTGGGATGCAATGTGAAAAACATAAATAATAGAAAGAAAAAAAATCAACAAAGTTAAGCAAAAAGAACTTTAAGTTATGGTTTAAAGTATATATTAAAATCTACTTTCAGAATTTGTATCTTTTGCTAATCTTAGGGTATAATATTTCAATGTTTTCTTTATTTTATTATCATCATTTTCAAAACTTTTTATCAGGGAAGGATTCAAAAGTCCACTTTTAGAGAGTTATATTTGATTTTTTAATTTGTTACAGTTTCAAAGATGTTTTAAAAAACTTACAGGTAGGGGCTAATTTGTCTATTAAAAGGTTTAAATACGTAATGATTTTTCAGTCACAGTATCAAACATATTAAAATTGTGACTGGTGGGTTATAGTATTATTTGTGAAATTTTTATTCTTATAAAAATTGTTGAAATTTGTTTAATATACATACAAATAAGGTAATTAATTTTATTCATATAAAATGTCCTTCATTTAATTCTCTTTTAGTTTTAATGCAGAATAGAGGATTCAGGATTTTTCTCAATACATTTGTTTTCTGAATATCAATCCAAAAACAATGACACTTTAATTCTGCCTTGAATTTATATTATAGTTTGCAAAGCAATAAAAAATCTGCCTATCAGCTATAAAAATCTTCTAATATTTGTTTTTCCATCATTTTTCTATTTTTATCATTATTAATCCTTATGAGAAAGAAAGGATTATTCTAATTTTGAGAAGTCTTTTTTGTCATTTATGTTGTTATTTTCACTTAATACCATCAATATTTTAACCACTATTTAGTAGTTTTAAGCATGCTGAAGGAAACTTCAAAGGATAAAAATAAATAACCACTTCAAAGAAACAAACAATTAAAATCATTCTTAGCCCTTGTGTGGGACCACACAATACTCTGAGTAACCAAAAAACCTGGAGCTAAGCTTTTTGATGCCTAAAGGCATCAAGTGTTCCAACTTCGAAACACACTACAAAGTCTTAACTAGATTAAGATGATGCTAACTGAAAAGTATGCAAAAGCCAATGATAGAAGAAAACAATGCAGAAATAAGCAGACGCATTTATTGTTAACTGAGTTTTGCCAGAATCTAAGAACGTACATTTTAATAAGTGGTGATGAGAAAAGGCATGTACACAGGGAGAAGCTAGACTATCCTCCTGCATAGAAGGCTACACTCAAAATAGAACAAGACATAAATGACTTAAAAATCTGAAAATGCCTGAAATAACAGAGATTTAGTTCAGTACATAGGCTTCTAATACCTAATCATGAGAGAGACAAATAAATATAAATAAACAGGCTCATATCATGGGCAAAGATGTCTCTACTTAGTTCGTAGGAAAATCAACAGAGAAAAAATAATGGCTAACCGATGAGAGGAAATATTTGGAAATTATTCACTCAACAAGAAATTGGGAAACAGAATATATAAGGACTGAAAATCTAAATAGTTAAAATATTTATAATGTTCCTAATACCAGTGAATGGGGCTGAGGGTGCAGCTGAATTTTGAAACAGTTGTTGCCTAACATTTACAAGGATCCATGTACAACCTATAAAAATTGATAAATATCTATTTCCCAAACATCACTAAAACCAATGTTGATTAAAATAAAAACATAAATGGCCCCAAAATAGATAAATACACATAATAACATTTAGTCAGATAAAAACAAATATGAAGCACAATGAAATACACTTTAATTCAGCTACAGTCTTTGTTATTAAAATTACAAAAAAATAGCAAAAGAAGAAAAACATATTTTCAGTAGAAAAGTGAGGTAGTTAATTTAATATGAAAAACAAAATGGAATTTTCTCAAGGAAGTCAACAGAATCACCATTATCTACTTATATCATTACTAGGTATTGAAAAAAAAACCTTTATTATTCATTAGGTTAAGAGAAATCTACAGTCTTATATTTATGGATATACTGCCCACATACCCACGATAAGAATTTAACCTTCATCTCAATGAAGGTATTGTTAATTAAGAAATGATGATGCTGTATGTATTTGAACCATACTCAGTTATAGAAAAAACAAAGAACTTTTGTCACTGACAATAATATTAACTTCAAGATATTTTAAATCAAATAAACCATGAATACAAGTATAAATACCACATATTCCCATTTACACCTGAAAACACTCAGTGTTGAACTTACCTAACAAGAGACCAACAGTTCTCATAAAGAGGACTAGGGGAAGTTTTCAAAGAGAAAACTGACAAGCAAAATGTGCAGAAATATTGAATAAAAAAATTAAATTCCATTTTCTATTGCAGATGAGTGTTATGATTCCTGGGGAAAAATCAATTTTATTTTCAGACTTCTTGAAAAAAGGACTATGAATGTTTTCAAAATAAACAACTGATTGGTGAGGTGATGAACTGTCCTGACTGATCAGTACTAATTATTTCAATCTTCTTGGATATTTAATTGTATAACTCCTCGTGCTCTCTCTATAGTCATTTTTTCTTTTCCATCTATTTACAGATTTACCAAGATCTAAATTACTCATGAATGAAGATAATTAGCTAATATTATTTCTTGTATGTAATTATAAGTGAAATTGCTATGTGTTTTCATCAAGTTACTTATCCTTTGTTACTTAAGTTAAATGGTTACTGTATGTTTAACATGTCATTAAATATCTATTATTATCACAAATTTTAACATGCACAGCTTTCATAGATATTAGGTTTTATGTTAACTACTAGTTTTCAAGAATATGTGATTTTTCTAAAGATTTATTTATTAGTTTTCATAGATTTAAATAACTAAGGGCCCAATTGTATATACTCTATGCCCTGACCTTAAGATGTGGAAGAATTAATTTTTATTATTTTTTACTTTTTATTGTTTTCTTATTTACATTCCAAATGTTGTCCCTTTTCCTGGTTTGCCCTCTGCAAATCCCCTATCCCATCCTCCTTCCGCTCAACCCTAACATCCTCCAACACTGGGGCATCTAGCTTTCACAGAACCAAGTCACCCCCTCCCATTATGCCGGATAAGCCCATCCTCTGCTACATAAGCAGCTGAAGCCAGGAGTACTCTTTGATTAGTGGTTTCATCCATGGGAGATCTGCGTGATCCTGTTTGTTGATACTATTGTTCTTCCTATGGGGTTGCAATCCCCTTCAGCTCTTTCAGTCCTTCCCCTAACCCTTCCATTTGTCCCTGTGCTCAGTCTGATGGTTATCTGCAAGCATCTGCATCTGTGTTGATCTGGCTGTGGCAGAACCTCTCAGGAGACAGCTATACCAGGCACCTCTTAGCAAAAGCTTCCTGGCATCAACAATCGTGTCTGGGTTAGTTCTTAATGTCTTATGAAACATGTACTTTTAAGCTAACTGTAATCAGGACACTTCATTGAATAATAAAATAGGTTAAAATTTATGTCAAAAGTACAGAAGGTTCATGTGTATAAATGAAGATTCTTATTGATAGGCTGGAGGAACAGAGTTGTGAACAATTACACAAGTGGCATATTTATTATCCTTTATTGTGCATAATGCACCATGAAACATTTTGGAATAAATATTTTGCTGTGATACAGTTATTCTTTTCTGTATGATAAAGTTCCACTAGAGTGTCCTGACAAAGGATAACTTGAAATTTAACCCATTCCTGATGCAATATAGAAATCAAAATAAAATACACACTGATACTCTTTAACAAGAGTCAACCCCTAAGAGAAGAATTGGAATTTAATCGTTCTGGGTTTTGAAATAACATTTCTTCTTTGTGAAAACATTGAATGAGATTTGCATATGTTTGCATCTACAAATGATTTAAGAGACAGTGGGAGGTCAAACAGGTGAACTCCATCACATTTAGATTTTTACTAGTTGGAGTTTGTGACATTCTTGACCACTTGACTGTTTGAATGCTTTTCCATCAAAGAGACTTGTAGAATAAACACTCAAGAAACATGTCACTGAATACGTTTAAAAAAAAAGCAAATGTTCATATTATCATCTTCCTTTGTATTTTATATGCCTCTGTATATAATGTTGCAGTATTCAGATATAAAAGCACGACTTAGTGATTTGAAGGACTTTGAAAAGCAAAAAGATGTGCTGTGCTCAGGAGAACTTACTAGTTAAGAACTAGTGGAGCATGATAGATTTCCTGATGAATAGTGGGCAAAAGGAACTCTTTGTGGGAGGCAACTAGGAGCAGGTAACACTTGGCCTTAGCTGTAGGATATGCATTGTACTTTCAATTAATGTTTTCGACTGAGAGTCTTCTTTGGCTAATTCTCTGACATTGGCCAAGACTGCGATAATATCATCCTAGAAGTTTACCTCCATTTTGAACAACACCCCATTTGGTCCCTGTTGCATCTAACTTTGAATTTGTACATTTTATACCCTATCACTTCTGACTTACAAGATGTTAATGTATAATATAAAACTGTTATACTCTATTTCATTCTTATGTGCTGTTTTTGTTTCTGTGTATATGTGTGGGTGGCTGTATATGATGTCTATGTATGTGCAGATGCTGTTGGAGGCGAAATAATGATGCCTATTCCCATGGAACTGGAGTTACAATAAACAGTGATCTTCCTGCTATGGTTATTGGTAACTGAATTTCAATTGTCTTCAAGACTAATAATTGTTCTTAACTAGTGAGTCATATCTCAGCCCTTCCTTATATAAATTTTGGTAAAATGATTTTACTTTTATGTTTAATAAGTTTTACTAGTATCTCTAGTATTGCAATATTAGAATAATTATTCTAATAATAATTCATTATTAGATCCAGTAATTCAGTAATTTATGTAATATAGGATCTTATTAATTCTGTATGGACCATTCTTTGATTTAACATATATATATACATATGCATAATACTTAGTATTGATTTACCATAAGTTATCTTTAAGAACTTATGATTCAAACTTTCTTTTCCAGGTACTCTCTCCAGACATTTTTCCTGCACTACTAGTTGCCTTTCTATCGTGTACTTACTATCCTATCTCTTATGTAATGTCAGTGAGTTAAAAGAAGTAGCAAATCATCAGATAGTCTTTATGTGTCTACATAGGATAATAACGGGTGACAGTTGTAGGATTAATGTGGGGTCTCACGTTTCCTGCCAGGGCTCAGGCAGCTCAGGGAGGCTAGACGCAGAAGTTTGACCATGCTTACCCCAACAGCTGCCAAGCTGATGTCTAAGTGCGGCACATGGCACACTGCTCCAGGGTTGGGGACTGGGGACGCACAGTTTGAGAGCAGAACACAACTGGAGCTGGCTCGAGGGTCCCCGGGGCTGCAAGGAGGCCGGGGTGGTCTGTTTCTCAGACTCTTGGGCATCCAGGCAATGGTGGAATGCCACAGAACAGTTGAGAATGGGGATCAAGGCCCGGAGCCTAAGGAAAAGGGGGGATTTCCAGCGAGTCCCATGCGGGTAGTCCTTGGCTTGACAGCAGTAGGCTACAGTCTTGGTGATGGAGGTGACTAGGAAAGCAGGGAGGCCCTCTATGAGAGATTAGATGGTGGCTCTGTGGAAGAAGGCCTTCTCTATGGCTCGCCATTGTGGATCACAATGAAAAGAGATAGTCATTCGTCTTAAGGCAAGTATTGTCATGGCGAAAATGGATGAGTACAATTGTAACCCACTTCTCCGGATGGCCTGAGATTAAACAGCTTTGGCAGGAAGGAGGGTCTTGGAAAGAAAGTTGTTTGGCTAAGCCTCCAGGCCTTTAGGTACCTTGTTATAATGGAGATCTGTCTTGAGTCTACTGACCTGTGGGCACATCCGCTACCTGTGGAGAGGCTTGGGGTGTTGCCTTTATGTGATTGATGGCCACAAATCTATGGAGCGCTGCTAACTAGTGATGAGCCTGTTTCCTGGGAGTCAGGTAGGTGAAATACCTACTGTCCCTTTCAGGGTCACCGGGGTTTTAAACCTCCTCAACTAGGAACCAGCGTGCCTTTCTCGGGCCCACATGTATATGAGTGAATATGCTTAGATACTGCCCCTTCATTGTCCTCCAGCCTCACCTACTTTCCCTTCAGATATTACCAGTATACATAACATTCAAAATTCGTAAGTAAAATTCCATTTTAAATATCTTTGGTTTTTAATTACCACATTATTAGTACATTTTCAAATGATTTTTATTGAACCACTATCAATTTAATTATGCAAATTTCTGTGATGTTTGAAAAACCCATTTGTCATTAATTTTCTCTTCCAGCCTTCTGATGGCAAAATGTTGGCATCACCCTCTGTTCCTGGGCTTTAGGTAACCTCCAAGATACGGCTCAGCCGGTGGGAAGATGCAGTATAGGATGTGGGAGGCCAAAGTTCCCTGACTCGTGAATAGTGGGCTGCAATTGGACTGCAGCACAGAGGAGCCAGAGGAGGGGTCAATGAGCTATGATGAGACTGGACCTTCAGGGTCGCATGGGCTGAGGACAATAGTGAACTCTGGCCAGAGAAATGGGGCAGTCTGGGTTAGCCCATCAGCAAAGGTAGCAGTGGTTATCTGGAAGTGCAGAGAAGCCTTATATGAGAGACATTTCCATGGATGAGATAGCCCTTGGTTCCAAATGTTTGTTGGTTGTTCATTGTGGAAAATGGTTGCATACCAACTTCTCAGGGTGGACCAGATAACTTTTGAAGGGAGGAATGTCTGGGAAGGGAAGCTTATTGGCTAAACCCTCAGGGCCTCTAGGTACCTCAAGATCATGGAGAACTTTATTATGAGCTAACTGATCAACATGGGTAGTGTGAACACGTGTTCCAGGCCAGGAATCTAGCAGAGAGCAGGAAGGTGACTGCCATCTCAAGTGTGTAGCCAAGTGTCAAGGTCTCAGACCCACTCTATTTACCAAATTTCCTGGCATCTTCCAATGTCCCTCCCCCCCCACACCCCATCTCTGAGAGGGTGCTACCCCCCAGCTGCCCATCTAGTTACAAGTTGGATGGTTTATTGCCAAACCCCTAAGAGAAAGGTTTAACCTTTTAGAAAGATCCGTGTTAAGTAAAGACAGCTATATTTACTTTAAGATGAATAAATTTTAAGTAAGGAAAGCAAAAAAAATGTAAGTAACTTCAGAATCAGAATAATCTTCAGATCATGAAATTCTGAAAGAAGGTGAAAGAAATCAACAGCACCGATTCCTCACGTTTCTCGAGGCAGACTTACATTACCTATTGATTTAGCTTCCTCTTAATTTTTTTCATTTCTGTGCCAGTAGTGTTTATTGATGTAATAACTGAAAATATAAAATAATGCATTTGATATATATCTCCATGTTTTACAGGCTGTAAAAATGTGAAATTTCTGATTTACTGGGGAGCTAATAAAAGACAAAAGTAGTATCAGTATTAAAAAGGGAATGAATATTTTACATAATTTTATTTCTCTAGTTATCTTGGAAGATATTAATAAAAAATAAAAAGGTATTCTCTCTTTCTAAAAGAGCATAAACAATAGACAGATAAACACAAACAAAACCACTCTATTTAAAAAGTCAGAATGGTGGTTACTGGAAATTTCAAATTTTGAAGCGAAAAACTAAAAAGAAAGTAAACATGAGTCAATAGAGAAAATGATAATGTTAAGCCTCATAATGCATCTCATTATATGTGAAAGTATTTAAAAAATAGAGAACGTGAGAATTTTGACAGCAAAATTTATTTCAGTGAAAGAGTTTATTGTTTATAGATTAAGAAATTTTCAAAGTCTTTTGATGGGAACTTTTAAAGACTGCAAATCTGTGTGAAGTCTTCACACTCATAACTTTATTTGAAACAAAATGCTACATTACTTATTGACATTATACGAACTATTTTTTGAAATGTTTGAGTGTAAT
Source organism: Rattus norvegicus (assembly GCF_021556685.1). Lineage (NCBI taxonomy): Eukaryota > Metazoa > Chordata > Mammalia > Rodentia > Muridae > Rattus > Rattus norvegicus. The sequence continues at coordinate 31,819,435 of NC_141544.1, read as the reverse complement.
GTTTTAAATCATTTTGTTCACAATTAGTGTTTATGGTATAAGTAAATTCATATTTCTCATGGGATAATTAGAATGGTAATTGATGCATGACACCTTATTCCGTAAACAAGTCTACATTTATATAAACATACATATACATACACATACACATACACATACACATACACATATACATATACATATACATATACATATACATATACATATACATATACATATATATGTATGTATGGTAGGGAAAGATGGAGGAATATGTGATAGTTAAAAATACAAAGTGTTGGGGCAGGGGTTTTAGCTCAATGGGAGCATATTCGACAAGTATGCACAGGGTCATGATTTTAGTCCGAGTGTTACACATACACACAACACACACACACACACACACACACACACACACACATACACACACACATGCACACACGCACGCACGCATGCACGCACACGCAGCTTCAAGAATACAGTCTGTTGTGTAATTTTGGTTAAAATTCACATTCCCACTAGAAATGTTGACATTCTATAATTGGAAAAGATCCCTGGCTGGCAGGACTTCTGTGAGAAGCAAACATGGTATCTCACTCTATTTTCCAATTAGTCATCTTATTTCAAGTTATGTCCTTTAAATGAAAATGCCAACTTGAAAACCGATTTCACTATTTACTTCAAAACTGAATGTGTGTAACGTTTAATCAACCAATTACTTGAGATAAAACCTGGAATCGAAAGAGTTGAAAACTAAAACCTTATCAACATCAGATGAAAGTAAAAATGAATGCAAAAATAATTAAAAACCTGGGGTTGCCTGCTGCTGCCTGAGAACCCAAGGAATAAGAAAAATAGAGAGAGTCACACCAAAGAATTTTTTAGCATTTTGAATTAGAAGGAATAAAAAGCTTTATGAACTTATCCCTGATCCGATCTCTTTGACTCCTGTGTTTTTTGCTTTTTCTTTTGTATTGTATTGTACTCTGAAAGGAACTGAGTCTCTGTGAAGGGTATTGAATTAGGGTTCTCAGATGCAGAAGCATGATTCTGCGAAAGCAGTCCTTAAGAAATGTCAGGTTTATTAGGGAAGCCTATTTCCAAGTAATAGAGTTAGCACCTAAATCTAGCTGTGGCACACAGCAAATAGATGAGAAGAAAATAAAATCAGAGTAGATTAAGATTTATAGGCAAATGATTTTCTAGCTGATTTGTATGGTATTGCGTTGATCTCTAATAGTGCCCTGTTTTTCTGGCAATTTGAGCAATAGATTTATGTCTTTGTCTAATTCCAACACATACCTTCATAAACTCTCCACGTGATTTGGCTCCTAATAAATGGAGGCATGTTCTCCACTTCTTTATGAACATCTGGGTAAAACAACTGAACTTTCAAGGCACGCCAGGGAGCAGCCTGGGAGAAGAGGAGGATCTATGAAGAGCCGGAGATGGAAACTATGATCAGAGCATATTGTATAAGGAAATTAATTTTCAAAAAGGCATGCCCCACATCATCTTCTTCCCCCAAATTATCAGTATTTGATAATTCTGCTGTCCAGAGAGGAAAAAAAATACCCCATGTCCTTCATGGGGTGATACATCATCAGTAATGCAATGTGGGCTGTTTTTTCACCTACTTCAGGATGTCTTGGGCAGCTGAAATAGTTGTGGAACAAGGAGGTTTGGGATCTTGTAGATTTTGCCTCGCTGTCCAATCATGTCCCTCCTCTAGATAAAATGCAAACAATGAAGACTAAAGGAAATAAATCCATACCTCATTAATTCCCTTTTTCTTTTGTATTCTATAATACTTAGAATGATTATTTGAGAGCCCAAGTCCTTAGGCCAGAGGCATAATAGCAATAGTAATAGTAATAATAATAATAATAATAATAATAATAATAATAATCAAGGGGATACAGATCGGAAAAGAAGAGGTCAAAATATCACTATTTGCAGATGACATTATAGTATATTTAAGTGACCCCAAAAGTTCCACCAGAGAACTACTAAAGCTGATAAACAACTTCAGCAAAGTGGCTGGGTATAAAATTAACTCAAATAAATCAGTTGCCTTCCTCTATACAAAAGAGAAACAAGCCGAGAAAGAAATTAGGGAAACGACACCCTTCATAATAGACCCAAATAATATAAAGTACCACGGTGTGACTTTAACCAAGTAAGTAAAAGATCTGTACAATAAGAACTTCAAGACACTGAGGAAAGAAATTGAAGAAGACCTCAGAAGATGGAAAGATCTCCCAGGCTCATGGATTGGCAGGATTAATATAGTAAAAATGGCCATTTTACCAAAAGCAATCTACAGATTCAACGCAATCCCCATCAAAATACCAATCCAATTCTTCAAAGTGTTAGACAGAAAAATTTGCAAATTCATCTGGAATAACAAAAAACCCAGGATAGCTAAAGCTATCCTCAACAATAAAAGGACTTCAGGGGGAATCACTATCCCTGAACTCAAGCAGTATTACAGAGCAATAGTGATAAAAACTGCATGGTATTGGTAGAGAGACAGAAAGATAGACCAATGGAATAGAATTGAAGACCCAGAAATGAACCCACACACCTATGGTCACTTGATTTTTGACAAAGGAGCCAAAACCATCCAATGGAAAAAAGATAGTATTTTCAGCAAATGGTGCTGGTTCAACTGGAGGGCAACATGTAGAAGAATGCAGATCGATCCATCCTTATCACCCTGTACAAAGCTTAAGTCCAAGTGGATCAAGGACCTCCACATCAAACCAGACACACTCAAACTAATAGAAGAAAAACTAGGGAAGCATCTGGAACACATGGGCACTGGAAAAAATTTCCTGAACAAAACACCAATGGCTTATGCTCTAAGATCAAGAATCGACAAATGGGATCTCATAAAACTGCAAAGCTTCTGTAAGGCAAAGGACACTGTGGTTAGGACAAAACGGCAACCAACAGATTGGGAAAAGATCTTTACCAATCCTACAACAGATAGAGGCCTTATATCCAAAATATACAAAGAACTCAAGAAGTTAGACCGCAGGGAAACAAATAACCCTATTAAAAAATGGGGTTCAGAGCTAAACAAAGAATTCACAGCTGAGGAATGCCGAATGGCTGAGAAACACCTAAAGAAATGTTCAACATCTTTAGTCATAAGGGAAATGCAAATCAAAACAACCCTGAGATTTCACCTCACACCAGTGCGATTGGCTAAGATCAAAAACTCAGGTGACAGCAGATGCTGGCGAGGATGTGGAGAAAGAGGAACACTCCTCCATTGTTGGTGGGATTGCAGACTGGTAAAACCATTCTGGAAATCAGTCTGGAGGTTCCTCAGAAAATTGGACATTGAACTGCCTGAGGATCCAGCTATACCTCTCTTGGGCATATACCCAAAAGATGCCTCAACATATAAAAGAGACACGTGCTCCACTATGTTCATCGCAGCCTTATTTATAATAGCCAGAAGCTGGAAAGAACCCAGATGCCCTTCAACAGAGGAATGGATACAGAAAATGTGGTACATCTACACAATGGAATATTACTCAGCTATCAAAAACAACGAGTTTATGAAATTCGTAGGCAAATGGTTGGAACTGGAAAATATCATCCTGAGTGAGCTAACCCAATCACAGAAAGACATACATGGTATGCACTCATTGATAAGTGGCTATTAGCCCAAATGCTTGAATTACCCTAGATCCCTAGAACAAACGAAACTCAAGACGGATGATCAAAATGTGAATGCTTCACTCCTTCTTTAAATGAGGAAAAAGAATACCCTTGGCAGGGAAGGGAGAGGCAAAGATTAAAACAGAGACTGAAGGAACACCCATTCAGAGCCTGCCCCACATGTGGCCCATACATATACAGCCACCCAATTAGACAAGATGGATGAAGCAAAGAAGTGCAGACCGACAGGAGCCGGATGTAGATCGCTCCTGAGAGACACAGCCAGAATACAGCAAATATAGAGGCGAATGCCAGCAGCAAACCACTGAACTGAGAATAGGTCCCCTATTGAAGGAATCAGAGAAAGAACTGGAAGAGCTTGAAGGGGCTCGAGACCCCAAAAGTACAACAATGCCAAGCAACCAGAGCTTCCAGGGACTAAGCCACTACCTAAAGACTATACATGAACTGACCCTGGACTCTGACCCCATAGGTAGCAATGAATATCCTAGTAAGAGCACCAGTGGAAGGGGAAGCCCTGGGTCCTGCTAAGACTGAACCCACAGTGAACTAGTCTATGGGGGGAGGGCGGCAATGGGGGGAGGGTTGGGAGGGGAACACCCATAAGGAAGGGGAGGGGGGAGGGGGATGTTTGCCCGGAAACCGGGAAAGGGAATAACACTCGAAATGTATATAAGAAATACTCAAGTTAATAAAAAAAAAAAAAAAAAAAAAAAAAAAAAGAACATTGGCGAAAACAAAACACATATAGTACAAAAAAAAAATAATAATAATAATAATAACAATAACAATAACAATAATAATAATAATAACAATAATAATAGAATATTAATTCTCTACATGTTATTAATCTCTATAAAATAAACTTTAAAAGAATTTTAAAGTTGAGCGTTACAAACATTTTAATCTGCTTGGTTCCAACTGGATGGGGGCACCAAGCACAGGTACACAATTACACATGCAGAAAGGAGAGTACAAATACAGCATTTAGCCACCCACTAGAAGCCAGACATAGTCCAAAGCAAGTATCCCAGCAGTGACTGAAGATCCTTCACTCAAGGATCACTCCTCACAGAGGAATAGTATGACTAACAATATCTGAGTAAAATAAACACGTGGTAAAGTAATAATAATTTATATGTACTTCCAAGTATCATACCCAGATGTAACCATCACAATCTGGTGACTTCCTTTTTTTTTTGATAAAACTCTTCGAATATCTAATTGTATGTCCATTTCAAATTTTCAATTTCTGCCTTGTACCCTAATTTATACCCCTCATTCAGAGCCATAATTATCTTATGCATAATAATATAAATTAATGTAGTAAAATGCTCCTGTCTTTCATGGTCTTTGTTCATTTGCCTTGCAGAATACCCAAATACACTGCACATCTCTCACCTTAAGGACCTGTTCCTTCGGATCCTTTGCTGGCTTCACCTTCTCTCCAGGGAATCCTAACAACTTTTCTGAAAATCTTTCATATCACTATTTAATTTGTCTCCTATAGTATAGGGTATAAACTGCAATCAATAAAAAAATCCAGGATTTACTTGAAACAAAAATTATAACATGCTTCATTTTTACTCAGACTTTTTTGATGTTTTCCTACTTCACTAAGCAAATAATTCTTTTTCTATGTTATTTCATTGTTTCACTTCTTTCTTTTAAAGTAGGGATCCACCTATCTTTGCTTTACAAATACTGGGATTAAAGACATGCACCAGTACATCTGACTTAATATATTGTTTCTTAAAAGGCAAAAAAAAAAGTTTTTTTGAAATGACCACTTGGTATTGGATAAGCAGTGGGTGTGCACTTCGTTGGGAAAGACCACTTCTGTCACTCTCTCCTTTCCTGAGGTCCCTCTAGCTATTTCCTTATCCACGTTAGTGCATCCATTGTTGATGTCTCTGGTCAGCTCCCATTCAGGTGCCCATTGGCTAGGTCTTATCCTACAGCTTTTGATATTGCTGGGAGATGAAATCCTTTAGTCTTTCTGCCCCTCCTCGGCAATAATCTCTGGGCCTATGCGTGAGAGTTGTAGGTTGATGACTGTAAGCAGGTGAGGGCTGCCACAAATTAAGCAGAGGCCTGTAAGTGGACAGTGAAAAGTGAGGTGGGGACAAAGGTTTTGTAAGGCAGGAGAGACGAGGAAAGAAAGAGGAGAACCAAGATGGAGGCAGAGAAGGACGTCCCAGATCCATTTGGCCTTAAATGGCCATAAGTAATTATGAATATTTCTTAAGGGATGGATTTCTACAGGTCAATTCATCTTATCTAGGTGAGCAGATTATATCTTTCTCAATTGGTTGTAAGATTATTCTGTGGATGTATTATAGATTGAGAACTTATCATATAAATTTGATTGCTAAATTACAGCTTATCGAGTCTTGAATTTAACAGGTTGCTGGGAGTTTATACTATAACTACCAGAGGGTGGTTGTTGGGAGTGTGGGTAGAGTCTGATAGGACAGCCACTGCTGGACCTCTACTGTCTGAATTTTACCAGGTAGCCAGAACCAGAGAGTTCCTGGCTGGCAGAGAGATAGCAGGAGAGGGCAGCTATTAATGGGGGCTGAGAAACTACCCATGCTGGAGGATAGTTAGAGGCAACGTGGCATTGTGCCACACTAGACACAACTGCCACTGACATGAGAATATCCCATAGATGCCATGTGATCCTACGGTGCCAGCACTAGCTCAAGGTATAAGATTCCAGAATTTAATAATTAACTCAACAGAGAGTAGCATCGTAGATCTACCCATTAGGACTGGACTGCACAGCCTTGTGGAGTTGTGGTTGACTCTAATGCTCTACATCTGTTTCAAAGAAATGTCTGCTTTATGTGCATTGAGGACTGTATTTATGGGCAGCCTTGAAAGCATATAAGAAAATACATTATACAGACAGAGATAGTTATACTTAAGAATTAATAAATGATATTAGAATGCATGTATGTATGTAACAGCAATTAAACAGTAAAGATATGATAACAGAGGGCAAAGATGGGCATTTTTGGAGGGAGGAATGAGTTCAGGGATATAATACAATAATAGTTTTCAAAAATAAAATAAATATTTTGAAAATTATGATGGTCACTGTTTTGGCTGAATCATGTTTTTATTAGCTTATAATAGGTAAAATATCTGTTTCTTTGGTTACCTCACTTTTTGTGTATGCTTCTATCACATACTATCAAGTATCTCAACAAAATGACCTAGCAGTAAATTCATTCAGGCACAAAGTATTAAACAATTAATCTCCAAAATGTGGCTGTCACAGCTTATATATTATTTTTATTTTATGTGTATGAGTGTACTGCCTATATGCACATATGTATCATTTAAATATCTGATTCCTATGAAACAGAGAACTGGGCTTACTAAGTAAGTCTCTCTATCAAACCTTAAGCTCACAGACATGGCTTGCTTTGTGGATCCCATGTCCTAGTTTTCTGAGGCTGATTACAGTGTTCAGACACTACTTATGTGGGTTCTAGAGCTCCATACTCACATCCTCCCATTTGCCAGTATTTAACGACTGAGCAATCTATCCAAACCTATCTTTTAAGTATGTTCCAAAAATTAATATCCTCATCTAGAAACAGTAGACATTGATGAAAAACATTAGCAGATAATTTACAAAATTATTTAAATAGGTTTGTTTTCTTCAACAGAGTGAAGGCTGTCACACGACATAAACATTAAGCATAGTGTTTTGCCCATTATGACTTCATCTGAGGAAAGAAAATCCCTTTCTGCATCTGTTATTATTTCATATTCTGAGGCACTGACACATTCAAGAGAGAAATCACTCAGTATTCACTGTAAGGTGGGCATCTGTGAAGATCAGCTCTCATTAACGTTGATATTGCTATTTGGGGTTTCAGTTCTTATTTTTCAGTGAAAGGAAAGACAGCCAAAGGTCCTGGCAAGTTCTTTGATCCTCTCAGAAATATAGCTCTTTGGGAATAACAAACTTGCTCAATTTTGAATCATAAACAACTTGAGCCTCATAGGCACTGTAATTCTTTCTCTATTTAATTTAAAAGTAAATCCTTTAACATTGATGATGATACACTCATCAAGGTCTACAAAGTACTGAGCACATTTGGGGCAATGTTATGCTGTTGCCTGTAACTCAGGAGCTCTGACTGCATGACATATGCAGGGCCACAGTGTGGTTCCTGACTACCTTGCACTGGAGTTCTGCTTTGCTGGGTGGGATGAGGTCCTACCTATAGTTATAATGAGAGACTCTAAGGGGTTTAACCAAGCCAGTGTCCTTGCATGCTTGTAAGCCTCTCCAGTGGTGCGCAGATTAGATTTGTGTTTTAACAATTTGCAGTTTCTGTCTGTAGAAAAGATTCATCTTTAAACTTAAAGGTTATGGCCATTTCAATGATTTAAAGACCCACCCACATAATCCAGACTTGGTCTCCTTTCCAGAGACAGGCCGCACATCTCTGAAGTGAGATTTGTAGCCTCCAGTTTTCCACAGTAGAAAAGCTCCTGTTTCCACCTTCTCTTCTCCTGTCTTCTTTGTGATGGCCTTATTGGATCCTCATTTTTCCACAAACTCCGGTTCTGTCAAGGTGACCAAGTTTTGTGATTCCACACAGGTCCCTGTGGGAATCTGATATGCTCCAATTGATTGAAATTCAAAACAAATCTTCCTTTGCTATTCCTACCAAAAAGAGTAAAGGTTATAAGGTGTCAAAGAGCCCCCTACGGGGCTACTTAGGAACAGCTACTTACAGCAGACTGAATGAAAGAGCATATAAAGCTTCTATGTGAAGAAAAAAAAAAAAAAAAAAAACAAAGAATCCACATCAGCATTAACATGAAGAAACACACATTACAAACTCTTGGCTCTAGCATCCATGTTTGCACACAAAATATCCAGTGTCTCTTGGTTGAACTCTATTGAGATTTCTTGGAAGAATCTTGCTGTACAATAGAAATAAAAACTGCCCTCTCACAAGTGAATATTATATTTAAACATGAATTTAAGCCTAGCTATCTCTTACCTGGTTAGTATATTTTGAAAATGCCAATTATATCTCTTTATTCATTTTGTAAATCACACCTTACGTATCTTGCTTGGAAATGCATTGGTTGGCCTATCATGATAGAAAGTACAATGTCAACTCTCATTCTTGCTTTTAAGATATATTTATGTTGTATGACTGGCCAAAGGTACTTTTGAGTATGTTAACATATTAAAGACCATTGAAGGGTTCATTTTTCCCTCAAAAAATATGGAGACAAGTAGTTACTAAAGTTTATTTTAAATGCCTGTTTATTTTATTATGATTTACCATGTCACAATTAAAGCAATACTTGTGTGTGTGTTCATGTGTATATGTGTGTGTGTGCTTATATGTCTACATCTATATATTCTTATATGTACATGTCTCTTTCTTTATTCTTTTATTGTCATTCCATGTTTCTGCCAATAACATACTACATTTATAAATATATCTTCAAAAAGGCATTTGATTTCCTCCAATATGTTTTGCTTAATTAAGATGATTTATGCCATTCTCTATTATTTAGAGTATGCATGTATATAACAATGGTATTACAATTCAACTAAGCTTTGGAAATATGGAGAGATAACTTCGAATTTTCTTTTAAGAGAATTGATTTCTTAATTTATATTAATAATTTTGTCAATAAACTAACCTAAATTTTGAAATATACTTAAATGTACTTCATTTACTGTCAGCTGATCTTTAGATTGTAATGATCATGTCTTGCTCACTGTCTTAAATTTCTCCGTAGTTCATGGTTTCTTGTTTTTGTAAGAAAATGAAAAATATTTTCTGCTAGTCTTGATAATTTAAAGATATAATTAACTAATTTAATTGTTTTTCATTTCTCTTCACATCACGTTTTTATTTTAGTATATATTTGAGCTAACTAAACTCCATCTTATTGCTTTCATTTCAGTGTGAAAGACACACATTTCCATTTATTTTTATTATCAAATAAAAATACCCGTATTAAATAAAATTAAAATGATGAGGAGAAAAAACATTTTTCTTTTCTTTAAGCAAAAATTCTCACGTAATGAATGACCTGAAATATTTTCCAAATGCATATTCTAAGACATGCATTGGAATGTTCACAGTACATTTGGTGGTATGTATAGAAATTAGAAGCATGACAATACTGACTAAGACGACTGCAAAGTCTATACTGGTCAGCAGCCTTATATTCAGGACTGAAAAAATAATAAAAATATCGGTATCCTAGCAGCAGGAGAATCAAAAATTCATAATTTTATTCAATTTTAATCCAGGAAATACCAAAAATTTGACAGTGTACACTGCTTTTGTGAAACTAAGAAAAAAAAATGAAATGCTCAAAGTACAAGGTTAATTTTTCCCCCTTTTGTTTTATATATAATATATAACACATATATTCTTCTTAATGTTGTTTGAAAGTTGACAACATGCTATAGACAAAGAGACTCATCAACATAAGATGACTTCTTTTAACACTACATAAATTATATTGTAGAATCTGCTATATATCTTGATAGAAACCTTCTTTAGTGTATGGACAGTTTTAGAGTTTTTAAGGGTTTCTTATGTCTTTATGGTAGTGTGTGTACAAGTGTGTATGTGTATTTATTTATTTGTGTGTGTGTGTGTGTTCATGTGTGATATGTTTACCACCTTATAAACATTTTCAAGTCAATATGACTAATCTCGAGTTGTAAACAGTTCACATTCAATCTTATTATCACTTACAAATTTTTTTTAAAATATATGACTCTGAATCAACGTATTTCCATCTCATAATAAAGATAAAAAAAGGTTTTCCACCTTCCATTAACTTGTTGTTCTTTGTTTTGCATCGATTTTTCTATCAGCAGGCCTGGGGACGAACAGCTTTAGGATGGATGGACACAATTCTGCAACGCTCCACCTACTCAACTGTCATGGATTTAGAGTTAGAAACTGATCTCTCATATTTCAAGCTTCAACTATTATTTGTTAGAATAGAAAGTGAAACATTTGATTTAAGAGAAAGAGCTCAGTTTTTGTGTGTTTGTATTTTTGCCTAAGGTCCAGAAAGATTTAATACATTTCTTCTGAAAGGAATTTAAGATCATGGTGATTCTAAAACCAGGACATTTTGTCCAGTGTAAAAATAATTTGATGCATCTATTAAAATATATTAATTATTTAATGTAAAAATGTTCTTCAGTTAGTTAGCACTATATGCATCTCACAAAATTGAGTATTCATAGTTTGACTGATGCTCTTCAATCCCCTGTACCTTGATTGAGAATTCTAACCACGTGGTTCAGCTGTACCCAATGGGTTTTCATCACATTTGCTCCACAGTGTTTGTACATATTCGTCTTCCCTTCCCAAATATTTACTTAAATATCCTACCACAGAAATACTTGGTCATTCATGTTGATTTCTCCTCTTCACAATATTTAGCAAAAGGAAGCAACCTAGATGTCAATCAACCAATCATGAATGGATAATGAAAATGTGAAACATTTACACATTGAAAGAAACAATAATTCAATTGTGAATGAGACAACTTGGGCCCAGAAAGAAAAATATAACATGTTTTCTTGCCTTTGGGAATTCTAAGCACTTTGTATTGGTAGAAATATTTATTACATTTGGAGTAGCTACTCAGCTCAGTAAATTACTAATGCTCATGTGGAGGGTCTTTTAAGGATGGAGAGAAAGAAACCACTGTTATTAAGGATTAAAACAAAATTTAGTACAGAATGAGACAACTTGAATTTGGGAAGAGAAGAACAGAGGAGAAGAGGGAAACTGGGAGCAATAAATAATACCAAAGACCTTTCAAAACAGAAATATGGAAGTATAATATTGTAGATTTACAAAATAAATGTATACAAAGATATAAATAAGGGAGATAAAATGAAGTTCCTATATTGGGACAATGTACTTCTTCTCAACAACTGAGGCTAAGAAGTGAAGAGCCCAATGCTGCTAGTGGTCAACTACTTTTCAAGCTGTTGATGAATAAGGTCACAAAGATTCCAAAATATTATAATCATCAATGTTTCTAATCACCCTTCAGCATTGAACAGTAAGACCCACTGATGAAGGCATCACATAATTCAATTATAGAGCATGAAGAGATAAAGCCAGCACTGACCTGCAAATGCTTTCCCCTACAGTCTAGCCTTCATAATACCTGAAAGTGTTGTGCATGCTCTCAGATGAGAGAAACTTGCATTGATAGCACCTAGCAAATTATAGCAAATGACTTAGAAGTCTTTGGCTACTGGAACAATAGTGGTAGGAACGTCATTGAAGTAAATGACTCTTTGTGACTGAATTAATGGTCTGCTTTAGAAAATGAAACCCATATGTGGCAATATTATCAGTCTAAGAATCTGCATGCAGACAAATCCCTGGCAGAGAATCTATACTAGTAGTATTTCATAGTCTACTAGCAGCATTCTACTAAATAGAAATAATATTAAATTAAGTGCTAATAACTTATCATCGTACCTTCAGATTAAGGCTTATATCAACCCTCATCAAAGAAACTTGTATTGGGGGTAGATACTGATCAACACAGTCTCACACCAGACCATGGTACAGTGAATAATTGACTTCAGACTGTTTTGGCCTGGAGGCAATATTTAGAGACATCCTCTCCTCCACTGACTCAGGGACCAATCCAGAAGAAGGAGGAGAAAAGTCTAAGAAGTGCTGATGGATAACTTCAAAGAAAAGGTGTCCTCTGGGCACTGTAAGGCAGCTATGCATATGAACTCATAACAGTTGTGGCAATATTCATAAGACTTTTGCATTTCCAAGGGAAACCAAATTTCAGCACATGAAGAAAAGTTGATGGAGAAATTTTATCCCTAACCAGGAAACTACTGGTACTAACTTGCTTCTGAAAGGGGAATGATCAGATTTATTTAGGAATATTTGTTTCCATGGAAAGCCACATATCAAGATATTTGGACAGTACGACCTGTCCATGATGGGAAAAAGCAATCAAACAAACCAGACATTGGGGTGGGAAGGAAAAGAAGGTATATCTAGGAGATGTGGTAGGTAGGACAAAAACCTAAATTAACAATTCGTTGTACAAAATTCTCAAAGATATAATTAAACAAAACATCCTTAATATTGGTATGAAAGAGAATTAGTATTTTAAGTTTTCATTTACAGGGACTAGAAAGGTGACTTGACCGTTAGTAACCTACTTCTTTTGCAGAGGACCAGAGATCAAATTACAGAAGCCATATCAGATGTCTCCAAACTGTTTGAATCTCAAGTGAATTCCAATAGATAGAACATCCTTTTCTGGGTTCCATTGGCACTTGTGTGCATATGATGGAACTACGGAAAAGCAGACATACACACATGAAGTCCAAATAAAATTAAAAATTATGTATAAACAAAGTGCAATTTTTAGAATATCATATACATGTAAACCAAGAAATTCAGTTTCTCTTAATTCCTTCTTGAACACAAAAGCAGTTTGGCAAGTAGCTATGTTGACTATTTTTGGTGGGCTTCTGCTGGAAGAAGTGTTTATTTATTATTAACACTTATTATTCAGTATAATCCATCACAAAGGAAAAGAGAGCAAGATCCACCAGGCAGGCCATGGAGGCGTGCTGTTGACTGGCTTGCTCTTGATGGATGTCAATCCGTAATGACACCACAGACTTGCCTGAGAGGCTGGTCTGGTGGGGGAATCATTCCATTTGCGATTCCCTCATTCTAAATGACTCTTGCTGACTTTTGCAATATTTAATAATGATTTTCATCCATATAAACCTAGCTCGTCAGCTTCTTGTTAGTGACACTAGCTATAGGGAAGCTACCTGAAGAAGCCATTCATGACTATGACCCAAAAACTGAAAGATAATTATCGTTCAGAAAGGTAAAAAACGTTTGTAGAAACCTGTGGAAGAGTGAAATTAAACAGTTTATCGAAGCTGAAAATTCAATTCCTAAAGCTCTAAGTTGGAAACTAGACCATGTAAAGTGTTTCAGGCCACGAAATCTGAGCAAGTTAAGGCTCAAAGAAATGAATTTTATTTAGTGCTATGTACCATATCCAAGAGTAAATGGGGTTATTAGAACATGCTACATCACTTTTGGTATCAAATCCTGTAATATAAAATGGAGACGTCCCTACCATTTAGCTATTAACTTCTAGTGTGATGGGCGTATTCTTTCAAGAATATATCAAGCAAAATTTAATGTTTGTCCTCAAATATTGTATGGATTTAATAGTAGGTAACATTTCTTATTCACAAAATAAAAACTAATATGAACATTATTTTAAATAACAGTAGTCAAGTGTCCTGTGGCGGGCTGTGAAAAGTATCCTGATTCTGGTCGAGATAGGTTGAAGCTCCAGGGACCCTAAGGGACAGTAGAAGCTTCCTGATCTCCCAGATCAGGCTCCTCTCACATAGCTACAGCCTCCTACAGGCCCCTGAAGAGAGGTTTGAGACAAATCAGTCATGAAGGGCAATACCCTAAGCCTCTCCTCCACAGGTAAGGACGTGACCACAGGTCACATAGGCTCAAGACAGATCAGTCATATAGAACAGGACTATGCACCCAAATATATAAAAGAGGTATTTCCAAGCTCTCAGGCCAAACCCTGACCCATACCAAAACTGTATATAAGGATCCTGTCCAGAAGGATTGAGTGTGTGCAGGAATTACTCTATCATCTGAGAGCTTCTGTCATAAGAGCTGTAACACCACCACTTGGGGAAGAGATCTGCTCTCCTGAAATCACTGCCAGAAGCTCCGCTGCATCCCTGCAGTACCAGCACTGGAGGCAGCAAAAGGAGTTCCCCCTCCCTGCCCACATTCTTTCCCTTTTGCCTGAACCTGTGCACCTAGCTAGACAAGAGATCTCCATGGGAAGCCTCTACTAAGAAGGCCAACAGTCTAGAATTAGGTAGGTTGAGAACAAAGTGAGAAAGAGAATACTGGGAAAGAAAACTGGATTACCAGGAGAGATCTCTGGAATAATCTAGAAACTTAGGACAATGGAAACCCCCAGGAATCTCTAAGGATGACCTGAGCTACAATTCCTAGCAATAGGAGCCATGGAGCCTGAATAGCCTTCTCCTGTAACCAGGCAAGACTTGCAATGGAAGTATTGGGACACTAATCCATTCACAAAAGGCTAGGGCCACAATTTGTGCTGCCTACTAGATGTGCATGGCTAGAAGATGGAGTAGATTTTCAGGGAAACACCAACAAACATTGAGATGTATGGCATTGAAGTATGGCAATGCCAGCCCCTGGCATTGATAATGATATTCTGCTATACTTGCCAACAGGAATCTAGCCTAAATGTCATCAGAGAGGCTTCACCCAGCAACAGATAGAAACAGATTCAGAGACCTATAGTCAAACAATAGGGGGACTTCGGGGGATCTTAGGAAACCTGGGAAGAAGGACTAGTTAAAGGATCCAGAGAGGTCAAGGACACTACAATAGAACCTGTGGAATCAACTGACCTGGGCCCATAGGTACTCATACAGACTGAACTGCCAGTCAGAGAGTCTCAATAGCATCAATGGGACACACCGAGGCCCTCTGCACATATGCAACAGTTATTCAGCTGAGTCTTCTCGGGGGACTCCTAAAGCAGGGGCTGGAGCTGTCTCTGACTCTGCTGCCTGTCTTTACATCCCATTCACCTAACTGGCCTGCCTTGTCTAGCCTCAGTCAAAAATGTGTGTAATCTCCTGCAACTTGGTATGCCAAGGCTGGTTGAGATCCATAGGGATCCTCACCTGTTATGATTAAAAGGCAAGACATAGTGGATAGAGGTAAGAGACAGACAGACTGGTAAGAAAGGAAGAAGAGGAAGCTGTGATCAGGATGTAAAGTAAATAAAAGAGATTATGAAAAAATTAGTCAAATTCCCCAATCATTCTGGGATGAATAGCCAAAGATGTATATAACCAGCAATAAAATATAAGCACCATGGTTCCCTAGAAGATTCTGAACAGTGGCTACAAGTACTACCAACATTATTCACAACCAGAGCAAAGTAAAAGAGAGTATACCAGGTGCTACACATGACTAGAGAGTGATGTTGGTTGGGAAGAAGACAGTTCCTGAGCCTAAACAGATAAACAAGTGTATGAACAGTTCCTCATGGAAATATTCCAGCTATCAAGTTAACTTTGAAACAAACAACTTCTATAAAGAAATTTAAGGGAGTATAATGATTGGATTATTAAAATAAAGAGTCAGCCCTGTTGACAAAATTGACTGGCATGTAATGTAAAACTCCATGGTCAGAAACATTAAATTGTGTCCCCCATGGCCAAATAACTTGGACTTCAAAAAAGACAGAATTGGAACTAGATATATAGATACACACACACACACACACACACACACACACACACACACACACTCACACACATGCACGCACGCACAATACTACATAGATAGATGTGTTTATGTGCAAATTAACATTTGATCAATACCATCTAACAAGAAGTTATACATAAAGGTTGAGATCATGTGACATGTGAGTTAAAGAGTTTTGGTTTGTAGGGATGTTGTACTAAAAGCTCTTCCCCACTGTTCATCTGTCCTTCACTTGATTTTTGGTGGACTATTAGTATAAGAGTTTATTAGGTAAAGTGTGTTGTTTGATATGGTAAGAGAATCAACTTTCAATTAAATGTGTTTAGCATCATAGGTACATTCAACATAGTTTGTACTCCTTAAGGATATCACCAAAGTCATGACCTTGTAACCTTGTAACAGAATTGAAGAAACTGAGACTCTTTGGGATACCAAAGACTGTCCAGCTTCAATGTATACTAAAAGTTAACATTACTAGGGCACATTATGAGTATTATTGAAACATATATATATATACAAGATAAATACTGCTATTACCTTCAACTAGCATATAAGTTAAGTAATGTGTGACTATGTAACCAATATCCAAGAGAGATAACAGAAGGAATCAAGCACAGTTAACCAGATTCTAGTGTAGATTTTCTATCCTCATAAATAGGCCTTATGTTTTAATTTGCACAGCCTGTTTTTAATTAGAATTTATATCAGTACAGATGATGAATTTACATCTATAAAAGAGTAGAAATCTTCATGATCTGGAAGCTTGAAACACCTTAAATCATTTTTTAGCTTATTGAAGTGATTTTCATTGCTCAAAATAAAAACATATTCTAAATATATTCAGATACTGTGTAAATATTCTTTAGTGAAAGAGAATCACAAAAATCACGAGTAAAAATGTGGTTGAGTAAAGGTGAGGAGATGATTGGGAGGAAATTTTAGAGATGTCAGGCAGACAATAAGAGAACTGTTTTCAGTATAACTGTTTGTGGAACATTATTACTATCAATAAAACCATGTTTATATATTTGACATATCCATGAAAGAGAGTTTAAAGGTTCTAATCTAGTTTGCTATTCTTGCAAAAAGAATGCCTATCAAGACGGATGATCAAAATGTGAATGCTTCACTCCTTCTCTAAAAGGGGAACAAGAATACCCTTGGCAGGGAAGAGAGAGGCAAAGATTAAAACAGAGACTGAAGGAACACCCATTCAGAGCCTGCCCCACATGTGGCCCATACATATACAGCCACCCAATTAGACAAGATGGATGAAGCAAAGAAGTGCAGACCGACAGGAGCCGGATGTAGATCGCTCCTGAGAGACACAGCCAGAATACAGCAAATACAGAGGCGAATGCCAGCAGCAAACCACTGAACTGAGAATAGGACCCCCGTTGAAGGAATCAGAGAAAGAACTGGAAGATCTTGAAGGGGCTCGAGACCCCATATGTACAACAATGCTAAGCAACCAGAGCTTCCAGGGACTAAGCCACTACCTAAAGACTATACATGGACTGACCCTGGACTCTGACCTCATAGGTAGCAATGAATATCCTAGTAAGAGCACCAGTGGAAGGGGAAGCCCTGGGTCCTGCTAAGACTGAACCCCCAGTGAACTAGACTGGTGGGGGGAGGGCGGCAATGGGGGGAGGGTTGGGAGGGGAACACCCATAAGGAAGGGGAGGGGGGAGGGGGATGTTTGCCCGGATACCGGGAAAGGGAATAACACTCGAAATGTATATAAGAAATACTCAAGTTAATAAAAAAAAAAGAATGCCTATCCATAGGAAAAGATTTTTACTGTACATTCATATAAATTTTATGTTAATTAAAATATATTTCTGGGAAATATAATCTACAATGTAAAGAGGAATACATGTTTCACAGTATTAATGGGAAAGAGTAGAGAAGTTTAAAGAAATAAGTTGTATGAGTTGAAAAAATCCATAATTGCTAGATGTTATCAAAGTATCCAAATGTAAGTGAATTTCATAGCATAGAAAGCCATTTTCCTCTGGGTGACAAAGTGGTTCTGCAAGGGTCCTATTTGTATAGAATCAAAATCCAGTAGCAATTGCCAACCCTAGGGAGATTTGAGTATATCTTTTTTTTGTTTGTTCTTATAGCAGGGACATCATAAATTGCATGTACTTCATTTAAATTGAGGTGAATTCCTGCAGACTTAGTGCAGCAATCTTAGAATGTTTGCAGATTTATTCCAATTATATTTCTGCCTCACAGTGGGAAGATGACACAGAAAAACACAGTGAAGTACTTTAATGGGAGCAGTGACATTGGTTTGAAGGCTCTTTAGAAAGTTGAATTTTTTTCTTCATTTTTTTGAATAACACACTAAAGGCTTTCTGTCTGAATTCCCAATCTTCATAAATCATATAACATTTCATTTTCAGTGTTACTGTTAAAGAAATTGTGTTAATAAATTGCCAGGAACTGCATTTCCCTTTCTTTGCACTCAACATGATACAGATTTTTGAGGTGATGTCCTTTCACTATTGAAATGAAGTAAGTGTCCATCTACTTTTGAAAGGAATGTGAATGTTGAAGTGACTTAAAATATAGCTATACAATGGGCACATAAGATAACCCATGAAAGAAGAAAGACTCTACTCTCCATATACACAGGGATCTTGCATTGAAGTTTCTTAACTGATTCAGAAGCTGTGAGTTCCTCAGTTCTCAAGTTTTGCCTCTCAAAACAAATCCCTGGATTTGCTTTGCTGTTCATGAAGAAAAATTGGCCTTTTGGAAATTACATGCTTCAGTAAATTTGAAAATATCAGGTAGGAACTGTGAAAGTGGTTATATAATTTAGCATACTCTAGAAATATTTGGCATAATAAACTAAAGACACAATTTTTCATATGCTTTCTGTTTTCTGTGTAAGCCCTCTACTGAATACCACACATTTCCCAAAAGATCTTTTTGGCATCACTGGAAGCTCTAGAGAAATAGCTTCACACTTTCAATAATGTTCTCGACAGTGACAGCTAAATAAAGATGTTAAAATGGTTCATGTCTACTTTCTCTAAAACAAGATAAAAAAATTTAGTTTTTCTTCCAGTGGTTGGGGAAGTTTTCCTTAAGGACTATCTCTGCAGCTCCACATTCAGCACTATGTGAACTGATTCTCATGGTCCTTTTCCCTCACAAAATATTGTCACTTTAGTCGGTGGCTTAATTTCTGGTAGCTCCCAGGGGTCCAGGTTAGTTGACAGTGTAGTTCTTCCTATTAGGTTGCAATCCCCTTCAACTCCTTCAATCCCTAACGTTTCCATAGGGTTCCAGGACCTCAGTCCAATGTTTGACTGTAAGTATAAGCATCTGCCTCAGTCAGTTTCTGCTGGAGACTCTCAGAGGACAGCCATGCTAGGCTACAATCTGCAAGCACAACATGGCATCAGTATTAGTGTCTGAGGCTACTAGCACATATGTAGTAGATGTTTTCCTTTTCTGGCCTCAGTGGGAGAGGATGTGCCTAATCCTGTAAAGACTTGATGCCCCAGGGATGTGGGAGGAGAGGGGAGAAGAGAATCACCCTCTCAGAGGCAAACTGTAGGGAGGATGGTGGTGAAGAACAGTGGGAGGGGGTACCAGAAAGAGGGCAACATGTGGACTGTAAATAAATAAGATAATTAACCTTAAAAGCACTGCCACTTTAAATAGAGGAGTACTAGACAGATATGTGTGAAAATAGGAATTTTGAAGACAATTTTGACAAGACTCAAATCTACATGAGACATTTATGATGTAGGATAATATCACAAGTATAAAAACAAATGGATTTTAGATATTTCTTTCTTAAGAGGAATCCACTTTTCTCATAAAATAGAAAATAGAATCTGCCACTAATTACAACAAAGATAATCATTCCATTAACCTCATCAATCACCTTCCTATTATCTTAGAGAGTTGTCACAAAATTTAAAATAAAAATAAAAAATTTCCTCAGTTGTGGTCAAGGGAGAAAGATGTTTAAGTCTATCTAAGTGTATATGCAACACCAAGTATACTCTGAGGAGTGGCGGGGGTAATGGCTGTAAGTTCTGTGTGGGTTTCCTAAAAGAAGCTGTGAAACCTTTCGGAGGAAACTAGCGCAGTCAGAATCTCCTTTCCTGATTCTCAGAAGGGCACTGAAAGCCAGGAGAGTAAGTTAAACCAGGGTAAAACTCCAGAAAAGGAAATACAATGCAGGCTTTACCGTCTTGTTTGTCAATGAGGCTTTGTGTTCCCACACAGGTACATACATGATGGAAGACTGAGGTCAGTGAGAGTATTTGAAAGTGTAACTTGGGGAGGAATTGGTGAAAATTACTTTATAAAAGCATATAACAAGGACACGTGCTCCACTATGTTCATAGCAGGCTTATTTATAATAGCCAGAAGCTGGAAAGAACCCAGATGTCCTTCAATGGAGGAATGGATACAGAAAATGTGGTACATTTACACAATGGAGAACTACTCAGCTATTAAAAAAGAATGACTTCAGGAAATTCCTAGGCAAATGGATGGAATTATAAAATATTATCTTGAGTGAGGTAACCCAGCCACAAAAGAAAACACATGGTATGCACTCACTAATGAGTGGATATTAGCCCCAAAACTCGGAATAACCAAAATACAATCCACAGACCATATGAAGCTCAAAAAGAAGTGTGGATGCTTTTAGTTCATCTTAGAAGGGGGAACAAATGACTCAAGGGAAGAAATTCAGAGGCAAAGTATGGAGCAGAGACTGAAGGAAAGGCCATCCAGAGACTGCCTCACCTAGGGATCCATTCCATATTATAGATACCAAACCCAGTCACTATTGCTGATGCCAAGAAGTGCTTGCTGACAGGAGCCTGATAGAGCTGTCTCCTGAGAGACTCTGCCAGAGTCTGACAAATACAAAGGCAGATGCTTGAACCTGAATGATCACGGGGACCCCCAATAGATGACATAGTAAAAGGATTGAAGGAGCTGCAACCCATAGGAAGAACAACAATATCAACCTGCCAGATCCCCCAGAGCTCCCAAGGACTAAACCACCAACCAAAGAGTACACATGGAATGACCAAAGGCTTCAGCAGCATTTGTTGTAGAGGATGGCCTCATTGGAAATCAATGAGGGGAGAAGCCCTTGGTTCTGGGAAGGCTTGATGACCCTGTGTAGGGGACTGTCAGTTTGGGGAGGTAGAAGTGGGTGAGTGGGTGGGGAGCATTCTCAAAGAATCAGGGAGAGGGAGAATAGGATAGGGGATTTCCAGAGGGGGAACCAGGAAAGAGGATAATGTTTGAAATATAAATAAATAAAAGGTCCAATAAAAATAAATAAAAGCAAATATAAAGCATGGATGTGCATATATTAAGTAGTGATGTTTACTAAAATGATACTATAAATATAATTGGATCTGTTAACAATATAAGAACAGACAAGCACATATAGGCTGTAATAGGTTCATTAAAATGTTACCTATCATTTTAAATGCAAAAGTACATAAATAGCTTAAAAGATAGATTCAGTGAATATACAGAGAAAATAAATATAAATATGTATGAAGTAAAGTAAAGCAGTAAATAATAATTATTTTCAATTCTGAATTCAATCATATTTAGAACTATGATATTTTCAAGCATATGATTTCCCATATCATTGGAAGAAAATGCTATTGTTACCTTAATATTGCATTGTTAACTGTACTTCTCCATAAATGACATGATCAGTAATTTGTCTTAATCATTGTCTTAGATTTCACATACACGCATTTAATTGAAAAAAATCACCTTTATGAATTAGTCACATCCACACTTTCTGCTCAGGAAATCATCAGAAGTCAAATTGTGTAGATATTCGACAACTTTTTCCAAGTCACCAGTAGGATCTGTACTGAAATTTCCTGATTGATCAGATTGGTACTGCTGTCCTAGAAATTTTAACACATAAATTCAAACACTAGATGCCAATGGTTCAAAAAATATCATTGACCCACCTGTCCACCTTTATAAACAAGATAACTACTAATCTTTTCCTTTAATTTTCATTCTTTGCTGGTCCTCTATAATCAGATCATTGATGTAAGTGCTGACCTTCTGGTTCAGACCCTCTGGAGGAATGAGGGCAGATGTCAAATACATACAGTAGTTCCCAGAAATAAAATTCAGTTTCACCTTGAATTAAGAGGATATAAAAGGCATTAGCCACCTTGTGACCCAGAGTTAACGATTTAATATCACCTATGCTGTGCTTTATGAAAATATATTAGGAGACCCCCAAATACTTTCTCAACCTCTGAGCAAATAAGAAGGTTGTTGGGAGAAAGTATCAACCTAATGATGAAAAGCAATTTGGGGTTAATTGCGAGATCTTGAAGCAGTGGTAGTAGTTCTTTAGTCTCTAGGGGGAAAGTCGAACCTGAATGGAGAAGAGAGATTACTCCGGAAGGAAGTATAATGGAGCAATTTGGTGAGTTTGTGATTGCAGGAGCAATGGTCTGTTAAATGATGCATAATCCTCTGGGGAGGAACATCGTGATTCAGAACTTACTAATGAAAGCTTTATCAGGGCCACACCAACATAATAGCTCTCCTCTGCCTGTGGAGAACAGACGTAACAGAAACAGGTGCTTTTCAAGCTAAAGAAATTTGGATAGGAAGTTCCACCAAAGGACAGAGAGAGATGGGCTGAAGGAATGGAAAGAAGATAAAATGCCTGCCAAAGCCTGCCTGGAAGGTGTGTGTGTGTGTGTGTGTGTGTGTGTGTGTGTGTGTGTGT
This sequence comes from Rattus norvegicus, assembly GCF_021556685.1. Classification (NCBI taxonomy): domain Eukaryota; kingdom Metazoa; phylum Chordata; class Mammalia; order Rodentia; family Muridae; genus Rattus; species Rattus norvegicus. Next base: position 31,796,590 of record NC_141544.1, on the reverse strand, counting down.
GTGTGTGTGTGTGTGTGTGTATGTGAGTGTGTGTATATGCATGCATGTGTGTCTGTGTGTGTGTGTTTGTAATGATTTCGACTATTTTTCAAGTTTAAATGGTTAACATTTAAATGGTTATTTAAACTATTCTATTTGGAAAATACATAGTAAAAATGTATCATTTTTGTTAGAGAGTTAAAAAATTCAACCTTCAGGACCTATGGGATAAAAATTTTTATCCTTATTGTAGATCTGGATGAACAAATAGATTATCTGTCAAATCACAAAATGTTTGAGAAGTGGTTTCTGCAGATTTTCTTAGAGATGTTAGTCATTAAATAGGATTCATAAAATTATACATGACTTAGATATTAATTCTTTTTTAATCTATAAATATATGTTTAGGGTTGTTTTAGATGCCATTTTACATATACTGGCTTATTTATTTTATTATTTAATGTTCTAAATATTAAACAGATTTTGCAAGAAAAATCTGTAACTTCATGACAATCTAGAATAAAAAAATTTAAGGATTTTGAAAGTGATAATACAGAAAAATAAGGTTAAATATATTATTGATCATATTTAAGATAAAAACAGTTAATGAATGCTACCTTGTATTTTGAAATATGTGAGAATCCTCAAAAGCATAGATAGCAGATAATTATGTTGGAATAACTATTTTGGAATAAGAATAATGTTCATTTAGTCTAAATTCAATAGCCATATCATTTAAGTTCCCCCTACACTGGTGGCTAAATTAAGTCAAGTATATGAAATACCTTCCAATTAGATTCAGAACTACTTACCAGGGTATATTGCCAGGAAAATTCAGCTATGCAATTCTCTAAAATCACACAAAGAAGTAAACCAAAATAGTAAATGTACAATCAGAAAACTTTGACATGAATCAAATCAAGAAGTGATCCTTGATTTGACTCAGACATGAAATGAAACCAAAAGAGTAACTTTAAACCAAGGATGATGCATTAAGAAATGTAGAATTCCAAACCATCACTTTCTTCATCTTCATGATGTTTTTCTATATCTATCTCTTTCCTCTATGTCTCTCTGTGTCTCTGTCTGTCTCTATTTCTCTCTGTGTTTCTCTCTCTCTCTCTCTCTCTCTCTCTCTCTCTCTCTCTCTCTGTTTCTCTCTCTCCCTCCCTCCCTCCCTTCCCCCCTCCGTGTGTGTGTGTGTGTGTGTGTGTGTGTGTGTGTGTGTGTGTGCCTTAGGTTTACACCTAGGATATTGCATATAGTAAGCATGTTTTATACCACTGACCACACCTTCAGCCACCACAAATATTTTAATATATAGTTTTACATGGATAAAAGACCTTTTAGATGTATTTATTCTATATAAATGGATGTTTGAGTGCATGTTATTTGTTCATGATTTACCTCCAACTGAGTGAAAGATTGCAATGATTGCCAGATACAGTAATTAGATGGAAGCTTTGCTATTGCTTACATATGGTTAGTTTTCTTCTCATGAGAAATCTCTTTGCATGAGATTTACATCTGTTTATTATTTTGAATATAATTTTGTATTTTATATGACCTGATATTTTCTTATTTCTCGTGATGTAAGAATGGGTTTCTGTACTTTTTTGGCTAATATCTACTTATTAGTGAGTACATACCCTGCATGTCCTTTTGGGTCTGAGTTACCTCACTCAGGATGATATTTTCTAGTTCCATCCATTTGCCTGCAAAACTCATGATGTCCTCATTCTTAATAGCTGAATAGTAGATATGAGAAGTAGTAGATAAGACACCCCGACATTGCCTGCTCTGGTCTCAGAGGGAGAAAATCCACCTAACTGTCAAGAGAGTTGAGATAACTACTGAAAAATGAGGTTGAATAATAATAATAATAATAATAATAATAATAATAATAATGATAATAATAATAATAATAGCGACAACAACAACAAAAGAAAAAACAAAAACCAACCAACCCCCCCCCCCAAATAATGTAAGCATTAACAAAACAGAAATCTGTCACATACATTCAAGTCATTTAAGACGGTAAGTAGTTTGGGACTTCTTTTTGGGTTCACCTTGTCCAGTCTTAATATTAGTGGAGGTACCTAGTCTTATTGCAACTTGACCTGCCTTATTTGGTAGACATGCCTTGGAGGTCTGCCCTTTTCTGAATGGACAAGAGGAGTAGTTGATGAAGGAAAAGCAGTGGGGAGGGTAGGCTATTGGGAGGGGACAAGGGAGGGGAAATTGTGGTCTGGATGTAATATATAAGAGAATACATTTTAAGAAAATAAAAAAAATCAATGTAAGCAAATTAAAGATTCATGTGCCACACTTGGAAAAGTCAGATTTAGGTTGAATTAAGAGAATAGTGATTGTTGACTGTTCATAAGCTAAAAACAAAATCAGACTTACTATTTTTAAAAAAAAATCACATGCAAAAATATATTAATAATTAAAAGGTGGCATTGACTAATCTTTATAGAAATTTCACTGTAATTTTAATTTTTTCTTTTCTTTTTTGAAATTATAAATACATCATTTCATTGCATTATACTATAGTTATACCATTAGTACAAATATACAAAGAGAAGACACAAGTTGCAGAAAAATAGCATATTTGATTACATAATTATTGAAAGGCACTATTATTAAATATTTAAAATTATTTAATTAGGAAAATTGTGATATATATGAGTTATATATCTACATTGTATATTACTGCATTTATACAAATGAGACAAAATCATTACTATGACTTAATCGTTGTAAATTTTTCAAAATTTCTCTTTCTTACCTTATGCTTTCTTTTGTTGTTATTTCCTTAGTTTTTATTTATTTTTTTAGCACAAAAGCATTTTAGGAGATCTTCTCCAATAAACATAGTGTGAATGCCCACCACATGTATAGGGTCATAATTTACTTACATAAATTATATACCAATAGCAAATAAGATGGCGTATGAATATTCCACTGTACTCTCCATATGCTAGTGAATAGTTTTTAGCACCATGTGCAGATTATGACTTTTCTGAAGAACAGTGGTGCAGTGAAAAGCAGTGTTTAGGAAAATACATATTAGCTTAGTTGAAGTGTTAATTATCTTCATTCTTTTAAAATATAGCTATTTCTAGATTATATTTTTTTCTTTATTGAAAATAGATTTTTTATTCAAATTCTGATTAATATTTTCCATCGCCCACTTCTTCCAGTTTGTCCTCAGTTGCCTCCCATCTGAATTCACACCATTTCTGTTTCTTTAGAAAGCAAACATGAATCGAAAGAAGAATGATAAAATAGGATTAGCAAACCAGAATAATAAGCAAGCATGTAAGAGAAATGAAATCAAAGCACCAGAAACGCATATAGATGAGTAGACAAACACATTTGTACACTTGGGAATGTTGTACCCAAAGACACAAAAAGAGCATTCGTAATATGTGTGCGAAGATTTGTGCAACAAACAAACAAACAAAAACAAAAAACTGTAACATAAAAACAACTTTCAAGGATTCCATTGTGTCAGTTTTGGGTCAGCTATCAAATGCTGCATAGGGCTCCTACCCTTATGAGTTGTATCTTTCCCCAGTTAGACTCCATTGGAAAGAACTAATCTTTTAATCGTGAGTGGTTAAGCTAGGTGCTGGGTTAAGAGTGGGTCTTGGGTCCACTTCTCTCAGTCCTGAGACCTCTTCTGACAGAGATCCATCCAGCTCTTGTGCATGTCTCAACAGAGTCCATTATTTTGTATTTGTCTGAGCCTTGTTGTGTTCTGAGGGCCTTGCTTTCTTGGTGGCCTCATCAACTATCACTTTTGTTGCTTATTTTGCTCCTTCACACGAAGATTTGAGGTCAACCTCCCACATAGGACTGAGTGTCCCAAGGTCTCTCACTCGTTCCACCATTGTCCACCATTGGACCTCTGCATTTGCTAACATCTAATGCAAGAGGAAGCTCCTCTGATGCTTCTCGGGCAAGGAAACCCTTTATGAGTATAACAAAATGTCATTAGGCATCATTCCTATTGTTACGTTTCTTTAACAGAACAGCAGCAGTAGTTTCCCCCTAGGTTTGTAATCTACATTTTCTTGGCTTCTTAGTCACCAAAGCAATATGGCAGATGTGTTTGTTCCATCTCGAGTAGAATGCCTTAAACCCAATCCAATGTTGGTTGGTTGGCCATGTCCACAAGTTTTGTGTCTCTATTGAACAAGCACATCTCACAGTCATGTCATCATTGTAGACTGAAGGGTTAGTAGCTTGCTTCATATTCGCACTTCTTCTTTGATAGCATGCCGAGGATGTTCTGGTACTTAAAAGTGTAGTCAGTAGGGTGAATGTTCAATATACACACGGTTCGACTTCTGCCTGTTTGATGAGTGGTGTGGCTGTTGTCTTCACAATAGGACATGATCATCAGTTTGTGTAGAGCAACCAATACCTTTAGCATCTACATGAGTTGTTGGCAGGTTTCCCCTGGGGCATCTTGACCAACAACACAATTAGATGTAAGCAATTCCAGGGCCTGGAAGCCTTAATTGGCGACTAGCAATGTCCATTTGGCACTACATCTCCCTGCTATTTGGACATTTCATTTAGATACGTATTTATGTTAGGAAGCCTCTACTGTACTAGGTTTCCATATGACCCTGAAATGGCCTTGGTGTCTCTCATTGTATTTCTACCCTCATGCCCAGTTCCCTACTCCTCTCCAGTAGATCTTCCTGTACTGTGCTGCAAACCCCTACCTTCATCCTTACATACCTAGTCTATTTTCCTTTTCTAGAGCATTTCAACCTCTACCCTAGTGCTTTACTTTATACATAACCTCTGTGGTTGCATGGTTTTACCTTTTTTTTTCTAAGAGTTACAAAATATCATTGGTTATGATAAGTGTTTATACCTTTGAGGAAAATATATTTTTTTTCTTTTTTTTTTTTTTATTAACTTGAGTATTTCTTATATACATTTCGAGTGTTATTCCCTTTCCCGGTTTCCGGGCAAACATCCCCCTCCCCCCTCCCCTTCCTTATGGGTGTTCCCCTCCCAACCCTCCCCCCATTGCCGCCCTCCCCCCACCAGTCTAGTTCACTGGGGGTTCAGTCTTAGCAGGACCCAGGGTTTCCCCTTCCACTGGTGCTCTTACTAGGATATTCATTGCTACCTATGAGGTCAGAGTCAAGGGTCAGTCCATGTATAGACTTTAGGTAGTGGCTTAGTCCCTGGAAGCTCTGGTTGCTTGGCATTGTTGTACTTTTGGGGTCTCGAGCCCCTTCAAGCTCTTCCAGTTCTTTCTCTGATTCCTTCAATAGGGGACCTATTCTCAGTTCAGTGGTTTGCTGCTGGCATTCGCCTCTATATTTGCTGTATTCTGGCTGTGTCTCTCAGGAGCGATCTACATCCGGCTCCTGTCGGTCTGCACTTCTTTGCTTCATCCATCTTGTCTAATTGGGTGGCTGTATATGTATGGGCCACATGTGGGGCAGGCTCTGAATGGGTGTTCCTTCAGTCTCTGTTTTAATCTTTGCCTCTCCCTTCCCTGCCAAGGGTATTCTTTTTCCTCATTTAAAGAAGGAGTGAAGCATTCACGTTTTGATCATCCCGTCTTGAGTTTCGTTTGTTCTAGGGATCTAGGGTAATTCAAGCATTTGGGCTAATAGCCACTTATCAATGAGTGCATACCATGTATGTCTTTCTGTGATTGGGTTAGCTCACGCAGGATGATATTTTCCAGTTCCAACCATTTGCCTACGAATTTCATAAACTCGTTGTTTTTGATAGCTGAGTAATATTCCATTGTGTAGATGTACCACATTTTCTGTATCCATTCCTCTGTTGAAGGGCATCTGGGTTCTTTCCATTTTCTGGCTATTATAAATAAGGCTGCGATGAACATAGTGGAGCACGTGTCTCTTTTATATGTTGAGGCATCTTTTGGGTATATGCCCAAGAGAGGTATAGCTGGATCCTCAGGCAGTTCAATGTCCAATTTTCTGAGGAACCTCCAGACTGATTTCCAGAATGGTTTTACCAGTCTGCAATCCCACCAACAATGGAGGAGTGTTCCTCTTTCTCCACATCCTCGCCAGCATCTGCTGTCACCTGAGTTTTTGATCTTAGACAATCGCACTGGTGTGAGGTGAAATCTCAGGGTTGTTTTGATTTGCATTTCCCTTATGACTAAAGATGTTGAACATTTCTTTAGGTGTTTCTCAGCCATTCGGCATTCCTCAGCTGTGAATTCTTTGTTTAGCTCTGAACCCCATTTTTTAATAGGGTTATTTGATTCCCTGCGGTCTAACTTCTTGAGTTCTTTGTATATTTTGGATATAAGGCCTCTATCTGTTGTAGGATTGGTAAAGATCTTTTCCCAATCTGTTGGTTGCCGTTTTGTCCTAACCACAGTGTCCTTTGCCTTACAGAAGCTTTGCAGTTTTATGAGATCTCATTTGTCGATTCTTGATCTTAGAGCATAAGCCAATATATTTTTATATGTACTGTATAATTTTTTTAAAAAATCTTGATTAAAAATTAATAAAGGAAATATATATGAATATTGTATGGGTTACCAGTGATTAGAAATAATTAGACTGTACAAAGTAAGTCTTCTTAATAAATATAATGCATATGAGTATAATGCTTTTTTAAAACCTGATTTCTTCATGTATTTGTCAATAGCATCACCTTGCTTGATGCTTGAAATTAAAATTAGGAGAAAATAGGTGTCTAGGGATTCTAAATACAAATAAGCTGCCTTAATATTTCTTCTTAGGAATACTATGGCTTTCACATTATTATTCAATAAAATTGACTTCTTAAACATTTTACTTTTAGAGTAATAATGAAAGACCCATATAAGTAAGAAATTCAATATGCTTGCATCTAATTTCTACTTTTATGTAATATTTTTATGATTTCTTATTACAATTAAGTAATTAAACTATCAAAACACAACTGCTTACTGTGAGTGTATAACTTCCAGCAGATGAGTATAACATCACTGTTTGCCATAACTTTTAATGCTTACGTTCAATAAGTAAAACTCAGTCATTATTATCATAAGGAATATATGCATTTTAAAAGCATCAGTATAACAATGTTTGTTTAAACTATGTAGTCTATGCCTACTTTAGTGATTGTCGATTGCAACAAAATAAAATGACAAGAAACAATGAGCTTCATGTAATAACATGAAAGCTATAAAAATGGAGAAGCAGTGAATTTGACCTTCAAAATAAAACATCTGATATTAAAAACATTGTCAAAAAGGAAATCAGCCTTTATTACTTTATGTACCAGTTATGTGTGAATGAAAACTGGGAGGGTCCCATCGTTGTCACCCACATGTGATCATGGAGGAAAGCGATGAACTCCAAATCATTTTATTGGAAGTCACAAACGCTTGTCTTTAAACCAGAGGAAACTTGTGTTGCCATGGCAATACCTGTCAACTTCACGATGAGAGCAGTGAATAATTTAAGAGGCAGTGCTGAATATAAATGGACATTTAATTTCTACACATTACTTAAGATTCGTGGGTGCCAAAAGACAAAAAACGTTCAGCACTTCAAAATGGGGATTTTGACATAAATGATTTAAATGAGAGGCCAATGGTGGGGACAACACAGAGCAGGCCCTAAAGTTTGTTCATTTGATGAAATGGGAATGATTTATTGAACACATAGAGAAATAGGTAGACAGCAGGGCGCTAGTGTATAGTCAGATGTTTTCTAACGAGAGGGTAGAAGGTACTGCTTCATTCGAGTGGATAAAATCCTGAATCAGAAGCAAGGGAATTAAACACACTGAAAGGGTAACAAACATTCAGTGTCAGGTTTATTACCAGCATGAATAGAGGGTATGAGTGTTTTTCTGTATGTGTGAATGCCTATGTGAAAAATTCTCCACTATCTTACTAATTCATTTATGTATTACAAAATGTACTTTAAGATGTAAAGCATGTACTGCCATTGGTCACTTCGAAATTAAATGAACTTGGTACTGATAGTGCAGTTTAATTATCAAAATATGCATGGACTTGTCTGAAATACAAATTAGTTAAACCCATTCATCCTAAGAGACACTATAACATATACATGGGCAAAAGGGTCTGGGATCTGTTTGCATGCTCTTTGAACTGCTTATGTCTTTTAAAAATTAATACAGCTAATGAAAACACATTTTCAGTTAATGAGTAGCATTTACTCTATATTTCCATTTTGTGTCGTTAATTGAATACCAAATCAAAACTCTAAATATCAAACCACCAAGAGCTTTATTTGCTTCTCTACTGTGGGATATATTTCCTTGTAAAGAAAATGCAATAGCTACTTAAGGGATGCTATATTGAATCAAATGAAAATGGGGACAAACGTATACTTAGAATCATGTATACTTACATGTTCTTTCCGAAAAATATTTCCGTACGGGCAAAGATTGGAAAATTTGAATCATTGTCAAAAGCCTTTATTTGTCCATGATAGTTATTGGAAAAGAAGAAACTGCAAAAAACTGAATACGAGGACGGGAAGGATGGGGATTAAGGATGAAGAAGGGAGCGCAGCTTGCATGACGAGGGTGGAGGAAAAGAAGTGGACTAGATGGAGTGGTCCTGAGAAACACCTCTGTGTGTTCATGTCAGTATCCGCTCAACACCTACATCTCCCCTCTGCATTTGCTGCTGTGGCATAATACCTTTGCTGCTCATTCCCCAGGCTTGATTTTGCTTTGTCTCTGCATGCCTTGTTTAACTGAATTTTAATCTTTGTTTAAACAGAGTTTTCAGAACTTTGGGGGCTGGGGGATACGTCACGCAACACTCTCAGGGCTAATGGCATAAGGCTGAGAGGAGCTATTTAATGGTTTTCTAGGAAATTCAGAATCACTGGGAAATCAGCAGCAATGCATATAGTCAACATGGGAGCAATACAACTTTGAGAGTAACTGCGAGCAGCTTTTTATTTATTTAATTTTTGCCACAACATCTCTTCTTTCCAATTTCCAATTCTAACAAGAGCTCTCTCTCTCTCTCTCTCTCTCTCTCTCTCTCTCTCTCTCTCTCTCTCTCTCTCTCTCTCTCTCTTCCTCCAGAGCCCGCGCATTACACACACACACACACACACACACACACACACACACACAGAGAGAGAGAGAGAGAGAGAGAGAGAGAGAGAGAGAGAGAGAGAGATCCATTTACTCTGCCTGTGGCGCTCTAATGACTGCACTTCTAAATCATCCTAGCGTGGTGAAGGTAAAAAATAATGGCGCTCAGACAAGAGGTGTCATCCAGAAGGTCAGAAACCACAGCTTCCAGGCTTCTGCACAGGATCAAAAAAAAATGATATCTATTCACTTCTACACGTCAGGTGGACTCAACCTGGCTCCACTACGATTTGTCTCTAAGCAGCTTCTGCTGAGGAAACCCACCTCACAGCGTTGGTGACTGGGACGGGTCAAGGGTCGATGAACAAATCACAGTTACCATCTTCCAGGGATTTCTTGGTTCAGAGAATCAAAACTCTGGATCCTAAATATCAAGTCTGTTCTGTTTGAAGAACAAACAAGTAACTGTGAAATAAAAGTAGTGTAACTTACTTGTCACTGAAAATTAAAATGACATCGTATCCATTAAAAAGAGCTATCCCTTGGACTGGAGTCAGATCTGCCCTGCTACTCCCATAAACAGAGTAGATATTACCATTCCGTGTGCACACCTGACACACTTTCACACCAATCTCTGCATGTATTTTGCCTTGAGATTTACAATAAAAATTTATAAGTCTGTCTCTTTGGCTTCATTCTTGGGAGAGGGAACAAACTTTATTTTTAAATAACCTTTCACCCTTGGAAAGCTTAGCCTTCAGGATATGTTCCTTGTTCATAAAATAAGAAAAAAATTTAATGCGGATATAAAGAGCTGAATATCAGACTATTTCTTCATGCATTCTTACTAAAATGAACCCGAAGTACCCTAAGGTAAATGAATTATAGAAGGATATTTTAGGGGCACAGTAAGAGCTCATATATTAATACAAAGTAAATTTCATTGCACATTTAAAAATGTCTAAAATTACTGACCTCCTTATATGAAAATTTATTGTAAAGCTTGGAGGTTATGGAATTGAATAAAATGGGCATGTTTAAATTTTGTTCAGATTATAAATATTTTAGAAAGACTGAATCTACACTTTCTGTCTTCATCCCCAAATATTTAATTAACATTCTCATTACAAGCCCCAAAAAAGTGAAGCATGCATAAAAGAGACATTTGCAGTGCATTCCTATAGAAATAACATTTAAGCTGAAGACAGGGAGATAATGATAAATGTAAAGGCCTTGGGAACAGCAGGCAGACTGTGGGAGGAAAGAATGGAGTGATTCCAGGGAAGACCATGTATCCAGAGACATGGGGACACATGCAGGAGCCTGAGCAAGGTGCCAGACACATTACTTGGTGGACAGATTTGGTTTTTAAAACTTCGGTTCCTCTGATTAGTTAGAAGACTGCTTAAGAGATAGGATACATAGTGTTTGGCTTCACATTAAATTATTTTTATGCAAGATTCTGGAACATACATTTCAGGGCATTCCTGCTTGTATGCCAAGGGGTTACCAGGAACATCATGGTGTTTTAGAGTCAAATAGATACATTGGTTCGAGTTGTAAATGTGAGGCAATAAAATGTAAGTGATGATCACATTAAAAAGATGACTAGGTAAAAAGAGGTGACGGTTTTAAGAGTGGATAAGAAAAGACGAATGGTGGCATTAGTGGTTAATAAGTGAGTAAACAGGGGAATAACTGATTTAAAGAGTATTTCAATTTATTTATCGTCAGAGTTACTGAGTTGTCCTCATTGGGGAAAGGCACTTGCCTTCCATTTCTGATACTATGAGGCTAACCTCATAACCCGTACGGTGAAAGGACAGAAACCCAGCCCTGGTAATGTTTACTCTGATCTCTGTCTAGGCAATTGAAGCTGGGGGAGTGGAGAGAGAGAGAGATAGGGTGGAGGAAGTGAGGAAAGTAGAAAGAGACAGGTGAAGGTGAAAGGGAGTGAGAGAGAGAAAGGAAAGAGAGGGGGAAGGAGGAGGGAAAAAGAGGGGAGAGAAAGAAATAAAAGGGGGAAGAATAGAGGCAGGAGTAGGGAGAATGGAGGGACAGAAAGGGATGAGGGAAGGAGGAAGACAGAAAGACAAAGACAGACACACTGAAGTTACTTTCTGGATAGTTGGTAGCACATCCTTATTCAGTATAGCCTTCCCTCTTTACTAACTACCTTTATAAAAGGTAAATCTGGTACCCCACTTGTAAATTAAATATGCATTTATCTCTTCTACGAGTTATAATTACATGCTCTAAGTGAAGCATTGAATTCATTAAATCCTTCCTACAAGAGAAAGTTAGTATGTCTCTACAATAACATTCGTTTTCAAATTGACTTGCAATTATAACAGCATTAAGAGGCAGAACCCTAAGACCCGAGAACTCCACTTGCAATCATTAGGACTATTACTCAGAAAAGAGAAGTACACTCCTTTTGTCTCCTTCATGTCTACTTCCAGTAATGGGATGATGCAGTTCTTGCCAGGTGATAACATGAATTTGGAATGGCCAGCATCCAGACGTGTGAAGCAACAGATTCTTTTCACATCAATTTTGTTAGAACAGAAATAACAAAAAAAAGTAGAGGTTACAGACGCAAGCAAGGTAACATGATCGAGAATATTTGCAAGCCTAACCATCTGCTCCTGTACACCTTAGTCTTCTTCACTAGAATTACTGCATTGGGAGGGGCAACTGAAAAGGGCACTCCTACATTTGATTGGAGTCATGCTGCCTACAAAATCTAAGGATCCAGAATCAACCTTCTTCCACAGGATGAGTTACTGGTCCATGTTTTAGCACCAGTGCAGGAGGGAAAAACCACAATAATTGCAATCATATTTTCTGTGAGATCGTCAAAGAAAATGTCCACACAGTTACAGAAACGTAGCAGAAGGCTATGGAACAGGAGGCAGAAAACCTGAAGTAAAACAGTCAGGAAGAACAGAATGGGAAGTGCAGAGGTATCAGGTAAACACGTAGAGAATATCGTTGCATACATAGAGCATGATTTCAGTCAGGTAGTGAATCATTCAAACACCTATCATACTTGTGTTTCAAGAACAAGAATGGTCAAAATAAATGTAAAGCTTTTAGCTGAAGTGTCATTTCCAATTTAAGGACTGTCGCTTTATACTTTAAATAACCAGGCAGATTTTGCTATCTGAACAAAAGCACCACATTTTCAAATGCTATGTTCAAGACATGATGGTTTTGAAGAATTTTTTCACTGAAATTATCAATGACTGTACTTGTTCATTATTCCCTTTTACTGTTATAAAAGCTTGCTACTTTGATATGCAAAATCAGTAGCATTTTTTTTCATTCTCCCACACAAAGGCATGGGTAATTAACTACTGAGCTGTAAGGGTGATTAACATTTTTTAGAAACCTGCCTGCTTAACTGCTAAATTTACATTGCTTTCAACATAATGATTTTCAACACAATATGATACAGATTCCTGGGAGTTACTTTAGAAGTTGAAATTTGGTTGTCTTCAATTTTTTTGCATGATTTCATATTTTTAAGAGTAGTAATCATATATACATTATTGCCATGAAATACCAGTCCAGAATGTTGAACCATGTATTTAAAAGGATATTAAATTACTCATCTGACATTTAACATGCATCCACTTAACACTAGCGGGGTAACATTTTTGTACACTGTTCAAAGGTATATCTCTGTATTTCCTCACCTGCCTAGGACATTCTCTGTTTGGCTTTAATAAAGATCTGATAGCCAAGAATTAGAAAAGAGGTAAATGGCAAGACTGCCTGGTGGAGAGATAGGTTCTGTGGAAAGGCATGAATCACAGGAGGATTTGCCAGTGTGACATAGAAGAAGTCAGTCATGTCAGAGTGAGAGATGGGTAATGGACCATGTGGCAGATGTGCACTAGAATAAATGGTTAATTATGGTAGGGCTAGTGGTGAGGTAGCCTTGCTACAGTGCCTAAGCTTTTTACAAATAATAAGAAATCTCTGTGTCTTTTTTCAAAAGGTGGAGGATCCCCGAAAGTCTGGCAATAAAATACAATTATATTCTAAGCTTGAAAATTATAAATAATACTCAATTTGAGTTAACAATTGCCAACTCTAAGAATATCGTAGTTGGTGAGTTATATTTTTATATTGATTTTAAAGCAGACAACACAGTGAGGCAGAAATTTTGCAATCTAGTTCCAACATTGTAACCATCTCCTCTGGGTGATGAACATTCTCTCAGGGGAGGAGACAGAGGACTACTGGGGGGACATAAAATTCACATGGTTCACAAGAACGATCACAGTGGTGACCAAGGGTGGCACAAGAAGTTTCATGCACAATCAAAAATTGTTGCAGCAAAACGATAATTTTGAGTGGTAGAGCTGACTCATGTTGTAGACTCATCTGATGCAACTTTCACTGGCTGTCATCCCATGCAGGTGAGGATTCCTTCTTTTTATTTAACTGCCTATACAGATAACTAACTGTTCAAATAGGCAAATGGAAGTAACTAACATAGCCATCTGTACATCTGAAGCTGGATTGCAATGATTGATTTATTTTGTCATTGCCTATCTATGTAGGAGGAAGAAAATACACTTTTCAGGAAAAGCCATGTTTTCAGAATCTACTGTTTTTAACAACTAGTTAGAAAATGTCATTTTCGGATTCTGAACGGATACGAGGCAATAATTTCTTTCTACCTGTGAAAATCTGGGTATGTAACAAATTTGGTCTGTGGGCATATGCAAAAGATCGAGAAGTGTTTTGAAATGAAAAGAGACTTATCTAGACTGAAGAAGTTTCATAGATAAATCCATTACATAGGTATGACCATCAGGAAGAATCAGAGTGAGCATAAAGAAGATGAAAGTGAAGCATTTAAGATCAGAATAAGGGCATATGAAGAGGACAGAAGTCCAGTATGCCTGATCATCAGTAAAGAAAAGTGCAGTGAGTTTGGTGAACCTTTCCAGTAAAGAATTATTCTATGAACTTGAAGGAAAGAGCTGCAGTATATAGACAGCGGATCCATGTTCTTCTCTTCACTATTCATAGTAGGCAAAATTTTTATCAAACTACATGCCTATCAGGAGATGGGTGAATAAAAATGTAACATAATATACACAACTATAGATAGATGGATAGATAATTGAAGATACAGATATCTGCATACCTGAGAGATAGATAGATAGATAGATAGATAGATAGATAGATAGATAGATAGATAGATAGACAGATTACATAGATAGGTAGACAAACACACAGACAGACAGACAGACACACAGATAGATATGCATCATCTGACTATATAAAGAAATGAAATGTCACTGTTTGCAGCAAATTGGACAGCACCGGCAGGATTTTTTTTTTAATAAAATAAGAAAACAAATGACACAAAGCCTCATTCACCTGTGTCATCTGGAGTAAAATGGAGGCTACTTGAAGGCATTACACCAAGTGAAGCAAGTCCCACTAAGAGGAACAAATGCCCCAGGTTTTGCCTCCAATATTGTGGTAACAAAGTTGTGGAGAAGGGTATATGAGAGGGTGGAAGATAGGGCTTACACGTGGCTTGGGAGCAGGTTGAGGAAGTCTGAAAGGTGTACAAGAGGCAACTCCAAACAGTACAGAGCAAACAAGTTCCAGAGTTCTAAGCAGAAGTGAAGGCACAATAGTCGGAAATTAATGAACTTTGTATTTTAAGAATAACCAGAAGAGCTCAGAGTTTCTATAAATCATGCAATGCTAAGAGGGATGCATTAATTATTTATGACCTGATTGACACCTGCTGCATTCACATTTTCAAATATTGTTCTACTCCAAAATGGCATGTTAATAAAACATAAACAATGTCTTTCTTCAGAGGCTTGAAGTTCTTGTTATACAGATCTTTCCCTTGCTTGCTAAGAGTCACATCGAGGTTTTTTTTTTACATTACTTGTGACTATAGTGAAAAGTGCCATTTCCCTAATTTCTTCCTTAGCCTTTTTATCCTTTGAGTAGAGGAAGGCTACTGATTTGTTTGTGTTAATTTAATACCCAGCTACATTGCTGAAGTTGTTTCTAACACTTAGTAGTTCTCTGGTGGATTCTTTTGGGGTCACTTATGTATAGTATATCATATGCAAATAATGATATTTTGATTTCTTCCTTTCCAATTTGTATCCCTTTGACTTCCATTTGTTGTCTAATTGCTCTGGCTAGGACTTCAAGTACTATATTGAATAGGTAGAAAGAGAATGGGCAGCCTTGTCTAGACCCTGATTTTAGTAGGATTTCTTCAAGTTTCTCTTCATTTAGTTTAATGCTAACTACTGGTTTGCTGTATATTGCTTTTACCTTGTTGAGGCCTTGAATTCCTGATCTTTCCAGGACTTTTTATCATGAAGGAGTGTTGAATTTTGTCAAATGCTTTCTCAACATCTAATGAGATGGTCATGTGTTTTTTTTCCTCAAGGTTGTTTATATAGTGGATTATGTTGATGGATTTCCATATATTAAACCATCCCTGCATACCTGGGATGAAGCCTACTTGATCATGATGGATGATCGTTTAGATGTGTTCTTGGATCCAGTTAGTGAGAATTTTATTGAGTATTTTGGCATCAATATTCATAAGCAAAATTGATCTGAAGTGTGCTTTGTTGGGTCTTTGTTGTGTAGTTTCTGTATAAGTATAATTGTGGCTTCATAGAAGGAATTGAGTAGTATTTCTTCTGTCTCTGTTTTATAGAATAGTTTGGAGAGTATTGGTATTGGGTCTTCTTTGAAAGTAAGATAGAATTCTACACTAAACCCATCTGGACTTGGGATTTTTTTTTTTGGTTGGGAGAATTTTAATGATTGCTTCTATTTCTTTAGGGGTTATGGCACTGTTTAGATAGTTTATCTGATTCTGACTTAACTTTGATACCTGGTATCTGTCTTGAAAATTGTCCCTTTATCCAGATTTCAAGTTTTGTTGAGTATAGGCTTTTGTAGTAGGATCTGATTATTCTTTTTCAATCTCTGTTATGTCTTCCACTTCATTTCTGATTTAGTTAATTTGGATATTCTCTCTGTTTCCTCTACTTAGTCTGGTTAAAGGTTTATCTTTCGTGTTGATTTTCTCAAAGAACCAGCTCCTGGTTTTATTCATTCTTTGAATAATTCTTTTTGTTTCTACTTAGTTGATTTCAACCCTGAGTTTAACTATTTCTTGCCATCAGCTACTCTTAGGTATATTTGCTTCATTTTGTTCTAGATCTTTCAGGTATGCTGTCCAGCTGCTAACATATGCTCTCTCCTGACTCTTTTTGCAGGTACTCACAGCTATGAGTTTTCCTCTTAGCACCGCTTTCATTGTGTCCCATACGTTTGGGTATGTTGTATCTCCATTTTCATTAAATTCTAAAAAGTCTTTTTTTAAATTTCTTTCTTTATTTCTTCTTTGACCAAGTTATCATTGAGAAGAGCTTTGTTCAGCTTCCACATATTTGTGGGATTTGTGTCATTTTTGTTGTTATTGAAGACCAACCTTAGTCCACGGTGATCTGATCTGATAGGATGCATGGGATTACTTCTATCTTCTTGTATCTGTTAAAGCCTGTTTCTAACTGATATGTGGTCAATTTTCGAGAAGATACCATGAGGTGCTGAGAAGAAGGTATATTCTTTTGTTTTAGGATGAAATGTTCTATAGATATCTGTTAAATCCATTTGGTTCATAATTTCTTTTAGTTTCTCTGAATCTCTGTTTAGTGTCTGTTTCCATGATCTGTCCACTGATGAAAGTGGGGTGTTGAAGTCTGATTCATCCCATATACAGCCACAAAACCAAGACAATCTTGTGGATGCCAAGAAGTGCATGCTGACAGAAGCATGATATAGTTGTCTCCTGAGAGGTTCTGCTAGAGTCTAACAAATACCGAGGCAGATTTTTGCCCCCAAAAATTAAACTGAGAATGGGGGTCCCCAATGGAGGAGTTAGAGAAATGACTGAAGGAGCTTAAGGGGTTTGCAACCCCATAAGAAGAACAACAGTATCAACTAACCAGATCCCACAGAGCTCTCAGGGACAAAACCACCATCCTAAGAGTGTACAGGGATAGACCTATGCTTTCAACCACATATTTAGCAAAGGATGGCCTCAGTGGGAGTAGACACCCTTGATCCTGTCAAGACTGGATGTCCCAGTGTAGCAGAATGTCTGCGAAGGTAAGTGCAAGGGAGTTGGTGGGGAGTAGGGAGCACCCTTATAGATGCAGGGGAATGGGAAATGGGATATTGGTTTTCAGGAGGGGAAACTGGGAAAGGGGAAATTTGAAATGTAAATTTTAAAAACCCAATAAAAGAAAAAAGAGAAAAGATAGATAAATAAGGAAATAAAAAATTAAAACATAAGCAAAACATTCAAAAACAGAATTTTTTAAAGATATTGACTGAATCAATACATAGCACCCATATGAATAAAATTACTGAAATTTAACCCTTTATTTTACATTTAAAATAGTCAAAATTAATAGAAAGTGATACCAATGACAATTATTTACTCACAATGATGTTTTCCAAAGTAACAGTAAATTATGATCAACACTGTAATTTTTGTAAATGGAGCAAGAATGCCCAATCAGAGGTTGGAATGCTGATTATTTTTCTGCTCTAGATGTGCATGAACATGTGTATGAGGACATTGATAGGCTGTGCAAAGCATCCTGTAATGTTTCTGAACCATGTTTTACACCTCATTCTGCCCAAACAATCACTTTGTGAGAAACAGCATGGCTCAGTCATTCTATTTATGATCACCATAAAGCATAAGAGAGAATTACAATTTGATTACATATAATAATTATAAAAATGCTTGGGCATGTGGATACTGCATTGCTAAGTATTTCGCAATTGTAAAATAGGACCATGCAATAATAATTTTAATTATATTGCAAGATTTATGAGTGCTTAGACTGCCCCTTGGATATACGTTTTGAGGAACACTTTTAAATAAATTTATTTCATAAATCCTATTTGTGAGGAATTTTATGGTCTCACTTTGCCATGAGGAAATCTATCACAGCAAATGTGCCTTTATTTAAAATTGCATGGTATTTCATAGAGATAGAAAGTGTTCCATTAGACACACTATATAATTTTCAGTAGATAAACATGGGGTAATATCTGAGTAGGGACAATGATGTCCAAGTTCTTTGCCATGATTCGTGCCCTCAGAATTCATTTAAATGGTAGGGATTTCTCTACATTTGCAAAGATTAACTTCTAGAATAAAGGCTTGAGGGCAATGTTCCTTGAACAAATCAACTTCCATTTTAAAAGTGAAAGATTCATCCCCAGGTATATTTTAGCTCAGCATGTAGGTATATTCCAATGAATAGTAGAAACCATCAGTAACACAGAGAGGGACCCTGGGGAAAGCTTTAAATGTATTCACTTTATAAATAACAATAGCAAACAAAGTGCAATTTTCCTATTCTTCAGTCAAGAAGTGACTTGTACATAGCTTATTAGAAGCAAATTATTGCTTTCAGTGCCAATTCATCCCCAAACTGCTTTCACAGTTTGGGTTTTCTTAAAACATACATCCAGTAGAGCCTCGTGTGTTTGAGCCTTGGGCAATTGATGCCAATAATAAGAGGAAATAGACTTTTAAATATTAATTATTTCACAATGCCTCTATTATTACAGATATTAGTTTACTGATTATTAAGAAAACACGTTGCAAGAAAAAATTAATTTCTTTGTTCCTGTGGTAATGCCAAAAACAACATCCTTCTTAAGGCTATATGCATCTATGAAGGTTATAATGGTTTACACAGAGGGGCCAATGTTATAACCTGGGCAAGCCAAATGGCTCAGTGAATAAAGGCATTCGCTGAGCAAGACTACGAAGCTGAAATCAGCCCTAGAGATCACATGAAAATGGATGAAGAAAACCGATTCCACAAGTTTGTCCTTTTAACTCCACCCATGGGTACCCTACACATACATCGCATACATATTGTAATAATGATGAAAATTTTAATTTTATACTACATAGGAACTAGAGTAAGAAAACCTGGTGTTATTTTATGTGACAAAATTATATGTAAATTCATGTATATTTTATAGGACAAGGTTAAGGTAAAAATCTAGCTTGATTTCTGTTGCTGTGATAAAATACTCTCAATTAAAGCAACTTTGGAGGAAAGGGGTTTGTTTCTTCTTACATTTAAGTGGCACTTTAAATAAGAATGACTCCCTAGAAACTCATGTGTTGGAATGCTTGGCCCATAGGGAGTAGTACTATTAGGAAGTTAGATATGACATCATTGGAATGGGTGTGGCCTTGTTGGATGAAATGTGTCACTGTAGGCTTGAGATCTCACATGCACAAGGTTTGGCCACTGTGGGTCATAGTCATTTTCTACTGCTTGTGGATCAAGATGTAAAACGATTCTCCAGGACAATGTCTGCTTGCATGATGCCATGTTTCTCCTATGGCAACAATTGTCTACATGTCTGAAATTGTAAACCAGGTACAAATTAAGTGTGTTTTCTTTATAATTAAATCTCTAATTAAGAGAATAATTTCATAGTCCATTATTGAGGAAGTTAAGGCAGAAACTCAAGGTAGGAACTTGGAACAGAGGACTAAAGAAACCACAGAAGAACCAGGCTTACTGGCTTCCCTGGAATGCAGCTCCGGTTTACAAGCCGGTGGATGACAATACCCACAGTGGAATGGAATAACTTACATTAATTAAGAACTATGACACTGCCTCACTTATTTGACTGCAGGTCAATGTGATAGTGACAGTTTTTAAGTTAAGATTTTCTCTTCCGCGGTGACTGTAGGCTTGAGCTGTGTTGACAGCTAAGCGTAACTACTACAATGAGTTAGCTGTGGATTTAGGAAATGTGTTGATATGAGAGCAGTGTTTCAATTAGAATACAGGTATTTCAGTAGCTTGAGATTACAATAAAATGAGTTCATGACATGTATATATGTGGATATTTTCAGAAGAGAGTGGGAGTAAATGAGGTTAATTTTCACTTCAGTGACATTTCCAATCCTAGATCCATTCTTGAAATCTGTAATAAGGAGCAAACACTGTTCTGATGAGCTTTGAACTCAAAGAATTTTTCTGCATACAGGATGGGTCCTCATGTGGGGCAGCCTCTGGATGACCTTTTCTTCAGTCCCTGCTCTACTCGTTGTCCCTGTATTTCCTCCTGTGAGTATTTTGTTCTCCCTTCTAAGAAGGAATAAAGCATCCACATTTTGATCTTCCTTCTTCTCAGATATGGGTGTCTCCTGAGAGCTCTGCCAGAGCCCTACTTATACAGATGAGGATGCTTGCAGCTAACTATTGGACTGAGCAAGGGGACCCCAATGGAGGAATTAAAGACTGAAGGAGCTGAAGGGGTTTACAACCCCATAGGAAGAACCACAATATCAACCAAACAGATCCCCCAGAGTTCCAGGGAAAGAAAGGGATAACATTTGAAATGTAAATACATAAAATATCCAAGAAAAATAAAATTTAAAAAAAAACTAGGGGAAAAAGAAAAGAAAAAAAGAATTGTTCTGTAGCATGTCTCGGGGCACTCTCAGAGTTTCTCAGGTCAGGGTTGAGACACACTCCTCAGTATAGCATATAATGAGCCAAGATGAATATATATTTGATTTCTCATTTACACAGAAGAGCAGAAGTGAAAACACTAATAAGACATTCACTAAATGTGTGTGTGTGTGTGTGTGTGTGTGTGTGTGAGTGAAGTTTTGGAAAATTTTCCTTGAAATGAAAAAAAAATCATTATATAGTATACTGTTAGTTTTGTGTTGTTTCTTGTTCTATTGGAACTCTTCCAGAAACCTCTGATGTTTTCTCTCTCTTAAAATAAAAACCTGAGGGGTTGGGGATTTAGGTCAGTGGTAGAGCCTTTGCCTAGCAAGCGCAAGGCCCTGGGTTCGGTCCCCAACTCCAAAAAAAGAAAAAAGAAAAGAAAAAAAATAAAAACCTGCCTCCTAATGAGGTGACCAATAGGGAAGGTTTTTGTTTGTTTGTTTGCTTGTTTTTGTTTGTTTTGTTTTTTACTACACCCCCCCATATGCATCCAGTGCTGAGAAACAAAGGGCAAAAATGGATCCGTTTTCAAGGGGCCCAGCATTAGTCAGTCAAATCAAGCTACCAATTCCTGTCTGGTAAGATACGTGTGGATCATTTGTGCTGGCTTCTGCAAACCACTTTATTGGACTCTACGTTTTAGACCCTGTATCTTCAACTCTTTCCCCTCTACTGCCATACTCAAATGCCCCCTTGATCCCTGACTCGACTCCTTCAGCATTCTCAGCCCTTCTGGGCACCCATCAACTGGAGATGCTCTGTCTCTTCTTGGCTTTCTGAAATATTGCATTCTTCACCACTGTAATTCAAGAGAGTCTCTGATTAGTAACTTAATAACCCCAACTGCCCCTTATTTGAATTTTTCCTCTGGTGACATTAGTATTTGACACTCTTTTCCTGACGACTCTCCAAACTTCTCTCCACTCTAATTTTGAAGGATATCTTTTATTTTTATCATATTTAAATTTTTATTAGATATATTTCTTTACTTACATTTAAAAGGTTATTCCCCTTCCCGATTTCCTGTCCATAAGCCCCCATTACCTCCCCTCCCCCCCATACAGGTATTCCCCCTATACATTCCCCTTATCCCCCTGCCATATTCTCCTGCATTGGGGGGTCCAACCTTGGCAAGACCAAGGGCTTTCCCTTCTACTGGTGCCCCAACAAGGTTATTCTCTGCTACATATGCAGTTAGAGCCCTGGGTCAGTCCATGTATAGTCTTTCAGTAGTGGTTTAGTACCTAGAAGCTCTGGTTGGTTGGCATTGTTGTTTTTATGGGGTTGCAAGCTCCTTCAACTCTTTCAATACTTCCTTCCCCAAGGGGGTTCTATTCTCAGTTTGGTGGTTTGCTGCTAGCACTGACCTCTGTATTGGATGTGCTCTGGATGTGTCTCTCAGGAGAAATCTATATCCAGTCCCTTTCCACATGCATTTTTTAGCTTCATCAGTCTTAACTAGTTTTGGTGGATCTATATATATGGGCCACATGTGGGTCAGGCTCTGAATGGCCATTCCTTGAGTCACTGCTCTAAACTTTACTTCCATATCCCCTCCTATGGATATTTCCCCCCTTTTTAAGAAGGAGTGGGGGCATCTGCATATGGTCATCCTTCTTCTTGAGCTTCCTGTGAATTGCATCTTGGGTAATTTGAGCTTTTTGGCTAATAGTCACTTATCAATGAGTTCATACCAAGTGTGTTTTTCTGTGATTGAGTAACCTCACTCAGGATGATATTTTCTAGTTCATTCCATTTGCCTATGAATTTGGTTATTTTATTACATTTCAAATGTCACCCCTTTCCCTGCTTTTCCTCTGAAAATTCCCTATCTTCCCCTCTGCCTGGTACTATGCAGGTGCTCCCCCATCCACCCACCCATTCCCACCTCACTGCCCTAGCATTTTCTTATGCTGGGGCATCAAGCCTTCACAGGACTAAGGGCCTTTTCTACCATCGATGCCTGACAAGGCCATCCTCTGCTACATATGCAGCTAGAGCCATGGGTCCGTCATGTGTATTTTTTGGTTGGTGATTTTGTCCATGGGAACTCTGGGGGAGGGGAATCTGGTTAGCTGATATTGTTCTTCCTATGGGGTTGCAAACCCCTTCAGCTCCTTCAGTCCTTTCTTTAACTTCTCCATTGATGTTTCTGTGCTCAGTCCAATGCTTGGCTGCAAGCATCTGTATTTGTCAGGCTTGGGCACAGCCTTCCAGAAGACAGCTATAAGGCTCCTGTCAGCATGCACTTCTTGGCATCAGCAATAGTGACTGGGTTTGGTGGCTGCACATGAGAAGGATCCCCAGATCTGACCTTTTCTGAAGGATATCTTTTTCTTTTTTCCTGCATGCTTTATTGTTCAGCTTTCTCCTGGAGCATGCTCTGTCTCTAACCATGGGCTATTCCCATTCATAATTAAACTCACTGTTTCTTCTTTCTCTTTCCTCCTCAAATTTCATTCTTCCTCATAGTTAGAGACTTCATTAAAGCTTCACAATCTTGCTGCAAAAAGGTTTGGCCTCAGAAAAAACTAAACAGGCATTCTAAATTCCAAAAAGGTGATGTGTTCAACCTCCATATTCTCCCAGATTGTAACGCTCTGCTACCACACACATGATCTGCAAATTCTCTTATCTCCAAGCATTCTCTCCACTCCACTCTCCATAATCCCTTATCTCTATGTTTTCTTATTCCTTACCCTTTACATTTTTCTATGCCTTCATTACTCTCTGCTCTCAAAAATATCTCTTACGTCCATTGTTTAGGTTTTCTGTGTCTCCGGCAGCCTGTTATGCACTTCTGGGCACCCATCATGGGGAAATTACCCTATATTTACAAGTTTACTCGGTGTGGTTGAAAATTTAAATCAATAATAAAAGAATCCCTAAAACTAGTAACAAAATGATTGTTAGTTGTAAAATGTGTACAAAGATATTATTGGTGTGCTACACCAGGCTTGTGAGTTTTAAGTTATTTGAATTCGAATCTTAGTTTTAAAAAACAAATTTGATATAGAATGTGATGTATGTACCTTATATTTAATTCTTGTTTGACTAAATTGAGTCAAACAAAAACCAACTAAACAAACACACACATACACACACACACAAAAACTTGAGAGTCTTTTTTTGGGGGGGGTTCTTTTTTTCTGAGCTGGGTACCGAACCCAGGGCCTTGCGCTTCCAAGGCAAGCACTCTACCACTGAGCTAAATCCCCAACCCAAAAACTTGAGAGTCTTAAAGTAAGACTCAGATCAAAGAAATGTTCGATGACTAACATTTATAAATTCCTAAGATCCATTTAGTTTAAAAATAAAACTGATATACAGATATATAATTATCCTATTTTTCTTCCTTGTCTTTGTTAAATTTTACTTATTTGGAGGAATAATTGTGAATAACCAAGTCATTCCTAAAACTGTGGTGATCTATGAAGTTACACTACACATGGGTCAGGAACTTTAGGTCAGGAAGTTTGTTTAGATGCTAAAGCGACTAAGGGATCTTCATCTAACTGGTTTCAAACTGCTGCAGTTGATTAAGACACACACGTTAATGACCAATCAACTTGGAAATGATCAAATTATTCAATGTGCTGTGAACTTTGCTTGTAGTTATACAAAGTAAAACTGTAATTCATTTACAAGGTTAAGCTTTAGCTTTTGAATGGGTTGGCAAAGTTGAGATTAAAGCAAGTTACTGAAAACAAGTAAGATTTGTTCTAAATCTGGTACACTTTGTAGATTAAATGATGACCCTCAAAGTCCTGAGGGATCTGTTGAATAAGATTTTTAAAATACTTAATAGAAATGGCTTCCCCTGAGAGACAAAACTAGCAGGTTCTGGTAGCAGCAGCTAAGCCTCTATTCCAGGAAGATCAGTAGCAAAGGACTCTATCAGAGCTTGCTTCAAGTGTGCCAACAACACAAATTGCTAGAGTGAGAACTGCCCCATTCTCACCTACCACCAGGACCCTCATCAAACTACCAACACCGCTATATTGACTGCTCAACTCTGTCTCAGCAAAGTAGGCTTTTTACTACTTTATAGGAAAATTTCTCAGATTTTCTGGTTCTGGCAACTGAAGGCTGATGGTGTCTGTTTTAGAGGCAGAAGACATAATGCCGTTCTGTGTCAATGTTGAAAATTACAACTTCTGGTTCCCCAAAACCATCAAGAACACCTTGGAGAGAATCAGCTTGTTAAGGCATCAAGAAAGTCTCTGCTGCTGTCCAGACAACAGGGAAGTCTCTGTCACTTAAACTGATCCTGTGGCTACAAATTTATCCTTCTCAGATCTCTATGATGGCATTGGCGGGGGGCTTGAGCTTTATCAGTCTTGCAGCAACAAATATTACTCAGCCACCCCCTCCCACAAGGCTGCATCTGCCAGATCAGTGCATTCATAGCCAGAAATTATAGAAATTCTTGGCTTTACACTAACTTTGGGTACAAAGTTTTATACAGGTTGAGTGTCTATAATAACAACTTAAGGAAAACTTTAAAAGAAAACTTTTAAATTATCTAAGTCTCTTTAACAAAATAAGATTTTGAGCCTGAGACACAATTACCTGCCAGCATCAGTTAAATTGAAATGTAAAAATTAGGCCTTACTGTTCCTAAAGCTACTAAGTCTCCTGCTGAAACACACAAACTCACCCACAGGTTTCCTTGCTGGCAGGTTTCATGCTAAGAAAAATAGACTGACAAAACAGGTTTCAACAGAGGACAAATCCAATTCCATGGTATTGTGGCAGGCTACAAATTTGCTGTCAGTATTCCATTATTTAAAAATACTTGCTTTTCAATGATTACTCTCAGGAATCAACCACCTATGTCTCACGGTAAATGATTAGATGCTTCCAGATTTAAAGAGAAAAATTAAAAGTTTAAGGTTTATGTAACTTGTTAAGCTCTAAAAAGTAATTTAAGGTATGCTAATCCAAATTGCGAAGGTCTGGGGACATGTCAAAAGATGTTACTTAAAAATGGTACATAGGATGTTAAAACTTTAAAGCTTAATCGGTGGGGTTTGGGTAAATTACTGTATTAGGCTAGTCTTGGTAACAATGTTATAAATGCTGCCTGTTGATGGTTTAAATGGAAATATGTTATTCTCTATTACATCCCAATCAATTTTACTCCCCCCATTAGTCCTTTCGCCCTTCGTTCCCCCTCCCCTAGATCCTTCCCTCTCCCCGGGATCCACTCCTCTTCCATTTCTTTGTCCGAAAAGAACAGGTTTCCAAGAGACAACAACCAAACAGGACACAACAGGATACAGTAAGCCAAGGTGGAGAGGCAGGACAAGATAACCCAATAGGAGACAGAGTCTTAAGAGCAGACAGTGGAGTCAGAGGTTCACTGACTGCTGCTCCTGCTGCTAGGAGTCCCACAGAAACACTAAGCAACAGCCATACATGCAGAGGATCTGATGCTCACCCAGGCAGGCCCTGTGCTGGCCACTTCAGTCTCTTTGAGTCGATGTGAGACCTGCTTAGTTGACTCAGGGGTTATGTTCCCCCATCTTGTTTATAGGCCCAGCCTTTTTAATTTCCATTTCTAAATTTAGACTTAAAAGTGCTTTTCATTGTGTTAAAAACATCTGTGTTCGATAGATAGATAGCGATACACACACACACTCACACACACACACACACACACACACACACACACACACACACAGACTGGAGGGGGGATTGATTTCCAGTGCTCTGGATAGTGCAAAGTGTTTAGTTTTATGTTTACTTCCTTGCCAAAGTGCATGTCTTATCACAGATAAATGTTTGTGCTTGTATTAAGTTTTTCGGGATTTTTTTTTACCCTGGCTCAAAGGCGTGAGCCTACTCCGTCTCTACATAGAAGCTTTTCCTCCAGTGAGGACTTTAGTACAGAGAGTGAGCTACTCAGCTAGCAGACACCATCCAGGAAACAACTGTGGCCTGCACTTTGTTAGCCCCATGTGCTTCTCTAAAACCAGACCGCGCTGGAATGCTGAAAAGCAATGTAAGCCAAAATCAGCTGCGAAACAGTTTAGTCAATAATCTGATTGTTCTGAGCCTCTTCAGGCTCAGTCAGTAAATCAGATGGTTCTCCCCCCCCATTATTATTAAATTGGGTATTTCTTATTTACATTTGAAATGTTATTCCCTTTCCCGGTTTCCAGGCCAACATCCCCTAATCCCTCCCCCTCCCCTTCTCTATGGGTGTTCCCCTCCCCATGTTCCCCTCCCCATCCTCTCCCCATTGCAGCCCTCCCCCCAACAATCACGTTCACTGGGGGTTCAGTCTTAGCAGGACCCGGGGCTTCCCCTTCCACTGGTGCTCTTACTAGGATATTCATTGCTACCTATGAGGTCAGAGTCCAGGGTCAGTCCATGTATAGTCTTTGGGTAGTGGCTTAGTCCCTGGAAGCTCTGGTTGGTTGACATTGTTGTTCATAAGGGGTCTCGAGCCCCTTCAAGCTCTTCCAGTCCTTTCTCTGATTCCTTCAACGGGGGTCCCGTTCTCAGTTCAGTAGTTTGCTTCTGGCATTCGCTGTATTTGTATTTGCTGTATTCTTGCTGTGTCTCTCAGGAGAGATCTACATCCGGTTCCTGTCAGCCTGCACTTCTTTGCTTCATCCATGTTATCTAGTTTGGTGGCTGTATATGTTTGGGCCACGTGTGGGGCAGGCTCTGAATGGGCATTCTTTCAGCCTTTGTTCTAAACTTTGCCTCCCTATCCCCTCCCAAGGGTATTCTTGTTCCCCTTTTAACGAAACTTTCCAAGTTCTCTGCCTTTGCTTGATCCCCTTCCCATCCCTTCCTCATCTTTGACTCAAGCTCCAACCTTCTTTGGCTCATTAGGTTCTATTTCTGCTTTGACACAATCACATATTATGTCACCCAGCCTTTTCCATCAACAAAAGCCTGGAATGTTTTGTCTCAGGTAGTTTATATATCCAGACCTCCGAAAGATTTCCAGTGGTTAGACAAAAGCTATGATTCCTTAAGAACTCGTGAATGAGTTGCCTGTCCACTAAAAGGAATCATCTTTTTTCCTCTGGGGGACAAATCTTGGTTGTTCATGACCACTTACGTGTGGTTGTCTCCAGGTTCTCTCAGTCCTCCCAACTCACAAGCATTTCATACACATTTCACAACCCCGTCATAGACCTCCTGGCTTTTCTCACCCTGTCTAGTATCACAACCTCCCAGGTTCTTATTTGTTCTTTATATAATCTGAATGATTTTCATCCAGTCTGCTCTATCTCACTACTCACTATTGTCCCTGTCCTTATGTCCTACCCTACGGTTTGCTCTCTTTTCTTTCTCACAGGTAGCCTTCACCAGTTCCAATCAGCATTCTTTTCTCTCTGGTCAGAATTTTCCAGATGAATATGGGCATTTTCATGGAGTAGTCATGTTGCTAGCTCCTTAACTGAACCTCTCAATACAGTTTTATAATTTTGAACATGAAAACTTTAGGAATTCCAACCCTAGAAGGGTTGACTTTTTCTATGTGTATTTTTTTCTGACACAATGGTTTTTGCTAGCAAACAATAAGAATCCTATAGTTTTAAAAAAATGACAAAATGTGTTTGAGTATTTGGTTATGTAAAAGCAAATAAGAGCTGGAAATTTCTGAGCTACATTAAGAAAAGCTAAGCAAACTGGATAAGTCCTGTCATGAAGATCTCTAGTTTTCCAGAGATTATGAAATTTCTATTTATTTAACATAAAATTATAGAAAGATAACTTTAATCTTTTTATGAACTACATGAAAATATGTGACTAATTATAGATTAAAAGTCTGTGCATTTCGGGGCTGGGGATTTAGCTCAGTGGTAGAGTGCTTACCTAGGAAGCGCAAGGCCCTGGGTTCGGTCCCCAGCTCCGAAAAAAAGAACCAAAAAAAAAAAAAAAAGTCTGTGCATTTCAAGACTGGTACATGCTTAGACACTAATTTTTAAAAAAATGAAGAAACTAACATAAAACTTTAGAATCTTATATATTAAGACCAAATATCAAATTTATTGTTAATTATTTCAGACAGAATATGAGTAATATTTGACAAGTATTGAATTTCAAAATGTCCTTTCCTACTTATCTGGAATCAAAAGAGAATTTTGGCTTCTTGAAATCAATAACTTAGTTGTAAAATAAATCATATATGGTTCACTTTTGTGTAACTATATTCATGCAATACTGCTGCTGACCACCCAGGGGAGTGTGTCAGCAGAGGGACCAAGGCTTGGATTCTAGGTAAAGAACAGATTTGGCACGACAGACACAAACTCGAGATGTGTGCTGCTGCAAAAAGCTTTACTTCTTGGCACATATTTAAGCAGTTAGAACAGGTACATCATAATTGGCAATCATCCAGCTCTTATTCATTACCCCACCAATGTCCCTTGTGGAGAGGAAAGCTAAACATACAGTCTAGGAAACAGTTCTCAACTGCAAACAATAGTTTAAAAAACTACAGTTATACTGCCAGATTTGTGGGCACCAGGTATGCATTCATCATTTATCTTTGTTATAATAAAGTTTAAACTCTATATTTATGGCCCCTCAGATTAGTAGGAAACTTTGTAACCGCAGTTAACTCTTGATAAGCTTGTTCAACTTGTTGGAACTTGTCTATGATCTTTCTAAAAGAATCATTACTATTCTGAATCATGCTAAACAAAACTTTTCCAAAAGGGGGAAAAGATTTTTCTGGAACAGTCATGTTGTTAGTAACTGCAATTAATCCTATTTACTGGGAACTAATGGGTGCAGCAGTTGAATTCATTGCAGCCATTGAGTTTATCAGGATCATGATGGTGTGAGACGTTTCTGTCTCTGAACTTTCAGTTCCTGAGACATCTAAAGGTACATGACCATCTTCCCACACTGCTCTATTCTTAAAATCAGATATTGTTGACAGGCTTAAAGTTGCTAAGATCACCAAGGCTAGACCACAGAAGGCACCTCCACTGCAAGCATAGACCCTGGTCATCATCTGTTTGTAAGGAGACTGCAGGGACCCCCAGGAGGCCAAGCCATTCCAGGCACAGGCCTCTGTTCTGGATAGAAACGAAACACAAGAGCTTCACGTCACACAGACTCCACTGGAGTGGGTGTGACACAGCAAACTGACACAAACAATAAAAACTTAAGAGAAACACTTAATATACCAAGTAAAGCCACTAGGAAGAACAATTCACATTTTCTTTAGGAAAATACACTCAGCACCCTTTCATACACACACACACACACACACACACACACACACACACACAGATTTCTTACCTAGTGACAGATTTCTGAAGGAGTCTCATCATCTTTCCTTGTCTTTTCTTCTTCTTTTAAAATTTATTTATTGTATATAAGTACACGGTATCTGTCTTAAGACACACTGGAAGAGGGCACTGGATCCCATTACAGATGGTTGTGAGCCACCATGTGGTTACTGGGATTTGAACTCAGGACCTCTGGAAGAGCAGTCAGTGCTCTTAACCACTGAGCCATCCATCTCTCCAGCCCTATCTTTTCTTCTTTATTACAAGACCATTCTCACCATTCTCGCCTACCTTAAGAGAAAGAAACAGTCTACAGTATATGTCTACACATACATAGATAGATAGAAGGCTAACTATTCCTCTAAAAGTTAGCATGTTGTGAATGAATTAACCTACTTTTTATTGATAAAACAACATACGGGAGCTGTGTAATATACAAGAAAGAAACTTCTTTAGTTCAAGTCTTAAGTTTAAAGACCAAGATATTTATGCAGTTTCATTAATTTTGCTTTAGTTCAGGTCTCATAAGAGATAGTGTTACGATGATGACAAGAAACATCCTATGGCAAGACAGGAAGCCAGAAGGAGAGGTCTGATCTAGTAATAATATGTAATGGCATGAGAAATAAACAGTGACCTATGAAAGCTCCACTAATCCATTATGGACACCCTCCCATGGCCTAACCATGTTCCATTAGGCTCCATCTCTTAAACTTAACATAAAGCTGTCATATTGGCAATCATGTTTTACCAGAATTTCAGGTCCATGCCTGTGTATTCACAATTATAACTTACGGTTTTCTCTCAAGAATTCAGTAGAATTAAATTTCGTAGTTAGTAAAATTACTTGTGAAGGAGGAGATAACTTTCATTTTTGTACATTAAAGTCATGCTTTTCAAAATATTTTGTTGACTGAAAGAAGAAACAGAATACATGAGAATAATTCATTTCATTTTAAAAGAAGTGACGCTCTGGTCCTTGCCTGGGGTTATGTGGGTCAGATACTGTACTTCTTGTTTCATTCTCATCACTCATTGACTAATTTGACCTCAGACCATCAAATGGCAGAATGTTATACTATAAATAAACATATTGACTTACTGAAAATGCTTCCTATTTAAGGCACACGATTCTTTATGTTTTTCAGGAATACTGGTGCAGAAAAATAACTACTCAGTTTTAACCAGCTTCTCAATCTGTGCAAAATTACATAAAAATGTGGGAAGGCTCAATGCCCCAGTGTAGGGGAATGTCAGAGCTGTGAGTCTGGAGTGGGTGGGTGGGGGAGCACCCTTATAGAATCAGGGGGAGGGGGAAAGGGATAGCGGGATTCTGGAGCGGAAGCCAGAAAAGGGAGTAACATTTGAAATGTGAATGAATAAAATATCTAAAAAAAACTTTGGAGATTGTGAGGGTTTCAAAATTCTCAGTATCTGTCATATGAAGTGTGAAACATAATAGAGAAAACACTGAAGATATTGCCACAAATGCCTCCGTTTTAAAAAATGGCTTCTATATTCCCAAGAACTCCGAGGATTTCTGTCCCTCAAAGGCATAAAAATTTTTTTTAGAGATTTAAAGAAAAACACAATGAAGATCCCCTGAAGTTCTATGCCACACAAATTGCCTTCCTCTAAGCAGCTTTTGGCCGGAACAAATACATTCCATTTCTTAGTGATAAATTCTCACTCCGCTGCCTTCAGCTAACATTTGGGATGTTCTTTATAAATTGAATACAGGGCTCAGCTATCACAATCTCCAGATGTTAAAAAAAATCAGCCTTGAAAAATGGATGAGAACCTACAGAGGGATGGCAGAATTTGATTCCACTCTTCCTGTCTAATCACTCTGGCTTCTAGATTGCTCAGATGCCAAAGTTATGATTTAACTTCAACCAAAGCAACAACTGTCATGAGTCCTCCATGATTTAAGGGATTTTCAAGTTTTCTGCCTCTTGGATTTATTAACACTTTACAATAATCACTTTTAGTAGATGTTAATTTGGACATTTCTGTCCTATTCTTAAAAGTGTCAAAGGAGACCTTTGCAATCAGAAGTAAAACAGAACAGTCATGTTGTATCCTCCCATATGAGAAGTTGGTACTTCAGTGCTCATACACTTTTATAGCTTTGACCAAAATTTTTACTGACTTGGAGAAAAAATCATGGATTTGTTCAGAATTTGCTGAGAGGAAAAAAAAGCTGTGATCCTTTTGCATTTTTTCTGCATCTCTAAGTACAGGGAAGAAAAAAACAACTCTGGTCTCTGGTAAAAATTCACTGTAAATATGATTTCTCCATGAGGGCCTGAAATAAAAAATGTTAAAATCAAGAATAATCATAGAGATAAATTGGACAGGAATGCAAGAATGACTATATGACTATATATGACTATAGTTTTATTATATACAAATATATTTCTTTTACTTCCAGCTGAAATAAAATTTCTTGATTTTCAGACTATTTATAGATGTGCAATATTTTTGTTCAAATTGCCCTGTCTGTTTTAATCATGTTATCTTTTTTCTACTTATCAATATATCATCCACGTCTTCAAAATGCTACCTTGACTTTTAATCACACTGCCTTAGTTCTACAATAATACAATCTTATTATACAATTATACGATTATAACTTCAATAATCTGAAAATTGGGAGAAAGCAATAATATTCCAGAGGGTTTTAAGAAACAATTACTTGATTGAGTATGTATTTTAAAGACATGCCAATTAGCAGGGAATGGTAAGGTATCCTCACACTTTCCACTCACCCCTTCATCAATGGATACTGGGATCTGACAATGAGGAAAATAGCAAGCAAGCCATTCAACAAGTAGTAAAGGCTGTATCAGAAACAAAATCCTGACTACTTTCCTACCTCCATCTGCTTCCCATAAATGGAACCAGAGAGAATCCTAGCAGTAAGTATAAAATAATTTATTGTCTTAACAAGGACAATCTTCACAAGGAAAAGTATGCAATTCATTATAAAATGTGATAGAAGAAAGAAACAGAATCACATTTTCCTTGTTATGGTTAACAAGATATATGTTACCATGAAATTTAGTGAAGGTTGATCAAGCAGTCAGCTTTAAAAACCTAGGAGCTTGAGGAGAAGGCTCAGTCTGGAGTGTGAGTTCCTGTGTTTAATTCTAAGCACTCACAAAAGTAAGAAGTCAAAAATCCATCACGGGAAGATTGGAAACAGGTGCTTCTGGGATGTGGTGGTCTCCTGCATAGACATACGCATGGGCTCAAGGGTATTGAAGACACAGTGCCTATAGAGAAAAACTGTGGTTGATGTAATGAAAGAAAAAGCTGATAATGATCTGCGACTGCCACATTTGTACACATAAACACACACACACATGCACACACATACACACACACACAAACAGACACACACACACACACACACACACACACACACACACACACACACACACACAATATGTCCAGATCAGCTTCTCTATTCACTTCCTCTCTTCTCTGGAGTTTCTTTTCCTATAAACTTCTGCACCATGTGGAGAAGCAAGGGATTGTCCTATCTAGTTTTAAACCCAATTACAACTAGCAAATGACCAGAATGCCAATACCCTGAAAGCTACAATATCGACTCCTATACCTTAGGGGTACACTGGGGAGCAGAGGAAGGGCTGAGCGATGAAGTACTAAATGACTGTGTACTGTTGGCCTCAGCACAGCCATGTAAGAACCCTAATGTCTCAGGCCCACAGTGGTGGGGAAGAGTTTTCATTGGCAAAGATTTCTCCAGGTGAGACTCCTATGAACAGCTAAGAATCTACAGGGAGTGAGTGTGACTGGCTGACCAGTATCTACTAAATCTAACAAGTGCAGCTTACTCTTCCCTGATGTTTACAACCTGTTCCGTTACAAATACTAACTGGCTACTCTCCTTGTCCTGTATCTAATAAACAGAATAAACACCACAAGTTACTGGGTTGTTGCAGTAGTAGATGCCATTCAATCAGAGTTCACTTGGCACCAGGTTTTATGTACACATGTGTATGTGTCAGTTCTCAGTCACTGCCCCAAGTCAGGGTTGAGGACTTAGTAATGGTTACAATTGTAAACAAAAGCCATGATAGTGGACTTCCACATAAGTGAATAAAAGAGAAATCATACCTGGACATGGGAAACTCACCAACTACCCATGCCTGATAAGATCGTAATGGAGAATCTAGTATGTCACTTCATGAAACTAGTGTAGTTTTTAATGGTATCCTAAATGTCTCTCTTTATTTCCACAGATATGCACAGCTCTCATGCTTCATCAAAAAGTTTCCTTTTCCAAGTTTATCTTTATGATGGTACCATTATAGCCTGGGAGCCAAAAGTACATTTCAAACTTTAATTCATATCAATAAACCCAGCATTTCCTTTGGAAACAAATGACTTAGAGAAATTGAAAGCAAAACATGAGGGCATTCTTTAATACATTGCACTCTCTCCCTGGCATAGCTTTTGATAGAGTACTGTCCATGGATTTTCATCATAATGTTTTTTTTTCATCTTAAGGTAAGAACATATTTTAAAAGGCTAGATAAATATCTTCTATGTCTAGAAAAAGAATCATAGTGTATCTTGGTCCAATGATGCCATAGATCAGAAAATTGTCTTGCTGTCAGCTAATGAAAACAACTATAAATTAAAGAAATGTAATAGTCACCTCCATTTAAAAATACCCTCGGGTTATTCCATTTCCTAACTGTGTGGAACCCTTGAAAATACAAGCTTAGAACTGCACTTAATTCTGCTTTTATATATTCTTCTGCTTGAAAACTCAATCTATATATTATTGCTCACACAATTTTATTTGAAAGAATTGGAAACAATATTGTATAGTGAACAAAATCATCAGAAGTAATAGCTTACTTACTGTGGGCTTTTAAAGTTAAAGACAACATAACAAAAGCCAGATCTGGAGGCCCGATTAATTTAGATTTTTAAACCCTGACTTGTGTACACCATGCTTAAGTTCTTATGCATCCTGCATACATTACTTAAACTCTTTTGACAATTATATCTTGATAAGGCCAGAAACCAACCACATACTATGATTATAACATTATGTTTCATTTTGTTTAATCATAATAAGTTCACAGCCTGTAATAGAGAGAAACTTGCCATAATCACCTGAGGTCTCAATGAGGAGTTGTTTAGGTCATGATCGTCTGTGCATGGCTGGGAGAGATTTACTTGGTTGTTAAATTATATGGGTAGGCTCACTCCACTCACTCGCATTTCCTAGGCTTGGGTTACTAGACTCTGTGTGTGTGTGTGTGTGTGTGTGTGTGTGTGTGTGTGTGTGTGTGTGTCTGTGTCTGTGTGTCTGTGTGTCTGTGTATCTGTGTGTGTGGAGAGAAAGCTAAGGGAAAGAAGGCATGTATGCATTAATTTCTCTTTATTATTAGCTGGCAACCTGTTGTGGTCAACTCCATGCCCCTGCCTTGTGACTTCACTGTAAGGATACTTGTAACCTGAAATTGGTATTTGACATAAACCCTTTCCCTCTTAGGTTTCTGTTTGTCAGGATATTTTGTCATAACAACAGAATTGAAAAGAAAAAGAAAAAACAATAAAAAAGTGGTTGTGTCAATACAGATTTATCTCTCTCTTTTTTAAAATGTATAGAAGAATGTTTCTAGATTTCAACCTTCAGTGGTGGGTCTGGATGGCAATCAGGAAGGACAGGAGAGGTATAAAGACCAGGACAAAGTAAAGCCCAGAATCTCCAACCCCATAAAGTCATTTAAAAGAAGGTCTGCATAGCCCCAAGATCATGTCTCTTTTCAAAACGTTTGCCACATTTTTTACATGATACCTGGAAAGTATAAAATGTATTCAGTTTCCTTTTTCCTAAAGAAACATTCAATTCTCAAAGCACAAGGCGAAATGTTGCTATGTGTCCAAGGCATTCTGACTTGTTCCATATCATCCACTGTAAATAACAGAAATGGATAATTCCTGGATTATTAAAATAAAATGAGAATTATTTAAGCAAAATATTAATGTTACATGCATGTGATTTTATAAGAAAAACAACTTACAGGCCTATAACTAATATAATAGAGGGTATCAAAGGGCTAAATCGGGGTTTCTATCAATGCCTAAAAGACTAGATTCTTAAATAAGTTTGTTTTTTCCATTATGTAGTTATTTATTTAATACCTAGGTAAGCTTGTACTGGTTGTTTGTCCTAAAAATATATAATTTGGAGAAGAGCAAAAATCAGTCCCTGTTCTTAGAGAACTCACCCTCCAATCAATAATCCTCTACACATTTGATGAATTATAAATTGTTCTTGAAATGGTGAGAGAGTCATCAGAAGAAAAATAGAATGAAATATCGCTTTTACTCATGATAATGTAAAATCTGATATTGACGTATAAATGGAACTGGCTTTAGGTTCTGAACGCTGTCCCATCCAATGGGTTGCACACATATCTCATAATCTGACTACTGAAAAATGACTGTGTCGTGTATTTTCTGTCATTTGTAAGAAAGTAACAGAGATTTCTTTTCTCACCTATATAAAAGATCCCAGTCTCAAATGAGTATTACTGGGCAGAAATCAGGTTGAAAGCAGGCATGACCCCTCTCTTTAAACTCTAAGGAGGACCCCTTGCTTCTTCTCTTTGCCTCTGTCAATCACTAGCACTATTTTCCTTGTGAGTTCATTATTCTAATCACATTTTCTGAAGGGATATCATTTTCTTGAGTACCTGGTAAAATATCTCCTTATCTCTCTGTTAAACAAATGTGTTACTTTTGGATATCTGGATAATAAGAGATGACTGCCGCCTTTGAATACCTTTGATTAGATACATGCTGCTTTTATGAGGCAACAGAGTGTTTTCTGGTTCTATGGTTAAGTACATGGATGTATTTAGGAGACATTACTCACTGCCAAACATCATCCTTTAATAACTAATAAGATGTATTGTGTGTATCCTTTATTCTCTAACTTTGTTCTTATTCATGAATTGACACAGTGTAGCAGACACAGTTTACCATTATCTTATCGGGTTCTTCTTGGTAGATCACAGCTCTTCCTGTCTTGAAAATCAGCAACTGTTGCTATCCTGCAGGATACACTGTTAGGATTCCTCAGTGAAGAAAGGGAGGAGGAAGCAGAGAACCTCAAAAGGGTTGCAAGGTCTTCAGGAGATATCCTGCCCTTCTACAGGTCTAAGAGGCAGTGGCTGAGCAGAACGGGGAATAATGGTGATGTTTTACCCTTAAGTTTCTAAGGGAACTTTCATGTGAGATAGCCAACCTTGAATTTTACATGACTGCATAAGTAACTTGGACAGAAACTATTGTGTTTCTGGGTACCTCTTCTATCTGAAGCAAACAGACATGTATATTTCTTTACAGAATCCCAGAAAAACAATGGAGCCCTGTGTTCAGCTTAAATTAATAATAGTAGGACATTTGCAAAGTATTTTTCATTAAAGTGGGTTTTTGAGTTACAATAGAATACTCCTTGTAAGAATATAGCTATTTGTCATATTATTTTAAGTTAGATAAATGTTACATTTCAAAGCTTTTGTGCATCACTAACTTTGAACAACATCTTCTTCCTAACATTGAGATTTTTTTTTTTTCGGAGCTGGGGACCGAACCCAGGGCCTTGTGCTTGCTAGGCCAGCGCTCTACCACTGAGCTAAATCCCCAACCCCAAGAGATTTTTAAAAATTACTTAATTTATCACTTTTCCCTTCCCCCAATCACTCTCCTATATAACTCTTCTTGTTCACATCCAAATTCATGATGTTTTTCATTGTTATAATTGTTACTACATTCATATATGATATATACATATGTATTGTTAAAGGCACCTGTTTAGTCTGTATAATGCTACTTTTATACATGTTGTATCATGTTGTCAGAGTTGACAACTTGATACAGAATAACTAACATTTGTGCTCTTTACTAGGGAAGACTGTACCACCTTTTGCAGCATTCACTGTTTGCCTGTAGAGCTCTGTGTAGGGTTGAGGCCTCTTGACCTTCCCTGCATTCAATTCTCCTTCAGTTCATGTTTAGGCAGTAATTGTGAAAATTGATGGGTGTGTCGCCTGACATTTTTAGGACACACCATTTCATAGCAAACTCCCTGATCCTCTGGCTTCTTTAATCTTTCTATTAACTTACTTAATTACATATTCTCTAGGCATATAAATTGTTGGCTTCTGAAAGGGAATATGGAGACGTTCTACTCAAAATTGCATTCTCTGGCTGATTTCTTTGAACGTAAACATCTATCTCCTGGATTCATAACATTTTGAGCAGCTTTCCTTTGCTAGAGTCACAATGCACAACTCTTTTGATAAGAAGCATAAAAAAATTCACCTAAGATTAGAGACTTGGACTTCAATTGATTGAAAACACATAATATGGGCTAGAGAGATGGCTCAGCAGTTAAGAGCACTGACTGCTCTTCCAGAGGACCTGAGTTCAATTCCCAGCAACCACATGGTGGCTCACAACCATCTGTAATGAGATCTGATGCCCTCTTCTGGTGTGACTGAAGATAGCTACAGTTACTTTTATGCATAAAATAAATAAAAAAATCTTTAAAAAAAGAAAATACATAATATAATCCTTATTAAACAAAACTAATTTTTATGACATATTGATGGAAAGATGGTGGTATTTCTAGTAAACATCAATTTATTTTTCACTATGCTATTTACAGCCACATTGCATGGAAATAATTATTAAATGATAAATATTCATATTCTGCAAAGATTATTTGAGTTAACTCAAGTTGATCATAGACAATGCTGAGGCTTTTTAATAACTAAAAATTTCCTCTCTGCATGTAGTGTTTTGCTTCAGGAAGTCAGAAATATGTAGTTGTCATACAAAATAGCACAAGCAAATATGTATGAAAATTGTTTTACATAAACGATGATCTGGGGTACTGCATTTCATTGGAAAGCGTGTTACATAATGTATATCAGTGTTTCTGTACCTCAGCAACTTTAATTCTAAGTAATGCTTCATAGGAGGCAATATTCCATTATTCCCTGAAAAAGAGGAAAGTAAATAATTCCCTGGAGTAACGTATAAGACAATGAATGAAGGTGTTGTTTAACTTGCCAAGCCCCATATCACCTCTATGTTTCAAAGCATTCATTAAACTTTATGGACATTTGAAAAGTTAGTGGTATAGCCATCAATCTCTGAATACAGCCAGTTGAGACTTGCTTCAAAACATGGATATTGAAATCACAATGATATTAAGTCTTTTTCTCCTTTTTCCAGTGTTTTATTCTCCTTAGAATTCACTTAACAGAAGCACACCAACCAGAACAGCATCATGAACAAACGATGCTTGCTCAGCCATGTATAGAACTTGGCTGGCACTCTGCATATGTGATGTCGTATATTCTATTTGGATAATGCATTAGTTCTTGTTTCACTTAGTGAGTAATATTGGAAATATTAAATAATTTACAAAGGGTCGAGCTCCTTTTCAAATCCTAGGCATGCTTTGGATTTCATTTACAAAGAGACTAGATGATCTTCTCTCCTGCGTTAGAACAATTGATCCCTAGAGAGCAGCAAAGAAAAGATCCACCATGGAAGAAAAATGATGGGGTCCCAGATGGGTGCCTTGTTATTCAGTTTATTTCTGGCATTAACTCTGCTAATGCTAATAAGAGTTGTCAAAACTTCCACACACTTTAGGATTTAATCTCAAAGGAATATCCTATCTTCAGACTACCCACTCCTATGTCATTTATTCTGTGCAACTGATCTACGAATCACCACTCTGTATCTCATTCATGTTTGATAACATTAAATTATCAATTCACTGTATAGATGGATATTATACAGGGAGAACCCTGAAACAGTATAATGAAAGAGGAGGGTAAGACAAGATAGTAAGAACAGGGTTGGAGAGGTCTATGTGGACCTTCTAAAACCTCCTCAGAACTTTAACATTCCAGAACATTTATGCTTGGAAGCTCTTCAAAGTAAATTTAGAGTTTTACTTATGAAGAACTTGTATCTAATTATGATTGGCTTTATAACTGGCCTTCAGTGAAAGAATTCACTCTCTTGCTCTCTTTAGAGATTTTCATGGGTACATCTACATATAGGCTTCATAAATTTCCTAATGACTTGTTCATTTACAAAGCTTCCAAACCTGTATTCGTAAGCTATGATAAATCCATGTCCCAAAGCAATCTAGAGGCCAGGATGCCTTCAAAAGAATGTGATCCCTTAGAATGCAGGAATTTAACGCAGTTTAAGGACCACCTGTACTGGCTAGTTTTGTGTAACAACTTGACACAAGTTGGGGTTAGCACAGAGAAAGAAGCCTCGTTGAGGAAATGCCTCCATAGGATCCAGCTGTAAGGCATTTTCTCAATAAGTGATCAAGGGGGAAGGGCCCCCTGTGGGTAATACCATCCCTGGGCTAGTAGTCTTGGGTTCTATAAGAAAGCAAGCTGAGCAAGCCAGGGGAAGCAAGTCAGTAAGTAACATTCCTCCATGGCTTCTACATGGGCCTCTCCTTCTTTCTGACCTGCTTGCGTTCCAGTCCTGACTTCCTTTGGTGATGAACAGCAACATCAAAGTGGAAGTGTAGGCTGAATAAACTCTTTCCTCCCCAATTTGCTTCTTGGTCATGATGTTTGTGCAGGAATAGAAACCCGTACTAAGACACCACCCTACCAGTAGTCAATCATAATAAACAAATATGATTCTTGAATAGTATGATTATACAAGTTGGATTTACTTGGATTACAGTTGACTTAAAACTGGAGATGAGAATTACATTGTTTCTGCTGAATGATGTTGACCTAGACCAACAAATTTATTTTTTTCTTGGACATAATGTCCTACCTACCAGGTTGTTGGTTCCATTCTTTACAAGTGACACCAAAGTGGCTGCTAGCTTAGAAAAGAAACAAAAAATGCATCAATTCACTTGAAATCAAAAATTCTTTTGAATATCCTTTTCTATAAATTTTCCATTCACTAGTATTAAAAACATAGTGTCACGAAAGGCTATACTAAATAGGCTTGCTGAAACATAAAGTTTATCTGCAATTGCAAAGCTAGAATGCAAGGATGATCAGCACTCCAGATGAGATGTGAAACTCCTGATGGACGAAAAGAATTATATAAATTAATACTGTTAATTACACTCCAAAGGGCAATGTCAAAATGATGGATGGCTAATGCTGGTTATTGAATGTTCTCTGTCAAGCAGATAAGAATGAATTAGATCAATACAACCAAAGTGATTTTTGATGTACCTAATGTTTTCATCAATGTTTTTCTCTAGGCTCTTTCTTCTCTTATGATAATCATGAAAATAAATAGCTTGCCGCATCGCCTGATTGTTCAGCTAAATTTTGGAGTACTTACTATTGAGAGGGAATGGGAAAGTAATAATACAATTAATTACCATGCTATTTATTCTATGATCATTACCCACAGCTTTCTATATCTTTCTATTCAATTTATCTCTGTCTTTTAAATATAGCTGAGCATGCTGGGAGAACATGAATTCTCCTAAATGAATAAAGAGGATGCAATAGTTGTTCTTTCACTTTGCTGTTTGTACCATTAATCCAGATCTCTTAAAGTAAGAAATGCAATCTGGAAGTCAAATACAACATGCAATATTTAAAATCTATAAAATTATCCCAGAAGTTAAAATAGCAAATGTAATTGATCTTTTTTAAAAGAGAAACCTAATTCCAAATAATTATCCTGTCATAAACTAAGCATGAGAGAAATTTCACAGTATTATGTAAGATGCAGAGCTCTCTTGTGTTGTAAGGATTTATTTGGAATAAGCTTGAAGTAATACTATTGATGTCTTAGTTAGGGGTTT
The DNA here is from genome assembly GCF_021556685.1 of Rattus norvegicus. Classification (NCBI taxonomy): domain Eukaryota; kingdom Metazoa; phylum Chordata; class Mammalia; order Rodentia; family Muridae; genus Rattus; species Rattus norvegicus. The sequence goes on along the minus strand of NC_141544.1, from coordinate 31,754,765 downwards.
CCTGCTGTGAACAGATACTATGACCAAGGCAACTCTTATAAGGACAACATTTAATTCAGACTGACTTACAGATTCAGAGGTTCAGTCCATTATCATCAATGCAAGAGCATGGACCCATCCAGGCAAGCACAGTTACAGGAGAAACTGAGAGTTCTACATTTTCCTCTAGAGTCTGCTAACAGAATACTGGGTTCCACACAACTAGGACACAAATACTAAAGTCCATGTCCACAGTGGTACACCTAATCCAATAAGCTCACACACATTCCGACAACCCATGCAGCCAAATAGTGCCATTCCCTGGGGCAAGCATGTACAAACCATCATAGTCTACTAATGAAATGCTGTAACAAATAAAGAAACTTGAGAATAAGCAGTTTCAGCCTTCACATGCCAGAGATGAAACAATCAGTTGAAGGATAAAATGACTCAAAATTTCATGAGGACTACTTAAAAATTTCAGTAGACTGAATATTCACAGCTGTAAATTCAGGTGCTAAAGAATTAATCCTGAGCATTTTCATAGTAGGAAATAGACTTTGGTAGTTCTATGTCAATAAAGATGCTTTCATAATAAACATGGGCATCTACCCTGCCATATTTACAAACCAGAACATGGCCCTAAATGGAGACAACCATCCTGAGGACTGTTTTTTAGCTCATCTTACCTTCAGATATATAAGATGGTTGAATGATATAAGAAAAAATTATTGTTGTACATAAGTTACAGAGTATATTCTAATTTGTTGTTGCAGATTGAAACAGAAGGAAAAATGATCTATAGATAAAAATCACCTCATTACTGCACATGAGAAGAATAAAAATTAAAATGCCTAAAAGGTGTAGGTCTCCCTTCTGCCCTGGGCTGTTGACAACCAGCATACAAAGGCGAAGGGAGCAGAGTCAAGAAACAGGGTTTTAGACAGCCCATGAGTAGGAACAGAAATGACATTTGGTGTCAGCTTCAGGAAGACAGATGTACTTTATTCAGGATGGATTAGAGGTTATATCATTTTGGTGTTAGGGAATTGAAATATCCAGGGTGGGTAAAGGTTAAGGCTGAAGGTTAAGGTATTGAGATGCCTCATTACCATTAGGAGGCACCCTCCGAATCTCAGGGGCTTGATGAATGGATACTTACTGAGAAAAAGGAAGCTGAGCCTGTCATCTCACCAAGACGATGTGAGATTGCCCAGAGAGATGTATAGGGGGTTGGGGGTACCCAGACAAAGTCATAGAAGAAGAGTTGTTAAAAGGGTCCTCCATTTTGCACCGAGTTCAGGGTTTTCCAGTAATGTCAGACTTTGGTTTTAGCAGCAGTGTTTCTGAACAAAAAGGCTGAAACGAAATTGGCTCTATCATTACTGTAGTGTTCATAGATCTCCTCTAGTTGTTCTGTTAATTGTTGTGAGTATAATTTCTTTTTATAGCTCCAGCCATCCTGAAAGTGGATGTGTATGATCATATAGCCTACACAATCTGATATCCGGGATTACAGGAATCTATCACCATAGCTAGATCTTCATCTTGAATACTTACTTGAATACTCAATGAAATCATTTCACCAACCTTATTATTATCAACATGTTTAATACACTATCATTATTATACAAGAAAATAATTTTGATATGGTTCATATCTCCTAAGAACATATAACCTGTTGAGTTATTCTTAAAGCAATATGGATAAATGTTCACTGGTTGATAGTTCATGCTTTTTTGTTTTGATTTTTTTTTATTTTTTATTAACTTAAGTATTTCTTATATACATTTCGAGTGTTATTCCCTTTCCCGGTTTCCGGGCAAACATCCCCCTCCCCCCTCCCCTTCCTTACGGGTGTTCCCCTCCCAACCCTCCCCCCATTGCCACCCTCCCCCCATAGACTAGTTCACTGGGGGTTCAGTCTTAGCAGGACCCAGGGCTTCCCCTTCCACTGGTGCTCTTACTAGGATATTCATTGCTACCTATGGGGTCAGAGTCCAGGGTCAGTCCATGTATAGTATTTAGGTAGTGGCTTAGTCCCTGGAAGCTCTGGTTGCTTGGCATTGTTGTACTCTTGGGGTCTCGAGCCCCTTCAAGCTCTTCCAGTTCTTTCTCTGATTCCTTCAACAGGGGACCTATTCTCAGTTCAGTGGTTTGCTGCTGGCATTCGCCTCTGTATTTGCTGTATTCTGGCTGTGTCTCTCAGGAGCGATCAACATCCGGCTCCTGTCGGTCTGCACTTCTTTGCTTCATCCATCTTGTCTAATTGGGTGGCTGTATATGTATGGGCCACAAGTGGGGCAGGCTCTGAATGGGTGTTCCTTCAGTCTCTGTTTTAATCTTTGCCTCTCCCTTCCCTGCCAAGGGTATTCTTTTTCCTCATTTAAAGAAGGAGTGAAGCATTCACATTTTGATCATCCGTCTTGAGTTTCGTTTGTTCTAGGGATCTAGGGTAATTCAAGCATTTGGGCTAATAGCCACTTATCAATGAGTGCATACCATGTATGTCTTTCTGTGATTGGGTTAGCTCACTCAGGAAGATATTTTCCAGTTCCAACCATTTGCCTACGAATTTCATAAACTCGTTGTTTTTGATAGCTGAGTAATATTCCATTGTGTAGATGTACCACATTTTCTGTATCCATTCCTCTGTTGAAGGGCATCTGGGTTCTTTCCATTTTCTGGCTATTATAAATAAGGACTTAAGCTTTGTACAGAGTGATAAGCATGGATCGATCTGCATTCTTCTACATGTTGCCCTCCAGTTGAACCAGCACCATTTGCTGAAAATGCTATCTTTTTTCCATTGGATGGTTTTGGCTCCTTTGTCAAAAATCAAGTGACCATAGGTGTGTGGGTTCATTTCTGGGTCTTCAATTCTATTCCATTGGTCTATCTGTCTGTCTCTGTACAAATACCATGCAGTTTTTATCACTATTGCTCTGTAATACTGCTTGAGTTCAGGGATAGTGATTCCCCCTGAAGTCCTTTTATTGTTGAGGATAGCTTTAGCTATCCTGGGTTTTTGTTATTCCAGATGAATTTGCAAATTGTTCTGTCTAACTCTGTGAAGAATTGGATTGGTATTTTGATGGGGATTGCATTGAATCTGTAGATTGCTTTTGGTAAAATGGCCATTTTTACTATATTAATCCTGCCAATCCATGAGCATGGGAGATCTTTCCATCTTCTGAGGTCTTCTTCAATTTCTTTCCTCAGTGTCTTGAAGTTCTTATTGTACAGATCTTTTACTTGCTTGGTTAAAGTCACACCGAGGTACTTTATATTATTTGGGTCTATTATGAAGGGTGTCGTTTCCCTGATTTCTTTCTCGGCTTGTTTCTCTTTTGTATAGAGGAAGGCAACTGATTGATTTGAGTTAATTTTATACCCAGCCAGTTTGATGAAGTTGTTTATCAGCTTTAGTAGTTCTCTGGTGGAACTTTTGGGATCACTTAAATATACTATCATGTCATCTGCAAATAGTGATATTTTGACCTCTTCTTTTCCGATCTGTATCCCCTTGATCTCCTTTTGTTGTCTGATTGCTCTGGCTAGAACTTCAAGAACTATATTGAATAAGTAGGGAGAGAGTGGGCAGCCTTGTCTAGTCCCTGATTTTAGTGGGATTGCTTCAAGTTTCTCTCCATTTAGTTTAATGTTAGCAACTGGTTTGCTGTATATGGCTTTTACTATGTTTAGGTATGGGCCTTGAATTCCTATTCTTTCCAGGACTTTTATCATGAAGGGGTGTTGAATTTTGTCAAATGCTTTCTCAGCATCTAATGAAATGATCATGTGGTTCTGTTCTTTAAGTTTGTTTATATAATGGATCACGTTGATGGTTTTCCGTATATTAAACCATCCCTGCATGCCTGGGATGAAGCCTACTTGATCATGGTGGATGATTGTTTTGATGTGCTCTTGAATTCGGTTTGCCAGAATTTTATTGAGTATTTTTGCGTCAATATTCATAAGGGAAATTGGTCTGAAGTTCTCTTTCTTTGTTGTGTCTTTCTGTGGTTTAGGTATAAGAGTAATTGTGGCTTCGTAGAAGGAATTCGGTAGTGCTCCATCTGTTTCAATTTTGTGGAATAGTTTGGATAATATTGGTATGAGGTCTTCTATGAAGGTTTGATAGAATTCTGCACTAAACCCGTCTGGACCTGGGCTCCTTTTGGTTGGGAGACCTTTAATGACTGCTTCTATTTCCTTAGGAGTTATGGGGTTGTTTAACTGGTTTATCTGTTCCTGATTTAACTTCGATACCTGGTATCTGTCTAGGAAATTGTCCATTTCCTGAAGATTTTCACGTTTTGTTGAATATAGGTTTTTATAGTAAGATATGATGATTTTTTGAATTTCCTCTGAATCTGTAGTTATGTCTCCCTTTTCATTTCTGATTTTGTTAATTTGGACGCACTCTCTGTGTCCTCTCGTTAGTCTGGCTAAGGGTTTATCTATCTTGTTGATTTTCTCAAAGAACCAACTTTTGGTTCTGTTGATTCTTTCTATGGTCCTTTTTGTTTCTACTTGGTTGATTTCAGCTCTGAGTTTGATTATTTCCTGCCTTCTACTCCTCCTGGGTGTATTTGCTTCTTTTTGTTCTAGAGCTTTTAGGTGTGCTGTCAAGCTGCTGACATATGCTCTTTCCTGTTTCTTTCTGCAGGCACTCAGCGCTATGAGTTTTCCTCTTAGCACAGCTTTCATTGTGTCCCATAAGTTTGAGTATGTTGTATCTTCATTTTCATTAAATTCTAAAAAGTTTTTAATTTCTTTCTTTATTTCTTCCTTGACCAGGTTATCATTGAGTAGAGCATTGTTCAATTTCCATGTATATGTGGGCATTCTTCCCTTATTGTTATTGAAGACCAGTTTTAGGCCGTGGTGGTCCGATAGCACGCATGGGATTATTTCTATCTTTCTGTACCTGTTGAGGCCCGTTTTTTGACCAATTATATGGTCAATTTTGGAGAAAGTACCATGAGGAGCTGAGAAGAAGGTATATCCTTTTGCTTTAGGATAGAATGTTCTATAAATATCCGTTAAGTCCATTTGGCTCATGACTTCTCTTAGTCTGTCGACATCACTGTTTAATTTCTGTTTCCATGATCTGTCCATTGATGAGAGTGGGGTGTTGAAATCTCCCACTATTATTGTGTGAGGTGCAATGTGTGTTTTGAGCTTTAGTAAGGTTTCTTTTACGTATGTAGGTGCCCTTGTATTTGGGGCATAGATATTTAGGATTGAGAGTTCATCTTGGTGGATTTTTCCTTTGATGTATATGAAGTGTCCTTCCTTATCTTTTTTGATGACTTTTAGTTGGAAATTGATTTTATTTGATATTAGAATGGCTACTCCAGCTTGCTTCTTCTGACCATTTGCTTGGAAAGTTGTTTTCCAGCCTTTCACTCTGAGGTAGTGTCTGTCTTTGTCTCTGAGGTGTGTTTCCTGTAGGCAGCAGAATGCAGGGTCCTCTTTGCGTATCCAGTTTGTTAATCTATGTCTTTTTATTGGGGAGTTGAGGCCATTGATATTGAGAGATATTAAGGAATAGTGATTATTGTTTCTCTTTATATTCATATTTGGATGTGAGGTTATGTTTGTGTGCTTTCATTCTCTTTGTTTTGTTGCCAAGACGATTAGTTTCTTGCTTCTTCTAGGGTATAGCTTGCCTCCTTATGTTGGGCTTTACCATTTATTATCCTTTGTAGTGCTGGATTTGTGGAAAGATATTGTGTAAATTTGGTTTTGTCATGGAATATCTTGGTTTCTCCATCAATGTTAATTGAGAGTTTTGCAGGATACAGTAACCTGGGCTGGCATTTGTGTTCTCTTAGGGTCTGTATGACATCAGTCCAGGATCTTCTGGCCTTCATAGTTTCTGGCGAGAAGTCTGGTGTGATTCTGATAGGTCTCCCTTTATATGTTACTTGACCTTTTTCCCTTACTGCTTTTAATATTCTTTCTTTATTTTGTGCGTTTGGTGTTTTGACAATTATGTGACGGGAGGTGTTTCCTTTCTGGTCCAATCTATTTGGAGTTCTGTAGGCTTCTTGTATGTCTATGGGTATCTCTTTTTTTAGGTTAGGGAAGTTTTCTTCTATGATTTTGTTCAAGATATTTACTGGTCCTTTGAGCTGGGAGTCTTCACTCTCTTCTATACCTATTATCCTTAGGTTTGATCTTCTCATTGAGTCCTGGATTTCCTGTATGTTTTGGACCAGTAGCTTTTTCCGCTTTACATTATCTTTGACAGTTGAGTCAATGATTTCAATGGAATCTTCTCCTCCTGAGATTCTCTCTTCCATCTCTTGTATTCTGTTGGTGAAGCTTGTATCTACAGCTTCTTGTCTCTTCTTTTGGTTTTCTATATCCAGGGTTGTTTCCATGTGTTCTTTCTTGATTGCTTCTATTTCCATTTTTAATTCCTTCAACTGTTTGATTGTGTTTTCCTGGAATTCTTTCAGGGATTTTTGTGTCTCCTCTCTATGGGCTTCTACTTGTTTATTTATGTTTTCCTGGAATTCTTTCAGGGATTTTTGTGATTCTTTCAGGCATTTTTGCGATTCCTCTCTGTAGGCTTCTACTTGTTCTCTAAGGGAGTTCTTCATGTCTTTCTTGAAGTCCTCCAGCATCATGATCAAATATGATTTTGAATCTTGATCTTGCTTTTCTGGTGTGTTTGGATATTCCGTGTTTGCTTTGGTGGGAGAATTGGGCTCCGATGATGCCATGTAGTCTTGGTTTCTGTTGCTTGTGTTCCTGCACTTGCCTCTCGCCATCAGATTATCTCTAGTGTTACTTTGTTCTGCTATTTCTGACAGTGGCTAGACTGTCCTATAAGCCTGTGTGTCAGGAGTGCTGTAGACCTGTTTTCCTCTCTTTCAGTCAGTTATGGGGACAGAGTGTTCTGCTTTCGGGCGTGTAGTTTTTCCTCTCTACAGGTCTTCAGCTGTTCCTGTGGGCCTGTGTCTTGAGTTCACCAGGCAGCTTTCTTGCAGCAGAAAATTTGGTCTTACCTGTGGTCCTGAGGCTCAAGTTCGCTCGTGGGGTGCTGCCCAGGGGCTCTCTGCAGCGGCAGCAACCAGGAAGACCTGTGCCGCCCCTTCCGGGAGCTTCAGTGCACCAGGGTTCCAGATGGTCTTTGGCTTTTTCCTCTGGCGTCCGAGATGTGTGTGCAGGGAGCAGTCTCTTCTGGTTTCCCAGGCTTGTCTGCCTCTCTGAAGGTTTAGCTCTCCCTTCCACGGGATTTGGGTGCAGAGAACTGTTTATCCGGTCTGTTTCTTTCAGGTTCAGGCGGTGTCTCAGGCAGGGGTCCTGCCGCTCCTGGGCCCTCCCCCACGGGAGCCCAGAGGCCTTATACAGTTTCTTCTTGGGGCAGGGGTGAGCAGTGTTGGTGGTCTCTTCCGCTCTGCAGCCTCAGGAGTGCCCACCTGACCAGGCGGTTGGGTCTCTCTCTCACCGGGTCTGGGAGCAGAGAGCTGCTGCGGGCCGGGATCCGTGGGTGTGTTGTTCATGCTTTTTGATTAATCATTTCTGTCTGGTAAGTGGCTGATTCAAAGCAGGAAAGAAAACGTACACTTATACCCTGGAAGTTGATTTAATTTGACACTTAAGCTAAGCTTGTACAAGGGTCCTTTCCTATAGTTTGGATCTGGAATTTCCTAGAGTCCTGTGTGTCCTCATCTTGCTCCTCTGGGAAATGGTGAATATTTGAGAAGTAAGAGATCTGAGTCATTCAGGATATGACCTGATAGTATCTCCAATGGGATAAGGAGTCCTGCATTTCTTGCTTTTCTCATTGTTATAAAGAAACATGTGAAAAGAATAAGGATAAAGGAGAAAATATTTATCTTAGTTTACAGTTCAAGAAGGGAGGTGGTCAACATCACAAAACAGTTTGCTCATGAAGAAGCTAGTTGGGTCACATCCAGAGTAGGAAGGAAAGAACAACCAGGAAGTACAGCCAGGCTTTAAAACCTCAAAGTCTTTCCCTAATGACCAGCTTCCTCCAAATTTCTTCCTAACAGTATACAACATTCCGAAACAAGTCCACCCTCTGGAAACCGAGTGTTCAAACATGTAAACCTACATGGACCATTCCACACTCAAATTACAGTAGATCCTTAGATCTTTCCCCTTTTTAATTTTCACACCAAGCCATGAGGCAATGGTGCCTTCTATCCAGGCCCATAACAAAGGGTCCAATTGATCCATTACTGCAACCTCAAAAACCATGAGTCAGAAGACACACTCTTTCTATGTAAATCAACTTGTCTCATGCATTGTTATATCAGGAAGCTGATAATCATAAATGTTCATGGTTTCTGGGTCTTTATGTTCCTTCCATTTCTCTGACTCCTTCCCTGCCTGTCTTTCGCTTTTTTCTTTCTTTCATTTTTTCTTGTATCACAGTTTAAGAAATTTTATATACTAAGGCATGGGATCCAAATTAATTTGAGTTTTTAACAATAAAAGGAAACAAACCTTACATTAATAAACAAATGTACTTTAAGTAAGCTTATATTATTTACAAAATGCAAAGTATGTTTCTAACTTATACTGAGTTTTTTCACATAAAATTCTAGATATAAAACTTAAATGTAATAAAATTAAGGTTTATTTTTAAGTATTTTGAAATTATATTCTATTGTAATTCAGATATACATGAGTTTTGAAAACTTCTTTCTCCTCCCTCCCTTCCTCTATTTCCCTTTTCCTCTCCTCCCCCCCCTCTCTCTCTCTCTCTCACACACACACACACACACACACACACACACACACACACACACTACAAATACCTTAGAAAATGCATTCTATTCTTTAAATGCTGAAATCCTAAAAGATTTATGAATCACAATTTGAGAAATGAATTTTCCCTTTGGGTACTTTATGATGAAAAATATTTGAGGTTGATTTTTGTAGGCTTAATGTTTAATAATGTTAACAAAATGTAAGATATTTTAAAGTCATTTTGCAAATATTAAGCCCCATCATTCTATATAAAATTATGTTATGAATGAATCATTTCACTATCTGAAAGAATATTTTCTCTATGTATTACAAATTGTTTTAGAGAAACAGAAACATTCTTTTTAGCTGTTTTATATCTTGGAGAATATTCTCTGTAGCCCAATAGATTTCCCAAGATCTTTCATTTTTCCAAAGAATATGCCAGCTCTCAAGTGTACAGTAGCTCCTTTTATCTGATAAGGCCTATTTAAAACTTGCATGCATGTCTAGGTTATCAGATTTGCTTTAAAATGCTGCCATTCATCTGTTCAATTTAATGCTCACACAGAAGGGAGTTACTGTATTGACTAAGGACTCTGCCATGGTGTAGGTTGGGAAATGAAAAAAAGACAGGACTAAACTAAGGAGGTCATTAACTCTGGCTAGCACTGTGAGACATCAATAGTGCTTAGATTTAATCACATTTTCTATGGTCAACCACAGACAATAAGCAGTGGTTTCTTACTCAAAAAGCAATGTTGCTTATTCTCTTAATAACCTGCTGGTTTATTCTACCTTAAACTTATTGCAATAAATTTTGCCCTTTTCTTGTTCTTAAAGATAAAAGGCATAACCAATTTCGAGGAGAAGAACCCACTTTGAAGAAAGACAAACTTTTTTGACGTTGCAGTGCTAAATTTACATTTGAATACATAATAAACAGATACAAACAGTGTAGAATGAATATCACCTAGTGGTATATAGAGTAGGTTTGGACATCCCAGAGGCCTTATGGTGAGTCCCCAGAGCTGTCTAAAATGCTGTGATGTGGTCAAACACATCTGCAATCCCAGTAAGTCCTGACGGGAAAGCTCCATCAATGAACTAAAGGCCATTGGGGTGGTAGGGGAACCTCTAAAAAGTACAAAAGCCTTGGGAGATGAGAGGCTCACAGGGCTCAGTGGGGATCACCTTAGCCAAAATGCTCAACAGTGGGGAGATAAAACCTGAAGAGAACACCTCTAGTAGATAGACAAAGCCTCCAGTAGAGCGATGGGGTCACCAACCTATCTTCAAACTTTTTGAGCCAGAATTGTTCCTGTCTAAAATAAATACAGGGAGAAAAATAGAGCAGAGATTGAACGAAAGGCTATCCAGCCCAAATAGGGATCTATCACATGGGTGGGCACCAAACCCTTACCCTATTATTGGTGCCATGTTGGGCTTGCTGACAAGAGCCCAGCATGACTGTCCTCTGAGAGACTCTACCAGAACCTGATGCAGATCGTTATAACCAACCATAGGATTGAAGTCAGGGACACCTATGGAAAAGAAAGGATTACTTGAGTGGAGAGGGATAGCATTTCCATAAGATTGCAACATTATCAACTAACCTGAATACCTCAGAGCTTCCAGAGACTAAGCAAACAACCAAATAGCATATATTGGGCTGGCCTGTGGCCACAGACACATATCTAGTAGAGGACTGCCTTGTCTGGCCTCAGTGGGAAAGGATACACCTAATTCTGTAGAGACTTGATGTGCCAGGAATGCGGAATGCTGGGGTGGGTATTAGGTAAGGAAGGAGGTGGAAGGGTGGGTGGGAGAATACTCTCTCAGAGACAAATGCGAGGGGAATGGGGTGAAGAACTCTTGAAGGGGGGACCAGCAATGGGGAGAACATTTAGAGTGTAAATAAATAAAGTAATTTCATTAGTGAACAAATAAATTGGGATTAAAAAATAAGGATTGTTTTAATGCTATTGGGGAATAGTTAACTGCTTCTCCTGAAACCATTTTCTTCATTACAGCTTTTCTCAGTAACATTTCTGTCTTCTGGCTAACATGGGATTGTGGTTGTTATGGCAACACAACCTTTATGACAGCATTCCAAAGGTCCAAAATCCTTCAACCTCCTCTAAAAATACTGGAATCCCCTTCTTTTATGCTTCTAATAGCAATACCACAGAGAAGCAAAGCAGAAAGTACTTGGGAATCCATATTAGACATCTCTAGCTCTGTTTCCTTTACTAGCCTGAACAGAACACAGTCAAAAATCTGGATTTGAAGATTATGAAATATTTGTAACTTCTCTACAAGGGACAGGATCAGAGGCATAATAATGATAAATGCCACAGATGTACATTAGGTTTAATAGTGAAGTCCATTTCCATCTCTCTTTTGGCCAGTTATTTACCTAGAGCCAAATCCAAACCACTCTAGGACCATCAAAGTTTAGTATAATGACAGCATCAACATAAGAAACTTTTATGAGTAAATACATGAAATGAAATTATCTGCTTCTTTTGTTTCACCAAGCAGTGCGATAAATATAAATAAATAAATAAATAAATAAATAAATAAATAAATAATTCCAATAAATTATCCATTTAGGGCAGAGGCTGCATATGCACATGTAAGTTTCTAATATAGAGCACTTCTAAAATATCTCCGTGAAAGTGTTGCACGAAGTCTATATTCTCTATGCAGGTGCTTCTTCTCCACTTTCCCAGTTTCATCTCTGTGACTATAGAGAAACACTGTTACTCAAAACAGTAGGCAATCTGCTACTACAGTGTGCTATGCAAAGAGAGTGGATGGTGCTAAATTATCTTTATGGAACACAGAATAATTTTAATTTCTTCCAGGTTGGTAACATTTCTAACAGTATGGGTGTTACCAAATGAAAACTTCTCTTCCATGGGTATTTTTTAAAGGAGGAATTTGTCTGATTGACAAAAACCAGCTACAGCAGTTTAAGCACCATGGTGAACAAGTCTGTCATTTTCCAATTAGAATGATAGAGCAAAAGTGGGAGTTTATTGGTTTATGGAATTTACTCAATTTTTTATGGTAATATCTTTCTTCTAATGTATTATGTACATTCCTTCTCTTGGGTACCACCTTTGTTTTATGGCACTCTACTATGTATGCTCTGAGCCATCACATTATGATTTTACAACCATATTTAGCAGAGTATTTGATGACGTTCAAGCGTGATCACCGAGGAAATATCTTAGCACTTACTATCTGATAATGATGGAAAGAAGCAAACTACAACTTCAACAGGAGCCTAGCATCGCTGCCCTCAGAGAGGCTCAACAAAGAGCTGAAAGATTCAGATGCACATACTAATACTCAACCATGTGACTGAAGTCAGGGACCCCTTTGGTTGAATTAGGGAAAAGCTGGATGAAGCTGAAGAGGAGAACAACTACATAGTAAGACCAGCAGGCAGTCTCAACTAACCTGGACCCCTGAGATCTCTCAGACATTCTGCCACCAACCAAACAACTTACATCTGTTGATATACGGCGCCCAACACATACACAGGAGAGGACTGCCAGGTCTGGCGTCAACGAGAGAAGATGCAACTAATTCCCAAGAGACTTGAGGCCCCAGGGAGAAGGGTGGTACAGTGGGATGCGGGTGAGGGGTAGGGACCGAGGAGGACATATGGGATGAGGAACAGTCAGAGAGGAGACTGGGAGGGGGATAATAGCTAGACTGTAAAAAATATTTTTAAAAAAGAAAGAAAAGGAGGAGGAGGAAGAGGAGGAGGAAGAGGGAGGAGGAGGAGGAAGAGGAGGAAGAGGAGGAGGAGGAGGAGGAGGAGGAGGACCCTCGGGACCCAGTTACAAAGATAAGCCTGTATTGCCCTTATGTCTTATTTCCTCTTTTACCATTAGGATGTATTTAACCAGAGAAAGGATGGATCTACATTGTAGTCTCCCTATTGCTTACATGAACTATTGTACTACAGGTATAAATGTGGTTATTTTTTGGGTTTTTTTTGTGTGTGTGTGTGTGTGTGTGTGTGTGTGTGTGTGTGTGTGTGTGTATTGAAAGTAAAAAGTCCTAAGACTATATTATTAAATACAACAATTATAAATTCCTTTGTTGATGGTAAAACTGTTTTATAAACAAAGCATATTCAAATATATACACATGGGGAAGCAGGCTAATAGCTTGATAGTTTTAAAAGGTTAGTATATGTAAGGAGTCTCCTTTCAGAAACTCATGGATCTAAAGCATAAAGATTTCTGATTAGAAAAATAATTGTTCAATGAATTTGTTTTAAACAGGCAGCAAAACGTTCAATGTGCATGTTGAAACTCCATGTCTTCTAACAGGAGTGGAGTCAATACTATAACACAGGTTGATTGTATCTCTTCTGTCAGGAAACGATGGTAGAAGACATTGATTAGAAGAGGAGCTTGGGGGAGTGACATTTACAGTACAATAGATTAAGTTTAATGAGAGCGTTTACTACTTGCCAATAGGAAGCTTAACCTATTCTCACATTCATCAGACATTATTGTCCAGAATAATTTAAAGTAGATGGAATGATTTATTGACTACTTCTAAATGTCCAGAAAACGTAAACATTTGTATCCTTCTGAAGCCGAATTATTTTCAAGTTCCTGAACACATTTCAAATTGTTTCTACCTTTCAAACACCTAATGAATAAAATAATTTCATTGTTAAATTAAAATAGTACTACAATTGTTGAAGAAGATAAACTATGTATTTAATCAGTAAATCCAATTAAAATTTATTCTAAAAGTAGCATCAAAGGTAACTGATAAGATACTTTAAATTAATTTATAATTTTATTTCATATGGTCATGTGTATGCATATTGTTGTAATGTGCCCCATTAGGCCAGTGCAGATCAGGATTTTGCACAGGAGTTTGTCTTTGTATTCCCCCAGATACATTTCTGGAATTAAACTCAGGTTCTCAGAATTGTCCACAAGAAACATTCCTTGATAAGTCATCTCTTGGGCTCTATTCTTGAAAATCTTGGAATGCTAAGAGCATAATGGCAAGAGAGAGGTTTAAATGAGAGAGAGAGAGAGAGAGAGAGAGAGAGAGAGAGAGAGAGAGAGAGAGAGGGAGGGAGGGAGGGAGGGAAAGAGAGAGAGAGAGAGAGAGAGAGAGAGAGAGAGAGAGAGAGAGAGAGAGAGAGAGAGAGAGAGAGAGAGAGATATGCTGGGGAAAAGTTAAATATCAAAGAATTTTTGGAGAAACCATCTGGAGGCCTATAAAGAATTTATGTATGAGTTTACATTAGTTGCTCTAAAGAAAAGATAGTGCTCCTCTCAGAAGTCATAAATTGTCAAATTGGAAGCCTACTTAAAGATGTACTAAAACTCCTATGGAGTTGTGGGTCAGGAGAGGTCTGATAAACTGCCCAAAAAATCCATTGCCATTATTTTTGGTTGCTCACCAGAATTTGAATATATCACACAAATGTGTCACAGGAGTTGGGTAAGTCAAACTAGGACTGTCTTCAAAGCTTCCTCCAAGCTTACTAACTTTCATAGAACTGAAAGTTGTGATGGAGGCTTCCAAAGGGAAAAGTTATCAATAGTATTCCCAAGTGTGAACTTTGCAAGCTGAAATAATGACTACCTTGCAATTCATGCTCATGAGTGAAAAAAATAACAAGATGTTACAGAAATGATAAACCATGTTGGGATCAGACTTAAGGCCCTTTACAGAAGAGTAAACTTATAATTGGCATTATAAATCCAGAGAAAAATCATAAGCAGTAGCACAGGAAGCCATTTGGATGACCCTACTGCTATTATTGTGCTAAATAAAGAGTATCAAACCACCTTTTAAATATTTATCACCAATACCCTAGCTTCTCTTCAGATTAACAATGTTCTTTGCCTTTCACTAAATGTCTCTCTCTATACGCATTAATTAACCAAACAAATGTATGGTGCCCTTCGTTTTCATCTGTTGTATCTGTAGAAAAACAGTAACAACAACGGGTACTTGTGTTAATTTCATGTCTTAATATTTAGTCAACAGATGCAGCTTAGCAGGTAAGAGTTCTTGCTGTTTTCCATCATCATTATTAGCATCTTTGCACAATGTCAGCAACTGATTCAGTGATTTAAAATTAGTCAAAGTTCAAAGGACAGGTGTCCTTGGACTGTTCAAGCATAAATGAGACAACACAACAACACTACTCTTACCAAATGTACTAAAGTATCACAAAGGATAGAGTGGAAATATTTTAAGTATTAAAGATCATGGAAGAATGTGAGAAAACAGCGTCATATAGAGTCGACAAGTCCTTTGCATTCATGAACTAATAATAGTTGTGTTTGTCTACACCAATCCTGTATCAAATCAAGATAGTATTCCATGATGAATGATGTGTGTGCTTGCAGTGAATTTGGGGAGGGGGGCATTCATTAGGCTCTACAACCAGCTGGAGAACTATAGAGACTTGATTTCTGGGGAAGGAAGAATCAATTTTCTCTGTGGCTACGATGGCTGATAGATTGAATAAACACCTGTTGGTGACCCTGTACTCATACATATATGGTTATGAGTATCTAGACTGCACAGCTTGTTTTTACAAAATGATGTCACATTGGGCATGGAACACAAGGTAAGGCATACAGTATGGATTGGAGCGTGGATGGTGAAGCGAAAAGAATAAAAAGGCATTGCTTGAGTGTATTAAATCTTCAAAACAATGAAAAGCAAAATAAAAAACAAAAAAATAAGTAGCTTTTAAATACTTAAACATTTAGTAAAATTGTTTTAAATATTGAGCTTTAAAAATATGTTCAAAGCTTCTATGGATAAAAGGTTTAGTGTATGTGTACTTATGTACACCATGTGTGTACAATGACTCTAAAGAACAGAAGGGGGAACTGGATACTGGAGAGTTAAAATTACAGATGCTTACGAGCTAATATGTTGTTTCTAGGAACCAAAGCTATGTTTTCTGAAAACCCAGCAAATGCTTTTAGTGTGAAACCATCTTTTCTTCTCCCACATATTGAAATGTTAAAAGGTACTTGTTTCTATTATTGTTTTTCTATAGTCACGTTAGATATAAACGGTTCAAGTAAAAAGCATATAATTCATAAAACTTAAAATTCAAAGGGTAAGTTAAATAAAAATATAATCATATTTTAGTAAAGTCTATATTTTATATCAGACTACATATTCATTCAGTAACACAGTAGATATAGATAAAAGATGAAAGCAATCAGAAAGAGGCATTCAAACTTCAGATAAAATTCATATGCAAATGTCACGAATCTCAGTACTACTCATGCCTTTAGGGCTTTTTTACTAGTAAATAAAATTTATGATGATATAAAGCATATCTTTCAGAACCATTTCTTTTGTTTTCATTCATTCAAGAAAGTCTGATGCTTCCCAAGGCTTTAGAATGGCAATAATATCAGTCTTCGTTATCTGCTTGCCATATTACAGGAACTCATGTCAATTTCTACAATATCAGTCTTCATTCTAGAAAACTCCAGGTGCCTCTTTGGCTGGATATCCTCAAGACTTCATTTCAATCTCAACCAACTATCTTATGTATGTTAGGTTTGATTGAATGAATACTTACCAAAGCCACCAAATCCACTTGTACAATGTGATGAGTCTGGGAAACTGTTTACAATACTGTGAGCAATTCCCATATATAATGTATAATTCATGTATAAATGTCCTTCCAGAAATATCCCTAGCTAATTATTTTATCTGCTACTCCATTCTTAATCAAAATATGATGTTCTACCATTGGTAAATTTTGTTTTTTAATCTCATTTCACATATAGATTTGTGTTTTGTTTCCCATATTTTTCATGAATTTTTTTTGATTTTCATTCATATATTTAATAAAGCATTACTCGACATTTTATACAATACCTGTTCTCTCATTTTCCATCTATCACACTCTACAATCTAGTATTATGTTTTTATGTGTTTAAAGTTACATATTACAACAACAGGTTATATCACACTTACTTCACTTCATCTAGTGAAATGTGTTCTGTGTTTCTATGTTGTTGCATGTGGAAACACTTCAATTTCAAAGTTTAAATAATATCTATGTGAAGTATGTGTACATGTTGCCAGTTCTTTATACATTTATAAATTAATATGTGTTTACATATTTCTACTCTTCTGATTAAAAGCATAGCAAGCCAGGATTACAGATTTATACATTATACTTTTGAGTGAAAATACAGAGATTGAATCTTTATACAAATGAATATTCTGTTAGGAGACTTTTAGGATAGGTTAAGGCTATCAGATGACCTTCCTGGAATTGGCCCATTGGTTTTTGGATGGTCTGTGATAGGTGAGTTTAATGGCAAGATTCGAAAGAGACTTCATCTCAGGATTGTTTCTTGCAGTTGACATGCCTTTCCTGTCATTATTAAATTAATATAATAATCACTGGACATCAGTTCACACTATTGATCAGATTTCCTACAGACAAATGATGAACTTTCATAAATTAATACTGGTTAGATGAATTAATGATTCTGCAGAATTCCTGACTGGATTCCCATAATTTTAGGAAGATGTGTTTTAAGAGATGATATGAATTGTTTTGCTAGAACCATGTAACGAATTCAGTATAAAGAATAGAATATGGGGGTTGGGGATTTAGCTCAGTGGTAGAGCGCTTGCCTAGCAATGCTACATAATAAGAAATACAATGAACTTCCATAATCTCAATAAATAGGAAAATAGACTTGGGACAAATTTGTGTTCAAGGAAAAACATTTAGGCCCAAGGTTAAAGCACTATGCGCTATGGTAATGCAAGGCCACATAAAAACTGTTGCTATTGAACTTATAATTATCATTTAGAATGAAACATGGCTTCCTTTCTTTTTTCTTAATTGGATATATTTCTTTATTTACATTTCAGATATTATTCCCTTTCCTGGTTTCCTGTCTATAAGCCCCTCATCCCCTCCCCTTCCCCTGTAAGGGTGTTCCCACCCATCTACCCCTCCAGTATCATCCCCCACTGACATTCCCCTGCACTGGGGGTCCAACCTTGGCAGGACCAAGGGATTCCCCTTTCACTGGTGCCCAACAAGGCTATTCTCTACTACATATGTAGTTGGAGCCCTCGGTCAATCCATGTATAGTCTTTGGGTAGTGGTTTAGTCCCTAGACGCTCTGGTTGGTTGGCATTGTTGTTCTTATAGGGTTGCAAGCCACTTCAGCTCTTTCAAACCTTTCTCTAATTCCCCCAAAGGGGGTCACATTCTCAGTTTAGTAGTTTGCTGCTAGCATTCACCTCTGTATTCAACATGGTCTGGTTGTGTTTCAGGAGAGATCTATATCCAGTTCTTGTCAGTATGCGCTTCTTAGCCTCATCAATCTTATCTAGTTTTGGTGGCATGTATATATGTATATGGGCCACAGGTGTGTCAGGCTCTGAATGGCATTCCTTGAGTTGTTGCTCTAAACTTTGCCTCCATACCACGTCCTATGCATATTTTTGTTCCCCCTTTTAAGGAGTGGAAGCATCTGAATTTTGGTCATCCTTCTACTTGAGCTTCATGAGGTCTGTGGAATACATCTTGGGGAATCAAGCTTTTGGGCTAATGTCCACTAATCAATGAGTGCATACCAAGTATGTTTTTCTGTGATTGGGTTATCTCACTCAGGATGATATTTTCTAGTTCATTCAATTTGCCTATGAATTTCATGAAGTCATCATTTTTTATAGCGGAGTAGTAGTACTTCATTGTATAAATTTACCACATTTTTGGAATCCATTCCTTTGTTGAAGGGCATCTGGGTTCTTTCCAGCTTCTGGCTACTATAAATAAGGCTGCTATAAACATAGAGGAGCACGTGTCTTTTTTAAATGTTGGGGCATCTTTTGGGTATATGCCCAAGAGAAGTAAAGCTGGGTCCTCAGGTAGTGGAATGTCCATTTTTCTGAGGAACCTCCAGACTGATTTCCAGAATGGTTGTACCAGTCTGCAATCCCACCAACAATGGAGGAGTGTTCCTCTTTCTCCACATCCTCGCCAGCATCTGCTGTCACCTGAGTTTTTTTTGTTTTTTTGTTTTTTTTGTTTTTTGTTTTTTTTTTTTAGCTTAGGCATTCTGACTGGTATAAGGTGGAATCTCGGGGTGAAACACTGTTTTCAATTTAATATCAATATCCTTCTATAACTCCAATTTTACATAATATTTTATTTCTGAGGTCATTTTAAAGACCTATTTGTCTAGGAAGGTATAAAAAGGCCAGATAGGAAACAATAATGCTGTTGGTTGGATAGGCTTGGTGACTTTGTGCCATGTACCCATCAATCCATCCTTCCAACCTTCCATCCATCCATCCATCCATCCATCCATCCATCCATCCATCCATCCATCCACCTACCCACCCATCCATCCATGTATATATACATCCAAATGTATATTTTTGCCCAAATGTTAGATGGTTAGGCTGGGGGCTCTGTGCTACCACTCATCCATCCATTCTTCCTTCCATTCATTTTTCTATCCATCTACCCATCCATCGATCTAAATGCATCTTTTGTCTATATTTCCAGTGTAGAACAGATTGTGACATATCGACTTGCCCATCCAGAGTGTGGGTGTATGAGTGTGTGTGTGTGTGTGTGTGTGTGTGTTTGCCAATATAAATTATAATCTTTATTCTTTGCCTTTTCTTTATCTCTGATTCACAAAAGAGCTAACCAGCCTAGCCAGAGATATTTCTGTCTGCCTGAACAGAGGGCAACAATAACAATAAATCCTGTACTTAATCACCCCTGTTGTTAACAATAAGTGTAGATGCAGAGGTCTGCAGCTTCTGACTTCAGAGAAACTTAAAGTTAAGAGATGCATGTGTTGTTATATTAAGCAACCTTACTCTCTGATAGGGCCAGTCTTGCTCACTCTGATGCCCTTCCCCTCAGCTGCTTCAGACAAGACCCAGCCTGATGCTAAACTCCAGACACTAGGGCACACAATTCTATGATTGACCGTCTAGAATCATGACTAACAGAATCTCACTTATTAGTAAGTAGTACTTACCAAGTGTTTAATATAGATATGAACAACTGCTTCATAAAATGTATCATTAATGTTACTTTACACATTTATGTAGATACTTGGGAAATCGAGTATGTTGAATGATAAAAGATCACATTGTTCCTGAAAGAATAAAAATTTATATTCTGAACAATTTTCTCACCCATATGGAAAGGTTTTAAGTTTTGTCAATTTTGGGTCAAATTTTGATGAACACCTATTTAATCTACTATATATGTATCATAAAGCAGCACTGTTAGTAATGGCTAAATAGTAAATTTTGTGAATGGAAAATGACTATATAAATCATGAGATTGTTTTAGCCAAATATGAAAATAAATTAAGCTACATGTATATTATCAAATACATTTTGAAGAAAATTAGATTTGAAGGAATTCAAACTTTATAAGAATGGGATGTAAATGAGAAAATAAAGATTCTCTCTCTCTCTCTCTCTCTCTCTCTCTCTCTCTCTCTCTCTCTCTCTCTCTCTCTCTCTCCATGCCATTAAGAATTGCCTTTTGGATGGGGGAGAACTTGGAGGAAAAATGTAACAAACTAGAGGTCCCTGGTTTAGATGGCAGATCTGCCAGGGTTCACCACCAGAGGATTTAACTTAGAGTGGCTTACAATTTGGGATGTCCGTTCTTGTGCCCAGTGATTGTGTTGCCTGTTGAGTCTAAACTAAGATTGTGTGGTGGTTTCCTTCATTCAATAATTCACCTGGGTTCCCGGGAGAAAGGAAGATGCTGCCCTCTTCAGGATGCAGGCATCTGCATGAGATGGTTTACAAGCATAAACTGAGCAACTACACTTCTTCCAGTGGAATCATCTGAAAGCAACTTCCTGTGCTCAGAGAGACTGAAATCTGCATTGATGCTTAAAAAACAAAACACTGACTAGCAAAAATGTGATCAGATATTTTAAGTTCCTGATACCATAACTTCCCAACAGCAATGGACCATAGCCCAGAATGGTGACCTAAATAAACCCTTTCTTCTCCCAAAAAGAAATGTTAAATGGCGACCCATTGAGATCATGACTGTCTGCAAGTATGGAAGTGAGTCCATCGCTAGCAGCCAGAAGCAGCTTGCATCCTGATGTATATTTTCTGTATTCTTTAACTTTGAGACATAGACATATAATTTTTAAGCCCCCATGTCTTTAAATCAGCTAGGACTACTAGAAAGCTAAGAGAATATCCATTGGAATTTATTGTTTTGCGATCTTTAATTATATCTATTTGGAACACAAATATATTCAGAAATTTGTCAATAATAAAGTTATTTAATTTAAAAAATACTACTTTTAGCTTCTAAAACATAGTTTTTTATAGCTTTCTTGTGACTATATCACCCACAGTGTTTTATGGCATTAAGGGAGGTAACTGAGAGTTATCCCTCCCTTTCTCTATGCTCTATAAAATATACTATAGTTAGTTTAAAAAAAACAGCAGTAGTGTCCAAAAACATTCAAATTGATTTCATTTCTGTTAATTCTTTAAGGTTATTTCTAACTTATATTAAGAGTAGAAGATGAAAGAGATTTCATATTCAATTGATTGCAACTAAATTACTTAAAGATGAAAACTGTCTAACACAAGCCTTGGGATTTCTCTGCTGAACTGACAGCAGTATTGAGTGTGTGCAGGAAAGGAGTGTAGAAAGAGAAAAGGAGTTTCTATTTCCTCGACTTGATCCCATTCATATAATGTAACCAATAGAAGCAGACAAGAATTGTATGCTATAATCTCATGAAGCCTAAAAACACCACGTCTCAAGAGTCACCTTGTAGTTTAGTGTTCCCACATAAAAATTAAGTGAAAGGAATAGATGCAACTAAAAGTCACCTTTTAAGTTGGGTGAATATCAATACACAATGTATTCTAATTCCTCATTTGTTGTATTTTTGAAGCCAGTAACAAAACATGTTACATTATAAGTACAATCAACTTACAATATAGAATCTTGAAACATTTGTTGGTTACATAAGCAGTTTGCCATTTCTACATCTAATGAAAATGATAATTTATGGATATCAGTAGTGATCAACATGGAAATTTTAATTTTTGTTGTTATTATTTTTTTTTAGCATATACAGGTCACATCCCGTCACAAATGGTCATTCTACGTTTTGTATAATTTACTTTTCATACTCCTTTCTTTGATCTGAATTGAGCTTAATTATGAAATGAAATCACTTTTGGGGAAAAGTTCTAAAATCAAAATATATACGTTTTTACTTAATATAGTGGATAAAAGGAATTCATGCAACATAGTATTTTCAAAACTTACACCCAACCATTAGAATGAAGTTGGGGATGCCTGTATTTGAATTAGGGAAAGGCTGGAAGAAGCTGAGAAGGAGGACAGCCACATAGAAAGACCAACAGTCTAACTAACCCAGACCACTGAGATCTCTCAGAGACGGAGCCACCAACACCAAGCAGAATACACCAGCTGGTCCAAGGCCCCTGAGACCTATACAGCAGAGGATTGCCTGGTCTGGCCTCAGTGGGAGAAGATGTGCTTAACCCTAGAGAAACTTGAGGCCCCAGAAACTGGGGAGACCTACCAGGGAGAGCATCCTCTTGGAGACCAGGGGATAGGGAGAGGAACGGAATGAGGCACTGTGGGAAGGTGGACCAGGATTGGGGCAACAGTTGGATTGTAAAAAGTAAAAGTAATAGTAGTAGTAGTAGTAGTAGTAGTAGTAGTAGTAGTAGTAGTTGTAGTGTAATAGAAAAACAAAAGAAAATAAAACTTTACAAAAATACCAAAAAAACCCATAACATATAATATATATGAACACATACTAGAATTTTGCAAAGAAAAATAAGCATCATGAAATTCTCCAGTTGAGAAGTGGATATAAAGTATCAATTGATTTATTTGTTTATTTATCTAAACATGAGATCAATGTGCAATAAAATTTTTGTATAAAAAGCACACGTAAACAAATATAAGCATTCTATAGTTAATCATATTAATAACAAAATAAGATAACAGAATGAAATAATAATGAATATAAATCATATTATACAAATTCTAAAATCAATAATAATTTTGAACATTAATTAAAATATAAAATAATTGCATATATGTGGATTAACATGGATAACATGGCTTTCTATAAAACTGTCATGAATATTAGAATTTAGTTGGCAACTGATACATGTTTTACTTTTCTACTATTTTTAAATGTAGCATTTATATATGATAATAGAGTTTTATCCAGGCACACTTATTCCTCACAATGGTTGAAGAACAATTGAGAGGCTTGATTTAATTATCTCCTTCAATGCTTATTATGTGAAGGGGAGCAGAATGCTCAATTCCTAGTTATTAGTCCTAATCAAGTGAGAAAAGTAGAGAATGAAGAAGTTGTCTATTTTCTTTGTGAGCTGAAATTGATAATTGGTATGTATGGAAAAATATGACATTTTGTGGCTTTGCTATTCAATGGTTGTATCAATTTTCTTCCTGAGAAAGCAGTCAACATTCACTCAAAATAACATTCTTTGTGGCTTGGATATATTAGGAAAAATATTTGAGAAAGTAATAGTTTAATTTAGACTTTATCTTATTCATACATAAGCTACAACAAAATGGGTATTAAAATGCAGCTCCCATTATCTTAACATTTCAGAAGAATGTTTTTAGTTTTTACATAAAATATGATTTTATCCTGTCCTTTGGATTGAGTGAGGTAACCCAATCACAGAAAAACACACATGATATGCACTCATTGATAAGTGGATATTAGCCCAAATGCTCTAATTAACCAAGATGCACAGAACATTAAACTCAAGAAGGATGACCAAAATGCAGATGCCTCTCTCCTTCTTTAAAAGGAGAACAAAAATACCCGTAGGAGGGGATAGAGAGGAAAAGTTTAGAACAGAGACTGTAGGAACGGTCATTCAGAGCCTGCCCATACATATACAGCCACCAAACTACATAAGATGGATAGAGCAAAGAAGTGCAGGCTGACAGGTACTGGTTGTAGATCTCTCCTGAGAGACACAGCCAGAAAACTGCAAATACATAGGCGAATGCCAGTAGCAAACCTGAACTGAGAACAGGACCCTGGTTGAAGGAATCACAGTAAGGACTGAAAGAGCTGAAGGGACTTGAGACCCCATATGAACAACAATGCCAACCAACCAGAGCTTCCAGGAACTAAGCCACTACCCGAAATCTATACATGGACTGACTTTGGACTCTAAATGCATAGGTAGCAATGGATCGCCTAGTAGGGGCACCAGTGAAAGGGGAAGCCTTTGGTCCTGCCAAGGCTGGACCCCCAGTGAACAGGATTGTGGGGGGGGGCAGTAATGGGGGTGGATGGGGAGGAGAACGCCCATATAGAAGGGGAGAGGGAAGGGTTAGGGGGATGATGGCCTGCAAACTGGGAAAGGGAATAACATTTGAAATGTAAATAAGAAATACCCAATTTAATAAAAATGGAAGAAAAAAACTGTTTCATGCTTCTATGTGTTTCACACTCTATGGCTCTTTTGCTTGGCTCTAGTCTTTTGTCATACTTCTTATTTTTTCTTGGTCTGTTTTGAAGCTGCAAGCTGAACTTGGATGTCTGTTCCAGAATACTCCTCCCTATAATCTCCTTATGTATAAACCTTAAATCTGAAAGCTTTTAGCACCCTGTTGATGCCTATGCACATTAAAGAGAAGTGTTAATTTCTACAGATGACAGCAGACCTATGATTGGACCAACTCAAGGTAAGTGGACACAGGAAGTGATGGACAAAACATAAAATATTCATGGTGAACTTTTGTCACTGTGACACACACTAATAGGAGAGAGGGGGAAGAGAGAGAGAAAGAGAGACAGGGAGACAGAGAGAGATAGAGAGAGGCAGAGACAGAGACAGAAAGACACCCAGAGGAATGTTAGTTTCCTGTTTTAAACAGGATCAAAGAAAAATTGTGACGTTTTTCTTTCATATTCCAATAACCTTTACCCATACCTGGCAAATATTAGGAAGAGTAATATATTCATCTCTATTTTCATATAGGGTTGATATCTCTGTATTTGATTCTTTTAGCTTTAAATAATATTCTTTGACTCAGAGAAACTACAATGAGGTAATCAGGAAACTAATTTTACTTTTTATCTTCTGAATCAAGCCATCTGCTCTCGTGTTTGTTAGATGAATTATTACCGGATTGTCAGCACACGAACAATTTACAATCCATTCTGTCAACTGTGTTTTCCTGTTATTTATGGGTTAGATGAGCAATTACTCTTTCCACCTGTAGTTCATTCTGCAATAATATTCTTAAGAAGGCTCTTGAGGACAACATTCAGCAAATTTCTTGAACATTCAAACTTTTTATCTGTTTGTAAACTGTAGGGTGCATTTGCTTCTTTTCCTTAGGTATCTAATAGATTTCTATTTTTGTTTTTGACAGAAACTGGCTCTTGTTTGGCTAATGTTTCATTACACATTGGTGACCATAGATTATGAACCTGATTTTTTTTAAGAAAACAGGGCAATATAATTGGACCAACATTGTCTGGATTCAAAATGTAAAATTTGCCTGTATGACACCAATCAGGACAAGTGGAATTCTGTTCTTAGGTTACTTTTTCAAGGGGAAATGTAACATACAATGAGAGGAGTCAAAAAGCCTATGAGTTATTCAAAGATACAATCCCATAGGCAGTAAGATTAGGTCAGTCCTCTGAATTAATATATAAGACAGTGTGGAAAAAGTCTGGAGTCTGAATGATTAAAATCACGTGATTGAAGGATTCATTCCACCTGAACGTATGTCTACTACTTAAGATCTGTTGGCAGAAGGACAAAAGTTTCAAGGCAAGATGTCTACTATGCAAACAGATCTCAAACAGACCTTTGCACATTCTTCTGATAGTAATAACTCTACTACTTGAGAAGGGAAATATACATGGAAGCTTCATTCAACATGTCAGCTGTTATTTATTGGTTAGATGAGGGGTTTCTCTTTCCATCTGTTTTTATTTTAGCACTACCCATTCTCTGTTCTTCAAACCGAGGCTAGTCATGCTGTGAGAGGTTAGGAAATCTATAGGAAATGAACGAGTGGCAGGGAATACTGCCTCACTGATAAAGTCAGCTTGCAGACTATGGTGGATATTTTCACTTGTCTTCTCTTGATCTATTTCTAGCAAGCCTATGTATAAATAAATGCATTGCAAGGTAAAGGGCCATCTATATTTTGCCTCTATAAGTTTAAATATATTTTATACAATTTCAAATAAGTTAACATGAAATAACATTCATTTAGTTATGATGCAACAACTTCCCAAACTCTGCATAAGTAACTAATCAGTCCCTAGCTGGGTCCCCACACCTTATTCTTCCTGTTACAATCATGAAAGCAGTTTATTTGTTTTGAAATAAAAAGGCTAATCATGTGCCCTTATTTTTTTTAATGAACACCTGAAATTTACTAAGCTTTTGGATTATTTCTGTAATTGGTACCAGTAAATATAATAAGATTTTGATTAATTTTTTGTAATCTACAGATCATGAGAAGAATGCATTTAACAGAATATTATCGTTGTATTTGTTATCAAGGTATATGTTTCAATTTCCTTAGGCCTGCTATTATTATTGATGAAAACATCTTGACTAATTCAGCAAACCTGTAGCAGAAATTATCCCAACAATATTAATATGTTCATACTTTAATATTATTAATAGCATATTTGGTAACTTGTATGAGACTTATTCGTGTATTGCTCTTGATAAAGCATGCAATATTATATTATATGGTTAGAATGAACATTAATGTATAAAATATGAACAGAGTACCATAACTGAGAAAGGGTAACTCTCTTCTTCTAGGGTAAGCTTTATGTGTTATAAACTGAAGCCACCAACGATCTTCAAGCTTAAAGCTCCTTGTCCTTGGTTAATGATCCCTCACTGCTGTGACATCATAATAGCTTTGAATTTGTCCCTTTGTTGTATAAAAAGAAATCTGGTGGGACTCTTAAAAATAAGCATAACTAAAGAAGGACGTGGTTTGTGTTCGGTGTCTCACAATTCTATTTACTTTACAGT
The DNA here is from genome assembly GCF_021556685.1 of Rattus norvegicus. Classification (NCBI taxonomy): domain Eukaryota; kingdom Metazoa; phylum Chordata; class Mammalia; order Rodentia; family Muridae; genus Rattus; species Rattus norvegicus. Next base: position 31,727,909 of record NC_141544.1, on the reverse strand, counting down.
ATAAACTGTGACCCCTCTCAGAGGACACCAAAGAGCACATGGGGATCCTCATCAAGCTTCATATCTAATGGCTATACATGATTTAATAGAGATTGGCACCATTAAGAGGCTATTCCATTCATTTGAAGACTTCCTGCAAATACAGGATCATTTTTTCCAATTTGAAATTTTAAAAATTTGTCAGAGAGAAAAAGAAAACCATGACCCTACCAACACAATTCTGAAATGTATGTACGTAAAGAAATCAAATATGAAGCACTTTTTCAAGTACTTTTTACTGTACAGGGGATGTTAAATCTAAAAATTCATTAATGATACTGACATTGAAATTTGTATCTCATATTCAAATATTCAAATAACTATGTATAATTATGCCACTGAGATTGTAACCTTTAAATGATTGATATATCTATCTCACACTTAGATTTGTTTTCCTTACAAATTAAAAGACATTACTTATAAAGTATGCCTAAGGATCCTTGTAAAATGCGGATGGATGATGTCCATGGGCCCGAGACAATAACTTCCATTTTGAAACGTTAATGCTTGTAATGCAATTGACAGATTTTTCTGTAAAACCAGAGACTCTTAAGAATTTCACTTGTGAAATTTCTGCAAAGCTATACCTGTTCTATTAACAGTGAGAAGTAACTTTCTTCTGATGATCTTAACAGCATTATTTTGGACATTTGGAATTCAGTTCACAGCGTGCAATCATCTGACTCAGAATGGGAAGCCACCTACTCCAATATCTTTATTTTGTAATCTTTCTAGAAATCTATGCAAGATAAAATAATGCATTAAAGTACAAAGTTCAGTTTTATTCTACCCATCATAAATGTAGATTTCTACAGAATTCATCAAATTCTTATTTGGGTTGAAATTGTTACAATTTATTTTTGTTACAGATGTGTTATATATTCAAGATCTAGAACAGAACTAGAGGAATATCTTCTGTTTTGAGAGTTAAATTTCTATCAACAACCACAAAAGCATATTTTTCTCAATGATAAACCATATATGTAATGGCCTACATTCTTCATGGTATCCTAATCAACTTTCTTCTTATAAGCATAATCTAATCTATTTCCTTAATCATTAAATTAACCAAGAGTTTATCCCATCATGAAAATGGAAAAACAACTATACATTGAAATTATGAGTTTCTTTGTGTACTATATCTGAAGAGTGTTGCAGAAATAGTTTGCCATCTACTCTCTTTGTTAGTGTTTCTTTTAAACTCCATGTTAGAATGAATAGCAGTGTTACACCTATATATTAACAGTTGTCTCTTGAAATAATTGCTATTTAGGTTTGTAAAGTATTCATTAAATGTCTCCCAAATTACTTAAAAATCATAATAGACATTTAATGGGCACTTTAAAACTGAAATAGAAATTACATTTGATTATAAGTAACTGTAGGTTTATAAAACTATCATTATATGTCTATTAAAACCATTTAACTTAAGTGTTACATAATTAGTGAAGAGCCACGATTTTAATTGCACATTTGCAAACTGCCAACTTGCTTTGCTAAATATTCATTTTATCCACAGCAGAAAAGGGAGTGGTGTGAAGACTATATCAGATTTTTTCAAAAAGAATTATCACTTTGGATTCTGTGAGATACAGAATCTAATGAGTTCATATCATGTTTAGCGATCATGTCCTATACAAGAAAACTAAAGGTCATTTATTTTAATTATGCATCCTCATAAAAGGAATATGTCTTCTGTCTCCTTTCTTTGCCACATAAAACCAGGAATAATAAAATTCTCTTTAGAAACCCAAAGGTCTTTTCTTTACCATCTTTCAGGTAACTGAGTGGTTTTCGCATGGCAAATGAACATGGAATGAGATGGAAACTAATTGATATCAAATTATGATTCTGTAACTACTGCCTTGTTCATAAAAACACATTCCATGTTTCTAATTAAAAATACAATTTCCATTAATTCATTTTCTAAGTAGTTCTTTGTTATCGTAGAAGTTAAGTGGGTCTTAAGAGAGAGACTAAATTGTACATTTATGTCTTGAAGTGTCAACTCATCTTGAAGTCAAGATTGGTATGCAAAACTCAAAAGCAAAAGATTGCAATTTGATTGCAGGTTTAGCTCCATAGCTAAATAAAGTACTTCAGACAGCAGGCTTTTAGAGGCATTGAATTTCCTTTTGCAAAGGTACCCAGTTTTACTTCTTCAGTAAATCTCCATTAGACACCTGAGTTTGCGTCTTTCAAACCTGAACAAGAAAGCATTCCACTGAAAGAAAATTTATTTAGATATCATTTCTTCTCTGAATGCTTCTTCTCTGTAGAAAAATTTGCATTTAAACAAGCTTTTGATTTCTTCATAATCCATCTGCTTACATTTACCCTTTTCTTGTTTTTAACCCCGGAATAAACATCACCTGGCCTGGATGTTGTAAACACTGTTGCAACAGAATTTCTTAATTTGTACACATCAATTTAAAGTCCTAACATGAAGACAGCTTAATTCATTTTACTTTGGACAGGTCACCAGCATCTTTATTCACTCTTTGGATTCTTATCAATTTAATAATCCACTGATTGAGACAATTATATCTGTAACTTGATTTTGTTGGACCTATTTCTAGAGTAAAACTAACAGAGATGAAAAGAGAGAGCAAGAGACTTTGAGCCTAAATGTTCATAACGACCCATTACACTTTGTCTATCAGCAGAATTCCTAAATCCATGGGATTCAGGGTCCTTTCTGTTCCAATTTACTGTATTTTTTATTTGGCTGCCTTCTAATTTGAACATTGCTGTAATAAATTTCTGCTTATCCTCACCCTTCTTCATGCTTGAAATAGTCATAAAAAATAATTTGATTCTTTTTATCATTCTATGTATCAGACTTGGTAAAAATTACAAATATATGCATAAGGGACTTGCTGATTTGTATTTGTTGCTGTTCCTTTCACACACACAAACACACACACATAACACACACACAACACACACACACATACATACACACACACCCACATTTCCTTTGATTTAGTCATAAAGCTGTCTATGCAACAGTTAATATCTTTAAGTAGACTATAGTTAAATGTCTTTTAGAATATTATTGAATTGTGATTCCTATTGCACTAGAGCAACTCAGTTACAGCATTTCTTACTTTTATTTCTACAGTGACCATACAGTTGTGCATTGACGTTCCTATCACCTTCTATTACACACACACACTCACACACACATACACACACACATGCAGAGAGAGAGAGAGAGAGAGAGAGAGAGAGAGAGAGAGAGAGAGAGATTATTTCTCCCATACAAGTGGCTCTTCCCTTATAGAGCTACTGAAGTGACCATCCCACTTATTTATGTGTTTTACCATGAAGAAGCTGGTTTACTATTCAGACAAGTCAACAACATAACTCCATTTCTTGATTAATGGTTCACAAGCAGGGATACAACAAAGTCACATCATCTTAATTTTTTTGTAAAATTTGCTACAGCAATTTAAATGTCTTACAGAGGATTAGAATTTCTTTTCATGCAAAGAAATCAAAATCTTAGCCCCCCCAACAAAAAAATGGGCTAATGCAATGAGCAAACACTGGTCATAATATGAAATAGAAATTGTAGGCAAATACAGAAAAAATACACGCATAAATGCAAATCAAAACCACATCAAAATTTCTTCTTGTGACAGTCAAAGACTTCATCATTAGTATATCAAATAACAATTGCCAAAAATGAAGTCCAAAAGAAAACCTTTTTGCATCATTGGCCAGGAAATAAATATAGTATTGAAGTTAGGCGTTCAGGTCACAAAATGATAATGGTGGCTCTTCCATTTACGGGACATACCACTCCTGGGGGTTTATGTAAAATGACCCCAAAACAAAGTATCTCTGAGATATTTAGATGTCAACGTTTATTGTTGCATTATTCAAACTACCTAAAGGGAACCAGATAGGATGGACTGCAGCAGAAGAGTGGATATGGAAGGTAGGGGCGCGAAATGGAGTTTTTCTCAACCATGAACAAAGTTTTGTCTTCGTGACAGTGAATTGGATGGTTCGCGGTAAGTGAATTAGGCCAGTCTTAGATAGGCTAATACAATGTTTTCTTGTCTGCTATGGACCCTAGATTTTGTATAGATACCTACAAATTGTGTTTTTATAGGATGCTTTAATATTTTCTATTATGGTCTTTAGAGATAAGTGGAAAAAATCAAAGAGTCAAATTAGCTAAGTTGACGGTTCCCCTCACCTTTCACATTGTTCAGATTACTAGTTCCCAGAAGCTTCGCTCTTGACAACAGTGGGTTTATTCCTTCTCTCTTTTCTCTTAGAACCACAGCTCTTACAGGGTACAGCTCTTTTGCCTTTTTAGATTCACCAAAGTATAATAAAATTACTCATTTTTATGGTGTAGAAATTCAGCAAACACCACTGAACACATGTAACCCAACCATAGTGAATAAATGAACATTACTGTAAAGAACAGTGGAAATAGTACTATAAGCTAGCCTTATTGTATGTTCATCTTGTACTTGAATTAGTAGTAGATAGTATGAAAAATGTTCAAATTAGTACAGAAGCACAGCACAGCTTTCTAAAGTAATTTGGTCAGGGTGTATAATATGAGGTGTTGTACAAGAATTCTTATTTTCCCCACATTTCAACCTCCACTTTAATGATTTTATAATTTGTTAAATTATGTGATGGCCTTTACTAGTATTTATTTTCACTTCATAAATACAAGTGGAAGCAATGAAACTGCATCTCATTTCCATATTCATTAAAAAAAATAATGTACCTGCTTCTTAGCCCCTTGAGTATCATACCATTTAACGAATGCTTGAGTCTTTGCAAATACCCCAACTTCATAAGCACTGGTTAATATTGTAAAAATAAATAAGTAATAAGTCATTGTAATTCACCAAACAAAATAATTTTCATGGGAATATAGATTAAAGGGTTTTCACATGCCCATTCTTCAGCTTCCACCAATGTTATTTATTATTCAACCAGATTACATTTATCAAAACTAATGGTGTCATAAAGTTAATGAGGTAAACACACTGGGTCAAATGCAGCTGTATTTTAATCCACCTATAAACTCCCTCATGTGTCTGTACTTGGTGGGTTTTGCATAAATACCAAATACTGCTCTGTATAAACCTAACTTTCCAAACTTTAGTAGTTTACTCATGTTCTTCTTCCAATTTTTCCCTGGACACAACTCTACAACTTACACACATAACTTCCTAGTATCTCAGTTCTGTGATCCAAACTCAAGATGCAACCTCAACTATCTACAAATGAAGTTAACAGAGAATCATTGTTGAAGTCCACTTGACTGTTACCTGTTTACAAACAGGGCCACATTACTGAAGTTACTAATTGCCAGTATTTTCAATATTCTTCTTGTATGTATTTTGTAAAATATTTAGGATAGAAATGTGACTCTTTTCATTACCTATCTGTCTTAGACAGAGGTAAAATGCTGCACATCATTTACAGTAATTTATATTATTATTACAATATTCAATAAGTACTTTATAAGTAACTTAGAATATCAACCTTCTTTTAATCTAAAGTAATAATTAAAAAATAGTTCTATTTCTGAATAAAATAAAATATTCATAAATGGTCCAATGATTCTTACCCAGTTCTGTTATATTTTAAGCAAACATTTTTACTTGGGGATAAATGAAAAAATTAATTCCCCAAACTTTTATGGTTTAAATTCTATCATTATTTAGAAGAGAAATAGACAAGGAAACAGTGGTAGCTTTAATTGAAGGCCTAGAAGAGAAGAATGATATGCCGCTCGCAATCGGAGGTCGCTAACAGTGGTTTAATTAAAATAGAAAGAGAAATATTCAGAAGGAGTCAAGAAGAACTATAGATATTTACCACCTTATTAAAAAGTCAATAGACATGATGATTTCAATGCTTGTCTGAGAAAATATATACATTGTGATTCCCACTCAGTTTCTCTCCTCTGCTTTAATATTGAATAAATAAGAATTATATATTTCTGAGAAGCGTACTTAAACTATTGTTAATCAAATATTTTAGGATACAAGCTAATATATTATACATTATATATAAAAGTATGTTAATGTTGCTTTTATTTCCTCAGAGGAAGTGATAAGAGCTATTTCCAGGCAGTGTAAATACATGGCCTGGGCCCTTTCTATCTCTATAATAAGTACCCTAAGATTTTGGTCTAGAGGCTTCTAGCCTCCAGATCATTTAATCTAGGCCTAGAATCTTTCAGTTTATGAGTCGCACCCTTTCTATTTCCTTTTGAACTCTTGCTGGCTGGTTCAATAAAGCTTTCTGGATCACACTCCTCTCTGAGCTGACTGATTTAATCTGGCTTCTCTCACTTCACTCTGAACTGCTCTGCTTGGTTTCGAACTAAGTCTGGCTTTTTTTATTTTTCTGGCTCCTTCTTAACCTCTGGCTTCAACTGCCTTTGCTGACCTGCATTACACTGCATAGATTCAGGAAAAAAAAGAAAACAAAAACAAAAACAAAAAAGCCAACTCCACTATACTCATACTACTTCCCATCTGTCTCAATCTCTCTTCACGTACTGCTTTTCTGTTTATTGCCACAAGTTTTTCTTTTGTTTATTGGATACTTTTTTTATTTATTTACATTTTAAATTAAATCCCTTTTCCTGGTTTCCTGTCCAACCCCCCTATCCCATTCCCCACCCCCTTTCTTTATGAAGGCGTTCCCCCACCATCCACCCACCAATTCCTGCCTCCCTGCCCTGACACATTCTTCTACACTTGTGTGGGGGAGGTGTTGAGTCTTGGTGGGACCAAGGGCTTCCCCTACCATTGGTGCCCAACAAGGACATCCTCTGCTACATATGCAGCAGGAGCCATGGGTCTGTCAATGTATACTCTTTGAATGGTGGTTTAGTCCCTGGGAACTCTGTTTGGTTGGTATTGTTCTAATGGGATTGCAAACCCCTTCAGCTCCTTCAATCCCTTCCTTAACTCCTCCAATGGGGAACTCATTCTCTGATCAATGGTTGACTGCAAGAGTCTACCTCTGTGTTTGCCATGCTCTGGCAGAATCTCTCAGAAGACAGGTATATCAGGCTCCTATCAGCATGCACTTCTTGGCATCAAAATATTGTCTGTATTTGGTGGCTGTATGTATATGGGAAGGATCCCCAGGTGGGGCAGTATCTGGATGGCCTTCCGTCTCTGCTCCAAATTTGTCTCTGTATCCCCTCCTATGAATATTTTCTTACCCCTTCTAAGAAGACCTGAAGCATCTGCACTTTGGTCATCCTTCGACTTGAGCTTCATATGCTCTGTGGATTGTATCATGGGTATTGTGGATTTTGGGCTAATAGCCACTTCTCCGTGAGTGCATACCATGTTTTTGCTGTTGTTATTGTTATTGTTGTTTTTGTTTTTGTTTTTTGTGATTGGGTTACCTCACTCAGGATGATATTTTCTAGATCCATTTGCCTAAGAATTTTATGAAGTCATTGATTTAAATAGCTGAGTATTAGTCCATTTACTGTACCACATTTTCTATATCCATTTCTCTTTTGAGGGACATCTGGGTCCTTTCCAGCTTCTGGCTATTATAAAAAGGCTGCTATGAACATAGTGGAGCATGTGTCCTTGTCATATGTTGCAGCATCTTTTGGGTATATGCCAAGGAATGGTATAGTTTGGTCCTCAGTTAGTGCTACATCCTATTTTCTGAGGAACTGCCAGTCTGATTTCCAGAGTGGTTGTACCAGTTTGCAATCCCACCAAAAATGAAGGAATGTTTCTCTTTCTCCACATCCTTGCCAGCATCTGCTGTCACCTGAGTTTTTTATCTTAGCCATTCTGACTGGTATGAATCTCAGAGTTGTTTTGATTTGCATTTCTCTGATGACTCAGGATGTTGAACATTTCTTTAGGTGCTTCTCAACCATTCGATATTTCTCAGCTGAGAATTTGTTGTTTAATTGGGTACCCCATTTTTAATAGGGTTATTTGATTCTCTGGAGTCTAACTTCTTGTGTTTTTTGTATATATTGCATATTAATCCTGTATCGGATGTAGGATTGGTAAAGATCTTTTTCCTATCTGTTGGTTGCCATTTTATCCTAATGACAGTGTCCTTTTCCTTACAGAGGCTTTGCAATTTGATGAAGTCCTATTGTCTGTTCTTGATCTTAGAGTATAAGCCATTGGTGTTCTGTTTAGGAAATTTTTCTTAGTGCCCATGGGTTCAAGGCTCTTTCCTAAATTTTCTTCTATTACTTTGACTGTACCTGGTTTGATGTGGATGTCCTTGATCCACTTGGACTTGAGCTTTATACAAGGAGAGAATGGGTGAATTTGCATTCTTCTAAATACTGACCTCCAGTTGAACCAGCAACATTTGTTGAAAATGCTATCTTTTCCCCCCACTGTATGGTTTTAGCTCCTTTGTCAAAGATCAAGTGACCATAGGTATGTGGGTTCATTTTTGGGTCTTCAATTCTGTACCATTGATCCATTGGTGTTCTGTTCAGTTAGGGAGAGAGTTGACACCATTGTCTAGTCCCTGATTTTAATGGGATTGCTTCAAGTTTCTCTCCATTTAGTTTGAGGTTGGCTATTTGTTTGTTGTATATTGCTTTTACTATGTTTACAGTATGGGCTTTCAATTCCTGATCTTTCCAAGTCTTTTAACCTGAAGGAGTGTTGAATTTTGTCAATTACCTTCTTAGCATCTAATGAGATGATGATGTGTTTTTTTTCCTTTGAGTTTGTTTATATAGTGGATTACTTTGATAGATTTCCATTTATTTAAGCACCCCTATATCCCTGGGATGAAGCATACTTGATCATGATGGATGATCACTTTGATGTATTCTCGGATTCCATAAGTGAGTATTTTATGGAGTATTTTTGCATCAATATATTTAAGGAAAATTGGTCTGAGGTTCTCTTTCTTTGTTGGGTCTTTGAGTGGCTTAGGTATAAGCATAATTGTGGCTTCATAGAACTAATTGAGTACTGTTCCTTCTGTTTCTATTTTGAAGAATAGTTTGGACAGTATCGATATTAGGTCTTCTATGAAGGTCTCATAGAATTCTGCTCTAAACTCATCTGGTTATGGGCTTTTTTTTTTTTTGGTTGGGAAACTTTTAATGACTGCTTCTATCTTTTTAGGAGTTATGGTTTATCTGATCCAGATTGAACTCCTAGTATCTGTCTATAAAACTGTCAATTTCCTCCAGATTTACCAGTTTTGTGGAATATAGACTTTTGTAGTAAGATCTGGTGATTTTTTGAAATTCCTCAGCTTCTGTTGTTATGTTCCCTTTTCATTTCTGATTTTATTAATTTGGATACTGTCTCTGTGCCCTCTGCTTAGTCTGTCTAAGGTTTTATCTATATTGTTGGTTTTCTCAAAGAAGCAGTTCCTAGTTTTGTTGATTCTTTATCTAGTTCTTTTTGTTTCTACTTGGTTAATTTATGTCCTGAGTTTGATTATTTCCTGCCATCTACTCCTCTTGGATGAATTTGCTTCTTTTTGTTCTACTGCTTTTATTTGTGCTGTTAAGCTCCTGGTGTATGTTCTCCCCTGTTTCTTTTCAGAGGCACGCAGAGCTATGACTTCTCCTCTTAGCACTGCTTTCATTGTGTCCCATAAGTTTGTGTACATTTTGACTTTATTTTCATTAAATTTTAAAATGTCTTTAATTTCTTTCTTTATTTCATCCTTGACCAAATTATCTTTCAGTAGTATGTTGCTCAGCTTCTATGTGTATGTGAGTTTCCTGTCATTTTTGTTGTTATAAAAGACCAGCCTTAGTCCACGGTGATCTGATAGGATGCATGGGATTATTTCTATCTTCTTGTACTTGTTGAGGACTGTTTGGTGACTGATTATATGGTCAATTTTGGGCCAGGTACCATGAAGTACTGAGAAGAAGGCAGATTCTTTTGTTGTGGGATGAAATGGTCCATAGATATCTGTTAAAACCCTTTAATTCATAACTACTGTTACTTTCTCTGTGTCTCTGTTTAGTTTCTGTTTCCATGATCTGTCCATTGATGAGAGTGGGGTGTTGAAATCTCACACTATTATTGTGTGAGTTGCAATGTGTGCTATGTGTTTTATGCATATAGGTGCCCTTGCATTGGAGCATAGATATTCAGGATGTAGAGTTCATCTTGGTGGATTTTTCCTTTAACGAAAATGAAGTGTCCTTCCTTATTTCTTTTGATAACTTTTGGTTGAAAGTCGATTTTATTTGATATTAAAATGGTTACTCCATCTTATTTCTTGGGACCATTTGCTTGGAAAATTGTTTTCCAGTCTTTTACTCTGAGGTGTGTTTCCTGTATGTAGCAAAAATGCTGGGTCCTCTTTCCATATCCAGTCTATTAGTATATATCTTTTTGTTGGGAAATTGATTCCATTGATGCCGAGGGATATTAGGAACCAATGATTGTTAGAGTTGAAACTATGTATGTGTGGCTATCTTCCTTTGGGTCAGTTGAAATTAGTTTACTTTCTTGCTTTTTCTAGGGGGAGTTTTACCTCCTTGTGTTGGAGTTTTCCATCTGCTATCCATTGTAGGGACGGTTTGTGGAAAGGTATTGTATAAATTTAGTTTTGTCGTGGAATATCTTGGTTTCTGCATCTATGTTGATTGACAGCTTTGCTGAATATAGTAGCCTGGTCTGGAATTTATGTTCCACTAGGGTCCATATGACATCTGCCCAGAATCTTTTGTCCTTCATTGTCACTGATGAGAAGTTTGCTGTAATTCTAATAGGTCTGCCTTTATTTGTTACTTGACTTTTTCCTCTTACTGCTTTTAATATTCTTTCTTTTGAAAGAGCGTACCCCAAAACGGGGAGCCGCGTCTCTCGCTCCGATCGCAGGGTGGGGTGCCCCCAGGAATCACGAGGAGCCATTCTTGATGTAACAGCAAGAGGTAGCTTTATTAACGAGATCCCAGGTCTTAGCGGGATCCCGGGTCGACACGTATCTCACACAGGAGACAGAGGAATCAACCCCGAGCTTCCAAACTCGGGGGTTTTTATAGGGGAGGTAAGGGGCATTCGCGCGGTTACACATGATTGGTCAATTCAAAAGGTGCACGGTTACTTTCGGCGCGAAATGACATCAGCAAGGAGTGTGTGTTATCTAGCAGCTCGGCAGGCAGGTAGGGTGGCTCATCTCACTCAGGGGGGTGAAGGAAGGGGAGGGTGTCCTTGGGGAAGGAAGGATGGTCAGTGTCCTTGGGGCTGATAGCTGGTTCGGCAAGTCCTATCTCTGGCTCTCCCTCAGGCACGTCCGGCCCTGCACATCGGACTCTGACAATGAGTAACCTTTATGAAACTCTAGTTCTACACTTTGTTTTGTGCAGTTAGTGTTTTGACCATTATGTGACAGGAGGAATTTCGTTTATGGTCTAATATATTTTAAATTCTATAAGCTTTTTGTATGTTATGGGCATCTCTTACTTTAGGTTAGGGATGTTTTCTTCTATAATTTTGTTGAAGATGTTTATTGTACCTTTAAGTTCAGAATCTTCTCTCTCTTCTATATCTATTATATTTAGGTTTGATCAATTCATTATGTCCTAAATTTCCTGGATGTTTTGGAATAGGAGCTTTTTTTGTTTTGCATTTTCTTTGATGGTTGTGTTAGCGTTTTCTATGTTATCTTCTGTCGCTGAGATTCTCTCTTCTATCTCCTGTGTTCTGTTGGTAATTCTTGTGTCTATGACTCCTGATTTCTTTCCTAGGTTTTCTATCTCCTCAGTTGTCTCCTTTTGTGGTTTCTTTTTTTTTCTTTTTTTTTTTTTTTTTTTGCTTTTCTTTTTTTTATCTTTATTTACTTGGGTATTTCTTATTTACATGTCAATTGTTATTCCCTTTCCTGGTTTCCAGACCAACTTCCCCCCAGCCCCTCCTCCTGCCCTTCTCTATGGGTGTTCCCCTTCCCATCCTCCCCCCATTACCGCTCTCCCCACAACAATAACTTTCACTGGGGGTTCAGTCTTGGCAGGACCAAGGGCTTCCCCTTCCACTGATGCTCTTACCAGGCTATTCATTGCTACCTATGCAGTTGGAGCCCAGGGTCAGACCATGTATAATCTTTGGGTAGTGGCTTAGTCCCTGGAAGCTCTGGTTGCTTGGCATTGTTGTTCATATGGGGTCTCAAGCCCCTTCAAGCTCTTTCAGTCCTTTCTCTTATTCCTTCAACAGGGGTCCCATTCTCAGTTCAGTGGTTTAATGATGGCATTCGCCTTTGTATTTGCTGTATTCTGGCTGTGTCTCTCAGGAGAGATCTACATCCGGTTCCTGTCGGCCTGCACTTCTTTGCTTCATCCATCTTATCTAGTTTGGTGGCTGTATATGTATGGGCCACATGTGGGGCAGGCTCTGAATGGGTCTTCCTTCTGCCTCTGTTCTAAACTTTGCCTCCCTATTCCTGTTTCTATTTCCATTTTTAAATCCTGGATGGTTTTGTTCAATTCCTTTACCCGTTTGCTTATGTTTTCCTATCATTCTTTAAGGGATTTTGTGTTTCCTTCTTAAGGGCTGTTACCTGTTTACTTGTGTTGTATTTCTTTCTTTTTAAAAAAAATTTTATTGGATATGTTTTTATTTATTTACATTTCATATGTTTTCCCCTTTTCCATTCTCCTGTCCGTAAACCCCTTATCCCATCCCCATCCCTCTTCTTCTATGAGGGTATTCCCCCACCCATCCACAGACCCTGTCCCACCTCTCTACACTGATATTCCTGTATACTGGGGGATTGAGTCTTTGCTGAACCAAGGGCTTCTCCTCCCATTGGCCCAACAAGGCCGTCCTCTGCTACATATGCAACTAGAGCCATGGGTCTGTCCATGTGTACTCTTTGGATGGTGATTTAGTCCCTGGGAGCTCTGGTTAGTAAGTATTGTTGTTCTTATGGGTTTACAAACACCTTCAGCTCCTTCAGTCCTTTCTCTAACTTTTCTAATGGGGACCCTGTTCTAAGTTCATTGGTTGGCTGTGAGTGTCTGCCTCTGTATCTGTCATACTCTGGCAGAGCCTCTCAGGAGACAGCTATATCAGGTTCCTGTCAGCATGCACTAATTGGCATCAACAATATTGTCTGGGTTTGGTGTCTCTATTTATATGGGCTGGATCCCCAGGTGCAGCAGTCTCTGAATGGCCATTCCTTCCATCTCTGCTCCAAACTTTGTCTCTGTATCTCCTTCTAGGAAAATTTTTGTCCTAGCTTCTAAGAAGGACTGAGGCATCTGCACTTTGGTATCCTTCTTCTTGAGCTCATGTGGTCTGTGGATTGTATCTTTGGTAAGTTGAGATTTTGGGCTAATATCCACTTAACAATGATACCATGTGTGTTGTTGTTGTTGTTGTTATATTTTATTTTTTGTTTTTGATTTGTTTTGTTTTGTAATTGGGTTACCTCACTCAGGATGTTATTTTCTAGTTCCAAAGATTTGCCTATGAATTTCATTCTTTTATTTGTTTTTGTTTTGTTTTGTTTTTTTTAATGGGAATATTGTTATTTTTTAATTCCATAATTCTAATTCTTTGTTTTCTTTTTTTACCTCCATCTTTATTAACTTGAGTATTTCTTACTTACATTTCAATTGTTATTCCTTTTCCCAGTTTCCATGCCAACATCCCCCTAACTCCTCCCCTTCCCATTCTATATGGGTGTTCCCCTCCCCATCCTCCCCCCATTACCGCCCTCCCCCCAACAATCATGTTCCCTGGGGGTTCAGTCTTGGCAGGACCAAGGGCTTCCCCTTCCACTGGTGCTCTCACTAGGATATTCATTGCTACCTATGAGGTCAGAGTCCAGGGTCAGTCCATGTATGGTCTTCTATATACATGGAGCCCCTTCAAGCTCTTCCAGTTCTTTCTCTGATTCCTTCAACAGGGAACCTGTTCTCAGTTCAGTGGTTTGCTGCTGGCATTAGTCTATGTATTTGCTGTATTCTGGTTGTGTCTCTCAGGAGAGATCTACATCCAGTTCCTGTCAGCCTGCACTTCTTTGCTTCATCCATCTTATCTGTATATGTATGGGCCACATGTGGGGCACGCTCTGAATGGGTGTTCCTTCTGCCTCTGTTCTAAACTTTGCCTCCCTATTCCCTCCCAAGGGTATTCTTGCTCTCCTTTTAAAGAAGGAGTAAATCATTCCCATTTTGGTCATCCTTAATACTGTTTAATACACCATTTCTTTAAGTTATTTATGTCACTCTTAAAGTCCCAGGTGCCAGGAAATCAAGAGCCTCCCAGGAACCCACGGGGATGACATTAGGCAAAATACCCTACAATGGGGAGGGAGAACCTTTTGAGACCATATCCAGAGATTAGGCATGGATCTCCTGGTTGAGGGATAGGGCCACCCACCCATCTCCCAAATTTTAACTCAAAATTGCTCCTGCCTAAAGGAAATGCAGGGACAAAGAGTGAAGCAGACACTGAAGGAAACGCCACCCAGAGATTGCCCTACCTGAGGATCCATCCCACCAGCAGACACCAAACCCAGACGCTACTGCTGATGCCAAGAAGTGCTTGCTGACAGGAGCTTGATACATATGTCTCCTGCACTGCTCTTAAAACTCCTCTGTCCTCTGCTGTTCTCATGAGAGTTGAGGAGATCCTATTTCTGACTCTGTCAAATCTTTCTCTGATTCATCACTTCATCTGACCTTCATTTAAGACACCACTTTCAAAAATGACTGCTTCCATCTACAAAGTAACTTTTACCCCTAAAGGTATGTACTAAAAGCATGTATGTATTACAGCCAAAAGTATTATATATGTCTTACATGTCTGCATCCAGCCAATGACACAGACCTGGGTCTTTGGATATGATCTCTTGACAGAGCAGTCATGTTGCTGAGGTGAAATTCCTCTACAAAATTATATATGTTTAAATTAGATAATCAGTTACAAATGAAATAAGGTGGGAGCATTCATTGTACTTATGTATGCAAATTTTCATTATATAATTTTACAGAAGAACTTAAAATGATGCATGCTTGCTAGGCTAAAGGAGTGTTAGCATAGATCATTTCAGATATGGTGTCATTGAGTATGTTATTCACTTCAATCTCTGTGAAACCTATTTTAAGCCCTTTAAATCTAGGTGAGTAAGGGATTGTAGCATATCAATGTCTTCTCATTATTTGAATTTTAAATGTTAAACGATAGCCTGTGGATACGGCTATGTTAATAAAGTTTGTATTGCATAAGCATAAAACTCAACTTTGTATTCTGGGCTTATAAAATCAGGAACAATAGTATCAAGGACACATTACCCATCACTGGAGACGGAGAAGCAGGAGGACTCTATGGACTTCTAGACCAGTTAGATCATCAATTAATAAATGAGATCTCAGGAAACAAAAGCTTAACTAAAGGCATTATTATTTGAAAATGGCAGCCTACAGAATGGGAAAAGAATTTTACTACCTCCAGTAAACAGCTAATCCCCAAAATATGTAAACTAGCTATCAATAAAAAAACATTAAACATGGAGTACAGATCTAAACATAGAAGTCTCAAAAGAGAAAATGCAAATGGCTAAGAAATATTTACATCATTTTTCAGCAACACTTAGTAATCAAAAAATGCAAATCAAATCTACTTTGAGATTTTTACCAGAATGGCTAAGGTCTATTAAACAAGTGATGGCTCACACTGGATGAGTTTGGAGTAAAGGGAACACTCATCTAACCTTATTGGGATACACCTACTGCTCAGAGTGTAAACTTGTACAGTCACTGGAAATCAGTGTGGCCGTTCTTCAGGAAGATAGGAATTGATCTACCTCAATATCCAGTGACACCACTCTTAAGCATATACTCAGGAAATGCTTCATCTTAACACAGAACAACTTGCTGTACCATGTTCATTGCTGTGTTATTCATAATAGCCAGAAATAAAAACAAGCTGAAACAATCTAAATGTACCCCAACAAATGAATAGAGAAAATATGGTACAGTTACATAATAGAATATTACCCTGCTGTTAAACTAATGAAATAAAGAAATTCATATGTAAATGAATGGAATTGGGAGGAAAATCCTGACTGAGATAGCGCAGACCCAGAACAGCAAATATCTTTTGCATGTGCTCATGTTTGCATAATCACTGTTAAGTCAAGAGTAACAAAGTCACAATCTGCAGAACCACAGAGTTTGCTACACAGTAAGGAACCAGACAAATAAAAACATATATCTCTCAAGACAAGTGAAATAAAATAGTAAATAATAAATAATTGAAGACATTGAACATTGACCTCTGGCTCTCACAACCAGGCACACGTGCATAGATATTCATATATGACTCACATGAAAATAAATGAGAAAATTAAAAAAGAATCGAAGAAGACATTGAGAACTGACAACCTCTGCCTTCTACACTCATGAACATATATCTGTACATATGCATGCATAGGTCATCCCAAACATAAATAAATGAATAAAGAAAAATATTGAAGGAGACATTGGACATTGACTTATGCACTTACATGTGTACATATATGAATACACATAAGTGGTTCATGAAAAATTAGTAAATAAGAGTTAAAAAAAATCAGGGCTTGTGTGGTAAGAAACTTTTCATTGTCTCCAGTATTGAACTTCGTTTCTTTTATTTCAGATCTTTGAAGTGTATTTTTAAACTGTTTGGATTGTGCATGCATATATATATATATATATATATATATATATATATATATACTGACAACTGATTGTATTATTCAGAAATCATGTATAGGTGATATGTCTAGTGTCGTTCACTTTGCTCTGTGTTTTTATAGCTACCTTAAACAAATAGGCTAGAAACATGACTTTAAACATTAATATTTAAATGTCACAGAAAAGAATAGGAATTTACCACCGTAATTAGCTATGGAATTTTTCCTGTTAGTATGCCATTTTTTCATACTGAAATATATGTATGAAAATATTTTAAGAAAAAGTAAATTATGACCATTTTTATAAAGACAAAACTTTATTATAAAAACCTTATTATAAAGGGCTTTCAAATAAAATATACCAAGCATTGAGATTAACTAAATTCAATATATATATATATATATATATATATATATGTGTGTGTGTGTGTGTGTGTGTGAACTTCTGAGAAACTAGAATACCCACTCTGAAACTACAAATGACACATTGGATTTTTATAATTTTATTATCAATTATATTTCATAAGTTATCCTGCAAAAATAAAATTTATGCCATAGATATGAATAGAAAAGGATTAGCATTAGCATTATATCATTTTTATGTAACTCATGAGTGAAATTATAAGCTTACACATTATTTTTTGAATATACTTTTTATTTAAAATGAGACTGACAGATTAATCATAAGTTTGGGAAATTTAAATGTCACTTTTAAGTGGTGATAATAGATTAATAAAAAAGAAAAAGTGAGGATAATAGTTGAAGAAACGTAAGGAATGTAGGAGCCAAACAGGAATCACATTGATAACCCAAACTCAAGTATATAGACTTTAGAACTCTATTAAGGACTAGCAATTGGCCTTCCATTCGCCATCTGTGACCAGAGCTGGGGCTGTCCCACAGATCTCAGACACAAAACTTGCCTGGAATGCTTTTCCCTCCTAAGTCCACAGCCCACAGGTAGAACACCACTTTATAACCACAGATTATCCAAGGAGAAACACAACAAGAGCACATGGGGCGTGGGAGCCACAGGGCATCTTAGGACAGGGCCCTTCTGGTTTACTTCTGCACCCAGAGCTGTTGTTGTCTCACAGTTCTTGAACCCAAAAGCTGCATGCAGAGAACTGATTTTCCAGGAGCACTCTTATTCTTTTTTTTTTTTTTTTTTTTTTTTTTTCAGAGCTGGGGACCAAACCCAGGGCCTTGCGCTTCCTAGGTAAGTGCTCTACCACTGAGCTAAATCCCCAGCCCAAGCACTCTTATTCTTAAGATCACAGACTAACAGTCTCACAGGCCCACAAGAGGTACAAGCTCCAGTCAGAGACAGCAAGACCAACTAACATCAAAGACAACCAGACAGAGGGAGTCAAGCACAAGAACCTATGTAACAGAAGCCAAGAATACTTGGCATCATCAGAACCTAGTTTTCCCACCACAGCTAATATTAGATATCCCAACACACTGGAAAAGAAAGATTTGGATTTAAAAATTATATTGCACAGTGATGATAGAGGATTTAAGAAGGACATAAAGAAATACAGGAGAATGTAGGTAAACAAGTAGAAGTTCTTAAAGAAGAAACATGAAAATCCCTTAAATACACGAAAACAAAACCAAACAGGTGAAGGAATTGAATAAAACCATCGAGGATTTATAAATGGAAACAGAAATGACAAAGAAATCACGAAGGGAGGCAATGCTGGAGATAGAAAACCTAGGAAAGACATGAGGAGTCAGACCCAAGCATCACTAACTGAACACAAGTGATAGAAGAGAGAATCTCAGGGGCAGAAGATACTATAGAAAACATTGACGCAACCATCAAAGAAAATGAAGAAAGCTCTTTGCTCAAAGTATCCAGGACACCCAGGACACAATGTGAAGACCAAACCTAAGAATAATTGGTATAGAAGAAAAAGAAGATTCCCAACTTAAATGGTCAGTAAATATCTTCAACAAAATTATAGAACAAAACGTCCCTAACTAAAAGAAAGATATGCCCATAAATATATGAGAAACCTACGGAACTCCAAACACATTGGACCATAAAAGAAATTCTTACTCTCACATAATAGTCAAAACACAAAATACAGAAAGAAAAAAAAAGAAAGAATATTAAAAGCAGTAAGGGAAAAAAGTCAAGTAACAAAGGCAAACCTATCAGAATTATACCAGACTTCTCACCAGAGACCATGAAAGCCAGAAGATCCTGGACAGATGTCATACAAACCCTAAGAGAATGCAAATGCCAGCCCAGGCTACTCACAATTAACATAGATGGCAAAACCAAGATATTCCATGACAAAACCAAATTTACACAACATCTTTCCACAAACCAGCTCAACAACAGATAATAGATGGAAAACTCCAACACAAGTGGGGAAACTGCACCCTAGAAAAAGCAAGAAAGGAATCTAATGTCAACTAACCCAAGGAAGATAGTCACACAAACATGATTCCACATCCAACAACAAAAATAACAGCAAACAACAATCACTATTCGTTAATATCTTTTAACATCAATGAATTTAATTTCTCCATAAAAAAGACATAGACTAAAAGACTGGATACTTAAACAGGACTCAGCATTTTGCTGCATATAGGAAACACACCTTAGTAACAAAGACAGAGACAACCTAAGAGTAAAAGTCTGGGAAACTTTTTTTTTTCCAAGCAAATGGGTCAAAGCAACGAGCTGGAGTAACAATTGTAATATTAAATAAAATTGACTTTCAAACATAAGCTATCCAAGAAAAAAAGATAAGGAAAGAAACTTCATACTCATCAAAGGAAAATCTACCAAGATGAACTCTCAATTCTGAACATCTATGCTCCAAATGCAAGGTCATCCACATTCATAAAAGAAACTTTACTAAAGCTCAAAGCATATACTGCACTACATAAAATAATAGTAGTAGTCGTCAACACACCACTCTCATCAATGGAAAGATCATGGAAACAGAAACTAAACAGTGATATACAAATTAATAGAAGTTATGAACCAAATGGTTTTAAAAGACATCTATAGAACTTTTTATCCTAAAAAGAATATACCTTCTTCTCGCACCTCATGGAACCTTATCAAAAATTGACCATATAATTGGTCACAAAACAGGTGTCAATATGTACAAATACATGTAAAAAAAAGTCCCATGCATCCTATCAGATCATCATGGAATAAGACTGATCTTCAATAACAACAAAAACAACAGGAAGCCCACATACATATGGAAGTTGAACGACGCTCTACTCAATGATAACTTATTCAAGGAAGAAATGAAAAATCAATTAAAGACTTTTAGAATTTAATGAAAATGAAGGCACAACATACCCAAATATATTGGATACAATGAAAATAGTGCTAAGAGGAAAACTCATAGCTGAGTGCCTCCAAAGAGATGGGAGAGAGCATACACTAACAGTTTGACAGTACACCTGGAAGCTCTAGAAGAAAAAGAAGCAAATTCAGCCAAGAGGAGTAGATGACAGGAAATAATCAAACTTGGGACTGAAATCAACCAAGTAGAATCACAAAGGACTAAACAAAAAAATCAACAAAACTAGGAGCTGTTTCTTTGAGAAAAATCCAAAGATAGCTAAATCCTTAGCCAGACTAAGCAGAGGGCACAGTGACATTGTTCAAATTAACAAACTCAGAAATAAAAGGGGAGAAATAACAACAGAAACTGAGAAAATTTGAAAGATCATCAGATCCTATTACAAAAGCCTATATTCAACAAAGCTGGAAAATCTAAGGGAAATAGAGAATTTTCTAGACAGACACAAGGAATCAAAATTAAATCACGATCACATATAACATCTAAGCAGTCCCATAATCCCTAAAGAAATAGAAGAGGTCATTAAAAGTCTCCCAACCATAAAAATCCAGGACCAGATGGGTTTAGTGCAGAATTTTACAGACCGTCAAAGAAGACACAATACCAATACTCTTTAAACTATTCCAGAAAAATAGAAGCAGAAGGAACACTGCCCAATTCATTCCTTGAAGCCCCAATTACACTTATACATAAAGCACACAAAGACACTACACGGAAAGAAAACTCCAGACCAAATTTCCTCATGAATATCCATGCAAAAAAAAATACTCAATAGTATTCTCACAACCAAAATCCAAAAACACATCAAAATGATCATTCACCATCATCATGTAGGCTCCATCCCAGGGTTGCAAGGATGATTCAATATATGGAAATCTATCAACGTAATCCACTATATAAACAAACTCAAGGAAAAGTACCACATGATCATTTCTTTAAATGCTGTGGATGCACTTGTCAAAATTCAACAGTCCATCAAGTTAAAAGACTTGGAAAGATCAGGAATTCAAGGCCCATATATAAATATTGTAAAAGCAATATACAGTAAACCAGTAGGAAACATCAAACTAAATGGAGAGAAATTTGAAGCAATCTCACTAAATTCAGTGACTAGACAAGGCTGCCCACTCTCTCACTACCTATTCAATATAGTACTTGAAGTCCTAGCCAGAGCAATCAGACAACAAAAAGAGGTCAAAGAGATACAATTTGGAAGGAAGAAGTAAAAATACCACTATATGCAGATGAAATGAGAGTATACTTAAGCGACTTCACTAATTTTACTAGAGAACTTTTAAATCTGATAAACAACATCAGCAAATTGGCTGGATATAAAATTAACTCAAACAAATCAGTAGCCTTCCTCTACTCAAAGGATAAACAGGCAGAGATTCAAATTCGGAAAATGATACCCTTCACAGTAGCCACAAATAATATAAAACACCTTGATGTGACTCTATGCAAGCAAATGAAAGATCTGTTTGACAAGAACATCGTTTATGAAAAAAAAATTAGATCTCAGAAAATGGAAAGATCTCCCATTTTCATGGAATGGCAGGATTAATATTGAAAAATGGCCATCATCCCAAAAGCAATCTACTGATTCAATACAATCCCCATCAAAAATCCATCTCAATTTTTCATAGAGTCAGAAAGAGCAATTTGCAAGTTCATTAGGAATAGAAAAGGACTAAAGATAGCAAAAGCTATTCTCAAAAATAAAAGAACTTCAGGGGTATCACTATCTTGACCTCAAGCTGTATTACAGAGCAATCATGATAAAAAACTGCATGATATTTGTACAGAGACAGGCAAGTACATCAATTAAATAGAATTATATCTATAGCCCACATATGAATCCACACACCTATTGTTACTTTATCTTTGTCAAAGGAGCTAAAACTGTCCAATGGAAAAAAGATAGCATTTTCAGCAAATGGTGCTGATTCAACTGGATGTCAGCATGAAGAAGAATGCAAATTTACTCATTCTTATCTACTTGAATAAAGGTCAGCTCCAAGTGGATCAAAGACCTCCACAAAAAAACCAGATACACTGAAACTAATAGAAGAGAAAGTTAGGAAGAGCCTCGAACACATAGGCACAGGGGAAATTTTCCTGAATAAAACACCAATGGCTTATGCTCTATGATCTAGAATTGACAAATGGGACCTAATAAAATTGCAAAGCTTCTGTAAGATAAAGGACACTGTCAGTAGGACAGACAGAAAGGCAACCAACAGATTCGGAATGAATTCTTACCAATCCTACATCTGATAGACGCTAATATCTCATATATACTAATAACTCTAGAAGTTGGCTCCATAGAATTCAATAATACTATTAAAAATGGGGTATAGAGCTAAACAATGAATTCCCAACTGAGGAATACCAAATGGCTAAAAAGCATCTATAGAAATGCTCAACATTCTTAGTCTTCAGAAAAACAAGCCTGGTATAGCACCTCACATCAGTCAGAATGGCTAAGATCAAAAAATTCAGGTGATAGAATATGCTATCTAGGATGTTGAGAAAGGAACACCCCTTCATTTTGGGTGAGATTACAAGCTACTACAACTACTCTGGAAATCAGACTGGCAGTTCCTCAGAAATTGGACATAGGCTTGAGGATCCAGCTGTACCACTTATGGGCATAACCCAAAGATTCTCCAACATATAGCAAGGACACATGTGCCACTATTTTTACAGCAGCCTTGTTTATAATGGCCAGAAGCTGGAAAGAATGTTGATGTCCTTCAACAGAGGAAAGAATATAGAAAACGTGGTACATTCACATAAACATGTACTAATCAACTATTAAAAACAATGGCGAAATGAAATTCCTAGGCAAGTGGATGGAACTAGAAAATACCATCCTGTGTGAAGTAACCCACTCAAAGAAAGACACACATAGTATGTACTCACTGATAAGTGGAAATTAGCCCAAAAATCTTGCAATAACTAAGAAAAAATTCACAGATCATATGGAGCTCAAGAAAACCAAAATGTCAATGCTTCATTCCTTCTTAGAAGAAAAACAAAATACTCACAGGCGGAAATACAAGGACAAAGAGTGGAGCAGGAGACTAAAGGAAAGATCATCCATAGACTGCTCCACCTAGGATCCATCCCATAAGCAGCCATCAAACCCAGTCACTATTGCTGATGCCAAGAAGTGCTTGCTGACAGGAGCCTGATATGCATGTCTCCTGAGAGGTTCTGTCAGATCCCTACTGATACTGATGAAGATGCTTGCAGCTAACCATCGGACTGAACAAGGGGACCCCAATGGTTCAAGACTGAAGGAGCTGAAGGGGTTTGCAACCCCATTGGAAGAACAATATTAACCAACAAGACACCACCAGAGCTCCGAGGAACTAAACCACCAACTAATGAGTACACATGGAGGGACCCACGACTCCAGCCACATATGTAGCAGAGGATGTCATTGTCCAGCATCAACAGAAGAAATTTCCTTGGTCCTGTGAATGCTCATTTCCCCAATATAGGGGAATGCCAGGCCACTGAGGTGTGCGTGGTGGGTGGGAGTGGGAGACTCCTCATAGAAGCAGGGGAAGGGGGAAGAGAGTATG
This sequence comes from Rattus norvegicus, assembly GCF_021556685.1. Lineage (NCBI taxonomy): Eukaryota > Metazoa > Chordata > Mammalia > Rodentia > Muridae > Rattus > Rattus norvegicus. The sequence continues at coordinate 31,704,274 of NC_141544.1, read as the reverse complement.
AGAGGGGATGGAAAAGGGATAACATTTGAAAAAAAACTAATAGTTGAAGAAACTGGTGTGTGTGTATGTGTGGATTTATTTTACTAACATATTTATATGTTTATATTTCTCCGCACTTCTTTAATGTTTTAGTCTTTAGATTGTTTTTTCAGTAATGCCTTGCTTTCCAAAGCAAATTCTCCTCAATACTAACTTCCCACTTTGAGGTACAAGGTGACACCCCTACAACTTCTTATTAGAGAAGTCTAGTTTTTCTCTTGCTTGACATGAGCAAGAAAGATTTCTCCTTTATAGATATTGCCTACAGAGCATCTCGTATATCACTGTGATTTGAAATTACATTCACACAGTCATATATAAGAAAAAACAAGAAACATTGTTAATGTAGGAAAGTATATAAGTTAAGTCATTCAATATAAATAATGATATCAGAGTTTTATTATAATTTATATTCTTGGTAAGAAAGTTATCAAATGACTAGAGATAAAATATTTATAACTTATCCAAATTACCATTCAATTTAGCTAATTTTCAACATTCATTACTATATGTATAATATCATCTCTTATTATGCAAAAGAATAAAAAATATTGTCACTTACTGTCATTGTCTTTTTTTTCCCTTTTCTTTTTTTCAGAGCTGGGGACCAAACCCAGGGCCTTGCGCTTGCTAGGCAAGCGCTCTACCACTGAGCTAAATCCCCAACCCCAAAGAAAGCAGCAAGCTTTGTGGGTTTTTTTTTTTTTAACCGGAGCTGGGGACCGAATCCAGGGCCTTGCATTTGCTAGGCAAGTGCTCTACCACTGAACTAAATCCCCAACCCTACTGTCATTGTCTGAACCATCACACTTCACTCAATTTAAAATGTAAGATGTTCTTGCACTTAAATCAAGAAGCAGTAAGACTGTGAGTGAGAGAGATTGCCTTTCATAACACAGAAGCTTAAAGAATCCTAGGTCACCATAACAATTGTAAACACTTGTAACCCTTAGCAAGTGAATTCTTCCAGGTGCGTTGTGCTGAACTCATTTATTAGAAAATCTTACTTGTAGAGTGCTATATGCAATGCTATTTTATCTATCCTATCAACTCCTGGGCAACTTCACAGTAGGGTTGCAGAAATATAAGTCATTATAGACTTTAATTGCATTCACTTTATGGCTGCTGTCAATGTAAGAGTAAAAAGATTAATCACTTCTGCACTTAGTGAACATGCTAGGGCCTTTTAAGGATTCAATCTTGTTCACTTTTTCTAAAAGGTTCATTGGAATTCACAGATGTACGTTTTGATTGACTGCCTTTCCCACTATTTCAGTGGTCAAACTAAAAGCCAGTGCATTTATCAAAAGGAGAATAAAAACACTTGTAATAAAATATGTTTGTGAATAACAACGCTGAATAAAACTCCCAGTTGTGGTTAAATGGCATGCACATTATCTTAAGCAACGTAGTCTATATAAAGTTGGGTAAATGTGCAAAGCAACTTTCTTGAACAAAAGTAGGCTGACTCAGTAAGCCGTATTCTCTATGGATTTTTAGGTTTCTGTGTTCAAGATTCAGCTTGAATCCATGACACTTATTACATTTTATACATACGATATGACTTTTCTTTTCATGAATTTGTTTTCCTCTGATGCTAAGAGCACTTTCATTTACTCTGGATAGAAATAGTTATTACAAAAACCAAAGTTAATTTATACTGCTCCTTTCATATTCCTAATCATTGCTTTATGCAAATATTAGACTCTACCCAATGTACATATATTATATCATTCCATGTCTGTTGTGTTCCGTGGTTCCCAACCATCATAATTTCATGACACCACATTTCAAGTATATATTGGTATTTTAGAACACTGACCAACATAAATCTGGTGTCTTGGTTTGTTTTTTATGACTAAAAGTAGGTCAACATGTTTGGCCATATGCATATTTTTCCGTTTTTCCCCTTTATAACATATTTTTTAAATCTTAATTTGGCTTACTAGTGCTTTGTAAAAAACACTATGAACAATACAATTTTGGGAGGAAAGGGTTTATTTGGTTTACACTTCTATATTTGCTCATTCTTGTCATGACAATTATATAAACAGGGCAAAAACCTGGAGGCAGGAGCTGATGTGGAGGTCTCAGAGAGGTGCTGCTTACTGGCTTGTGCCTTGTGTCTTGTTTAGTTTGCTTTTTTCATTAATGGAAACCAGACTGGGGATGACACCACCAAAAATTGACCAGAGTTTCTCCCATCAATCACTAATTAAGAAAATACCTTCAGGGATTTTAAAAAATTATTATATTTATTTATATTCCAGTCATTGCCCCCACCTCTTGTTCCCTCTCCCACAGTTCCTCATCCCATTCCTCCTTCCCTCACCTCCAAGAGGGTGCTCCCTTCACCAGACCACCCCCTTTCTTGGGGCCTCAAGTTTCTTGAGGATTACATATATCTTCTACTGAGGCGAGACCAGGCAGACCTCTGCTATATATGTGACAGGAACTTCAAACCAGCAATGTATGCTCCTGGTTGCAGGCTCGGTCCCTGGGAGCTATCTGGAGTTCGAGTTAGTTGAGACTGCTTATGCTGCTATGGAATCACCCTCCGCTTCAGCTTCAAATCTTCTCCTAATTCAACCATAGGGGTCTCCAACATCAGTCCAATGTTTGGGTGTAAGTATCTACATCTGCGTCAGTTAGCTGCTGGTAGGGCCTCTTAGAGAGTTGCCATACCAGGTTTCCATCTATAAGCACATCATAGCATCAGTAACAGTGTCAGAAATTGGTAATCCAGAGATGAATCCCAAGTGAGTCATTCATTGGACTGCCTTTCCTTCTGCCTCTCCTCCATTTTTGTTCCTGCAGTTCTTTTAGACAGGAACAGTTCTGGGTCAGAATTTTTGTCTGTGGGTAAGTAACCCAGTCACTGGAGGCATTTTCTTAATTGACATTCCCTCCTCTCAGATGATTTTAATTATACCAAGCTGACATAAAACTATCAGGTACACTTGTATTCCGTTATGAAAGGAAGTTAGATCAAGTACTTAAGGCAGAAATAAGGAGGCAGTAACTGAAGCACATGCCACTGAAGAATATAGCTAATTGGGTTTTATATATAACTCAGGATAAACTGAGTAGAGGTGGCACTCACCACAGAGGACTGGGTCCTCTTTTTAAGATGTTGTATAAGCTTTCCTTTAAGCAAATCACATTGAGGCATTTTCTCTCTACCCAGAAGAAATTATATCAAAAATAATAACAGGGATGGGGCTGAAAAATGAGCATGACAGAAATCATACTACATCTGGTGAGTGGGGATTACATCACTGCCAAGACAAATCCCACCTTGGTTTTCATGTAGCTGAACTTAACCTCAGTATTCAGAGGCTTCAATCACTTCAACTCTCACAATAAAAAAACTTCTTACCTGAAACACACACACACACACACACACACACACACACACAAATCTCAAGGTGTTCCTAGCTTATCATATTTAACTCATCAAAGCAAGAATAACTTGACCTACTGATTACCTATTAAAATTGTCAGAATATTATTATTGGCTTAATCATAATAAAGATGAAATGGGTTAAGAGTCCTGAGTTTTTTTATTTCCAGTTATATTTTCTCATGTTCATGCTCTCAAAAATTCTTGAAGACCTTGTAAGAGTCTACATGCTGTGATGTGAACATAAACAAATAAACCATGAAACCCTGTTTTTGATAAATAAAATGTATGCCATCACTATAGACATTATTGTTTTTACAATATCCATTTACCACATGTTAATTTGTATGGTGAGACCCATGAACATAATAGCATTTCTTTCATTTAAATGCAATTCATTAATGACTGTCCCCAAGCTGTCTATAAAAGGCATATTTTGTTATTACAGGGTCATGGTTTGGACTTGGAATACCCTCTAAATGTCAAATGCTGAAGATGTGGTCTTTAAGCCAAGTTTACTTCTGCAATATAGGCAAACCTTTATGACATAGAGCTTGGAAGAAAGATGGTAGCGTTTGCCACCAAAGATCTAGTAGCTCTCCAACCCATTCTTTCCCTTTCTCTTAGTGTCTATCAAACATAGGTAGCTCTCTAATATACTGCCCTCATTATGAAACTTTCCATAAGATGAGATACAAACAAACAAAAAACTAACCAAACCATGTACTAGATCTTCTGAAATGGTAGAAAAATACACTATTTCCCTCATAACTTTGTCATTTCAGATAATTGGGGAAGTATCTATGATTCCCAAATTGACTTTGCATAATTTAATTTTGCATGAAAACATTTGTGTTCCTGAACCTCTATCACTATGAAAATATTTGAAATAGTAACTTTTAAATAAATAGAAAGTTTTATTCCATTTAGAGTTTGAGTGATAATTTATGATTCGCTGTTATCATTGTATACTTTGAATATGAAAATGTTTTGAAAAGGAATTTTATTTTAGGAGCTTGTCCATAATTTCATGAACCCTTTCCACTAAGCACTATATCTTAAAGGTCTTATCAACTCTTTATTTCACCAAGGACTGGATAATGTGCCATACAGTGAAATTTTGAGTAGCATTACTGATCTAATATGTAAGAGTGCTATGCATGTATTCAGGCATATTATTTCATAGGAAGTTTGCTGGTAAACAAAGCTATCATATCGTAAAATATTGATTATGCTCATCAAACTGTTTTACAGACTTGACAACTTTCAGTAAATTTTGAAGTAAAATACAGTCTGTTTTATGTGTAAATAATGGCCTATATCACTTTAGGACTGACTACTGTTTCAATTCATAAAGCCTTTATGCTTGCTTCTCTTGGAATCTAAAATTCCTATTCCTAGTTTCTACTCAGTTTTCTCTGATGTACTCAGAAATTTAAAAGAAAAAATATTGTCTACTAGGTGATAAAGCCTTCTTAACAACCATAAACTTCTCTACAGTGTTTCTCTCACTGTGATTTGTAATATACAGTGTTATGAACGTGTATATACAAATGCACATGCACCTGAACACGTAATCCCACACTGAACGTCATATTGATGACTTTCCATCTTCTACTCAAGGTGAGCATTCAGGCAAACAGGTGGCACCTGTCCAGCTTGTGCCCAGCTCTTGAACACCTTCTACTCATAAATATAAACTCAGAGCTTCAGTATAAACCAAAGAAACCAGAAATTGTTTTCTGTCCCACAGGTTGCTGTACAAACAGTTCCAGCATATATACATATCACACTGACTTGACTGTATCTGTTGATAGCAATAGCTGTTCCATGACTTCTCTCGGGGAAATGTGAGCACATGTCTGTTCATCTAAGACCAGGAACCAAATACAAAGAATGGAAGTGATTTTATGCAAATATCACTTGATGAACTAATGGGCTTGTTGGGGTACTGTCAGCAGCATCGAGGGCAGTGCCTGACTTAAGCCAGATAGCTGTGCCACTAAGACTCTTACTCTGCCAGGAGTGATGACTCACTAAACTGTTCATCCCTGGAGCTTCAGAATCAGTTTGCAAGAAGAAGGATGCTCCAGGAAAAATCCTCTCCTCCAAGTAGTTATTTACTGGTAATACCAGTGTAGGAAAAGCCTTCGTGAGTTTTGTTGTTTTTCTAAGATTTTAAGCCTCTTAGGTTTGATGTGCTTCCAGAAACTTATATCTGCAAGTCCCTTCTTGGGCGATGGAGAAGATATTTCAGTTCAGAAGAAAACAGTAATGACTTCTATCACCTACTGCCCTTCTTACATTCTTCATGTTCCCAATTAATAATTGTTTCCTGGGCCTTTGAAGGGTTGCAATAGATGCATGGTTTTTCAATCATTATTCGAGGCTGAGGATTTGTTTATTATACCACAGTAGTGCTATAATGATAACGTATTTTGAGCAGTGTTTGTGGCTGAGTCTGTTCAGTAAATATGACCTCCTGCAAAAAGAGCCTCCTCCATCCAAAAGTGATATTCTTCAAAGCAGTAATCTATATGAGGGGAAAATGTTTAGGACATAAATTGACAGGTACAGCCCACTTCTACATCAAAACAATCATAATAACCTCTAACACTGTGCCTAAAACTCTATAGCCACAGGTAGTTCCCCTGACTTATAGCACCAAACATGGTCTTTGCTCATGGCCTTAAATCCAGTTATAAAGCAGTTGGCTGTAATAAAGCAGCCAGTAACCATTGCTCCAGTGGGCAAATTTGGCCAGCTTCCAAGGCCCCCATAACAATTTCAACTTCAAGATAAGGTCTAGCCTGATTTTCTTCATGCCCTGCATGTGGTGTTATCTCCATCTGGGACTTTTGACTGAGTCGTGCTGTGCAACCAACATCAGTGACGTTACCCTATATTATTCACAGTGACAAAACTAAAGAATCTTCTAATGTGTCCATCAGTGGTTACACTGACATTTATTACCTAGCCTATAAGAAAACCGAAGTTATTTGCTTCCATAAAAATTTGATCAAACTAGAACTCATCAGCTTAAAAGTAACAATGTAGCCAATTTAAATGTAACAAAGTTAAATATCTAAAAGAAAGTACTCATGAATATGAAATCCTACTGAGGATGTTTAAAAAAGAGGGAATGAGAGTAAACAAAAGTGGTGAACATGGACTAGAAGGAATGTGTATTATCAAATTGTGTTGTATGTACGTATGAAAAATTCACCTTGCAAACTTTATACAATTAATATGTGAGACTAAATGGAATACAAAATGCTCAAAGGATCATTATCAGCCTGACTTATGACTGCAGATATGGATGTGAACTACATTCCTTAAATTGAGAGAATTGTGATTAAAAGGAAAGATTATGTAACAATGCTTTAAAGGAATATGTCTCCTATAAACCAAAACATTAAAACATTCAATGAGAATAGTTGAAATTAAAATATTTCCCTCACCTAATATCAGGTTTATACTGTTTAATTGTATAAAACAAATTTTAATAAGGTAAATATAAATCAGCACAATATATATTGGTGTCAAATAATTATACTGAGTTAAAGAAACCATTAAAAAAAACCCATGACGTTTCACTCCACTTGTGTAAAACATGTAGGGAATGCAGCATATCCAGTGATGGAAGCTAGCCCAGAGACTAACTCAGGCTATGGTAGACAAGGCCTAGAGTGTACATAGTAAAATGAGGACACTTTAGCCGATGATGTATATGGCACATCAACTGCCATGGTGCTATAATATGTCAAATATATTAAAAAACCAAATATATAGCTCAACTGTTTCTTAAATAAAACATCTCGTAGTGAGTGAAGCCTATGTGTCTCTTTCCACAAGCAGAATGCTTCTAAAGGGACTTTGAATAAATTACAGACTGTAAAAATATTTGCTGTAGGTAGCAAAAACCTACCCTTCTATAGGAAAATAAATTTTTTGGGTTGCCATGTTTCAAGTATCACTTGAGTATTTTATGATGTTGCATAAAATTTCAAAATTGTCAGTAGACCTACAGAAACACTTAAAAATATCCCATCTCATTGGTTGAAAGATCTAGTGAATCAGTACAGCACTGAAAAAAAAATCACACCATTCAACTCGTGAGGCCTTAATAGTGCAGATGTTGAAAGATGTCTTTATAGGTTGAGTCAGGCCCCACAGAGTTTACTCATGGCTTATATTTTCTATCTAATGACTTAAATTTATTACACCAAGAAAATATTTGGAATTAACCATTTGCATACACTTGACAGAACCTGAATTTTTCATTCGTAGAGAGAACTAAGTTCACCAATTCAGAAAGTAGTTCCCACAACTTGCACAGTGTAAGCACACATTATTTTAATTGTTTATGTGAGAAGGAATATAACACCACAATTCTCTTCCAGGAGCAAATGTAACTATCTATGTATGTAGAATGTCATACTACCAAGACTGTCTAATTGCAAGACGATATTCTTTATCTATATCATCATTACATTGGGAATGCATTTGAAACCTTACCAATTCTCTATTACTTTTTATTTTTAACATATGAAAAAATATTTTATCCATGGTGTTGGCTACTTCTTAAGAACTCTATTAAGTGTGATATTGAGTTTATTAGCCTATACTGACTAGATGTAGGATAATATATAATATGAAGGGCTTAGATATAAGCTATATATAGAAGTTAATATTTAAATTAATACATTATATATCAAGAGAGAGTAGCTCTAGTAAACAGTAAGGAATTCTGGTCTTTTGAGAGATAGAGTGAGGTGCCACATGTTTTCACAACTCCGTACCAGCAGCTGCTCAAGGTGATCATTTGCATTATGTTTTATCTGGATTGGTCAAGTGTATGCATTTGTTCAAAACCATATTTCAAATGTGGAAACGATGTACAAATGTAGTTGTCCATGAAAATATATAAAGTAATTATTGACTGTGAATCACTAAAGAAACTGAATAAGTGACTATGAATCAAATCTCTTCTTAGAGTATCAGGCACTATTTTATTTGCTCCAAGAGACAAATAAAATGTTTTCTACATTATATATGAGAAGATTTATTAATCCATATTCATTTAAAATGGTGTAGCAGAATTCTCCAGCTAGGAAGGGTTCCGGGATTTTACTATAAAGCAGTGATTTAAATAAACATAGTTTAATACTCTGTATATTCGCAGCCAAAGATCAATCAAATAAAAGATTTGGCTACCATGAAATATTCTTTACTTCACATGCAGTAATGCAAAATGGTTTGTTATTACAAAATACCTCTATTCTTATGATATATATATATATAGACAGATATCTGAATACACACACATATATATGTATATATATTGCATATTTTTTATTTAAATTTCAAATTTTATCCCTTTTCCAGTTTTCTAGTTCTTTAAACCGCTATACTATCCCCCCTCTGCATGATTCTATGAGGCTGTTCCCCAACCTCCCACCCCCACCTCTTCCTATCTCCCTGTCCTGACATTCCCTTACACTGGGGCATCAAGCCATGGCAGGACCAAGGGCTTCTTCTCCCATAGGTGCCCAACAAGGCCATTCTCTGCTACATATGCAGCTGGAGTCATGGGTCTGTCCATGTGTACTTTTGGATGGTGGTTTAATCCCTGGGAGCTCTGGATGACTGGTATTGTTTTTCTTATGGGGTTGCAAACTTGTTCAACTCCTTGAATCCTTTCTCTAAGTCCTCCATTGGGGACCCTGTTCTCAGTCCAACGGTTGGCTGCAAGCATCTACCTCTGTATTTGTAATAGTCTGGCAGAGCCTCCCAGGAGACAGCTATATCAGGCTCCTGTCAGCATGCACTTCTTGGCATCACAATAGTGTCTGGGTTCGGTGGCTGCATGTGTGATGACTCCCCAGGTGAGGCAGGCTCTGAATGTCCATTTCTTCAGTCTACACTCCAAACTCTGTCTCCATATCCCTTCCAATGAATATTTTTGTTCACCTTCTAAGAAGGATTGAAGCACCCACACTTTGGTCATCTTTCTTCTTGAGCTTCATGTGGTCTGTGGATTATATACTGGTTACTCTGAACTTTTGACCTAATATCCACTTATCAGTGAGTGCATACCATGTGGGTTTCTTTTTGATTGGGTTACCTCACTCAGGATGATATTTCCTAGTTGCATCCATTTTCCTGAGAACTTCATGAAGTCATTGTTTTTAATACCTGAGTAATATTCCATTGTGTAGATGTACCACATTTTCTGTATCCATTCCTCTGTTGAAGGCCATCTGGGATCTTTCCAGCTTCTGGCTATTATAAATACAGCTGCGATGAACATAGTGGAGCATGTGTCTTTTTTATATGTTGGGGCATCTTTTGGGTATATGCCCAAGAGAGGTATAGCTGGATCCTCAGGCAGTTCAATGTCCAATTTTCTGAGGAACCTCCAGACTGATTTCCAGAATGGTTGTACCAGTCTGCAACCCCACCAACAATGGAGGAGTGTTCCTCTTTCTCCGCATCCTCGCCAGCATCTGCTGTCACCTGAGTTCTTGATCTTTGCCATTCTCACTGGTATGAGGTGGAATCTCAGGGTTGTTTTGATTTGTATTTCCCTGATGACTAAGGATGTTGAACATTTCTTTAGGTGCTTCTCAGCCATTCGATATTCCTCAGTTGAGAATTCTTTGTTTAGCTCTGCATCCCATATTTGATAGGGTTATTTAATTCTCTGGATTCTAACTTCTTGAGTTCTTTCTATTGCCTTATGTAAATATTGAGAACATCAATAGAGTTCAAAATTAACTCTAATTGAAATTAATATTATTTAAAATTCATATCAAAGAGGTATTTTATAAAACTCTGATAAGGCCATGAGGAGGTTCTTATGTTTTTTGGTTACATTTATTTCATTATTATTTATCAGTGCTTTAATACAATTATTAACTATTCTGAAACTAATTTTTCTATACTATTTGCATTTTAAAGACAATTCAAGACAATGATTTAGTTCTAGTAAAATTCACCAAAAGTCCAATTTCTAACTCTAGTATAAGTTTGGTAGTGCTGTATGGAAATATGTCTACACTGCTGCACACTGACGATGATTCTTCTGGTAGATTCAGTATAATTTTTATCATTCCAAGATGCTTACTTTCCATCATTCTCAGTGTTCAAAGTCTGCTGTAAACTGCAAGCTGGCAGCAGATTTATGGGGACATTTTAAAATAGGTTTTCCATTTTTCAGAATAACAATTCACTTGGCTTTGCAATAGATCGAGGTTTGACTTTAAGATGTGGATATGATGTTCCATGACTTGAAAATGTATTACATGTTTCAGTCTTTGCAGTGAATGATTTGATGAACTGTTTGAACAGCAAATTCTCTTCATTCTATTATAATTGGCACAATTATCAATAAGTTATAAGCAAAATTAAACTTTAACAAATCAAGAATATTAACATAAAATCATACAAAATAAGAATGGGGTGGATCTGACATTTCATTCTGTCCAATCTGGCACCTAAGTACTAAACTATTTAAGATGCTCCTTAATTGTGTCACAGAGTTATGTAAGTTCATCATTAGCTAGGGTAAAGGCAGTGCATCATAAAGCAAGTCAACTTGATTTCATCCACTATGCATCTGTTTAACCAGTGAGAGCATAAATTGTCAAATCCAAATGCATTTATACTTCCACATGTTAGGTCAAACATTTAATAAAGCAATTTCTTCTCCACTATAGCAAATTATTCCAGAATCCTTTTATTTTATTTCAAATATTGTGATTTTTTAAAAACTCTTTCACTTTAAGCTTTCTTTAAGTAAAATCTGGTTAAACTAGTTACTTTTGAATGTATTGCATGCATGGACTAGTTCTTTTTATTCAGTCTAACCAAGAGAGATTAAAAGATGACGTTCCATAATGCAAAAATTATTCATCTTCTGTGGCTACAGCCATGATCTGTCTTAACCCCTTTGCTGGTGAATTAGACTATGTGATATAATTTTTGTGAGCCTTTTGACACAGATTTTTAAACCTCACATTTCTTACATTATGATTTTATATAATGGGTACATGATCTTTTGGATGCCCTTGGATTCTATTTGCAAGTATTTTATTGATTAATTTTGCATCTGTATTAAAAAAGATTACAGGCTTTAAAATAAATAGAATATGAAGAGGAAACTTTATATTATTACTATTAGTTTTTTCTATAAAATGTCTCTTTATAATATATATGTTATATATTATGATTATATCTATTATTTTTCATTAGGTTACCATTTTCTCATTCAGTTTTTGAAAAATTTAAATATTTACATATGGATACCAATAATTTATAGGTTATATATGTGTGGCAAGTAATTTATTGTAATTTTATATTATTTTATAGCCTTCCCTCTGGTCTTTTTTATTTCAGAATTGCTCTTTATTTTTATTGGATATTTTTTATTTACATTTCAAATGTTATTACCTTTCCCAGTTTCCCATCCATAAACCCCCTATCTCATAACCCCTTCCCCTTCTTCTGTAAGGGTGTTCCCCCTCCCCAACCACCCTCCATTACTGCCTCCCTGTCCTGACATTCCCTTACAATGGGGGTCCAATCTTGGCAGGAACAAGTGCTTCTCCCATTGGGGCCCAACAAGGACATCTTCTGCTACATAAGCAGGTGGAGTCACAGTCTATCCATTAGTAGCCTTTGAATTGTGGTTTAATCCTGTTAGCCCATTTTGGTTGGTATTGTTGTTCTTATGGGGTTACAAGCCTATTCCGCTCCTTCAATCCTTTTTCTAATTCCTCCAATGGGGACCCCTTTGTCAGTTTAATGGTTGGCTGTGAGCATTTGCCTCTGTATTTGTCATCCTCTGGCTGAGCCTCTCACAAGATGGATATATCAGGCTTCGGACAGCATACACTTCTTGACTTCGTCAATTTTGTGTAGTTTTGGTGGTTGCAATTTTCTAATAGATTAGCAAACATGTGATATTTTGGAAGATATAAAAACCCAAGTGCTTTTAGAGAGCATGGCATTACCAAGGAAAATGGACTATGAAGAATTAATAGTTTGCAAAGGAAATAGAGGAGAAAAGATTTAGTATGCTCATAGTCCATGAGGGGTTACAAATGATCAGACTTTTAAATTTTTTTCTATATGTCAGAGGAAATTACTGAAATTGGCTGGGTGATAGCATAACCATATTGATATCATAAAACATATTCTATGAACTGAGATAATAATAAAAGTATAAATATAATAAAAGATAAAATAAAAGTATATATTACAAGTGTAATTACAAAAATAATTACATGACTGAACAGAGGGAGAAAAGAAAAATGCTAAATTAACATGCTTTTTAAAATTATGATATGCAAAATTAGAATTAAAATTAGCAAGACTAGAATTAGAAGAACAGAATACCATGGGATATACTAAGCAGAAAATATTTTGCCAAATTAATGTAGGATCTCAAATAAGGATTTTTTTATTGAATAACTGAGAATTCTTGATTTCTAAAACAGGAATTATCATTCCTCTAATATTTCTTTAAGAACTTAACATTTCTTTAAATAGAAAAGAAAGAAGATTCTGTAGTTGGTGTTTTACTGCTGTAACAATATAACATGTACAAGTAATCTACAATAGAAATTTATTTTAGAGGAAGGAAAAGTCAGGAAATCAAAAGCAAATCACAAACATATATTGAGATCACTTGTACTAATTCCACAATTGTCAGAAGACAAAATAAAATGAACCTGCAGACCAAATAATAGCATCATAAATTCATTCATGATGGTGAAGAACTCATAATCTGCCCACCTCTAACTTTTCACATTGGAGGTACAATTTACAACATATAATTAATGTTGCTGACAAGAGGAAATGTTCACTGTGAGATTACGTCTGAAACTACTAGATTTTATACAACTTAAATAATAAATGATGGGATGAGAAAAATGAGAGAAACCTTGGAAGATAACTCTAACAAGGAAGAGTATAAAAACCCAGTATGAATAAAATCTAAACTAAAATACACAGAGAAAGGGATGTCCCAACTATTTGTGGACAAATGGCCAAGGATATTTAAATGTGTGAGTCTGAATGCTGAGAGGCCATGCCAGTAAGTCCTAGAAATTGATCAACGTTCCCAGAGACAAGACTGAATACAGTCCCAGGTCATACATTTTACTTTTTTCTGTAATGAATTACCTTGACCTTTAAGGTAAGAAGCAGGCCTGAAGGCTGGCAGTGATGAGGGTGTCACTAGAGACTGTAGAACTTGACGTAATCTCTACAGATTGATTTTTGCTGTGAAAAGTAAAGCAGAACCATCTAGCAAAAGTGAAGAAAAACAATTAAAAGCAAGCCTTTAAAAAAAATCTGAAATGTGAAATCATTACAGAGGCTTGCAGGACAGGGAATTTCCAAAAATGTAGATTAAGAGAATTGGACAATACACCAACCTCATTTCACAAACTGAACATATATTGATGGTGACAAAATCCAATCCCTATATAGAAATGAGTCAAAATAAAGAGATTTTTTTTAAAAAGATGTTATATGGGCACCAAGAATGAAAATAGATTTTCAGATTTTTATATTAAGCAGATAAGGAAGAATAATTTGGAGCTTAAAAATATTTCACATTGAAACAAAGATAACAGAACCAAGTCAGACAACTTTTTTTTTGTATGACATCCACTGGAATGAGATCCCATGACCTTATCTATTCTCTTTATGTGCCAATCGCCATGTTAACTTATGTCAATAAGTTTCCTCAATGTCCTGACATGAAAGCATGTGCTAACCTTTCCTCTATTAATGAAATCCCCAATGATCATAATGCCATCATCAATATTAGCCATTCTATGAAAAATACTATGCATAAAGTCAACACTAACATTTAATTCCTATCATTCAAATTTTTCTCTGCATTTGTTTACTTCAGAATTCAGTCCCCAAATGTTTGCTGTACATTGTTTATGCTTCAGGACAATGTAATGATAATTTTTATATATGAATTTTACTTTGAATGACTCCAATGAACAACATATATATATATATATATATTCACATTTGAAAATGTGAATCTTAATGCATATCATTTAATACCTCTAATTATCAATATTCTCAACTAGACACAGAAATGTAGAAATTCTTTAATCCAGGTCCACGATTTCTATCTGAACTTTGATCACTCAGTTCCAGGATAAAACACAAATACAACCTTTACATTTGCAAAAAGCCTTAAACAACACAAAAACTAGGCAGATATCTACCATCTAAGCTATTGGAATCTATTTTTCTGTGGATATTCCCGAGTTATTACTTAATATGTTTTATCTGAGCTGTTCCTAACTCCAATTGGCAAGCCCTTAGGATCATGCTCCAAATTCATACCGTTCCTTCTCCTCGTTCACATTCTTCCAGCCCTCGTGGATATTCTGTGACCCCAAGCTCAAGAATCTTAAACTCCACAAATGTCTCCACTACCCAGCTATTGGCCATTGACATCTTTATTTACCAATCAGAAGTAACTTGGGGTCAAGGTCCTTTAGCCTGACTTGGGTTCCACATGTAGATTCAAGTTCTTGGAAGCCCACACCTAGCATTATAGTAAACAGCAAGAAGAAATCTCAAAATAGAAATTATTGTGATTTTTATAAACATTTGGTAAATAAGTATATTTTATTTAGAAGACTGGTTCATGATTATAAACCAGTATGTTTGAAGTATCTCTCAAAAATATTTTATGAGTTAAAAACTCAGTTAAGGAAGATTGAGTATTAATAATAATAAATATTAATAAAATTAACATCCTGAAAGGCTCTTGGGTGTTTATCGTTCTTTAATAATAGTTTGTGTTATTATTTAGTAAAGAGTGTTTATAAGATATAAATTTATATTCTGGACAAATGACTTATCTGTTAAAAGTGTATACTACGGGCTGGAGAGATGGCTCAGCGGTTAAGAGCACTGACTGCTCTACCACAGGTCCTCAGTTCAAATCCCAGCAACCACATGGTGGCTCACAACCATCTGTAATGGGACCTGGTGCCCTCTTCTGGTGCATCTCAAAACAGCTACACTGTACTCATATAAATAAAAATTAATAAAAAAATTAAAAAAGTGTATACTAGTCTTGCACCGTACATGAGTTCAATTTCCAGAACCCACATCAAGTATTTTTCCATTCCTATCTGCAGCTTAGGAATGCCCAAAGCTCATTCACATAACTGTATAGAGACACACATACATACACATAACTTATTTGTAATTAAAAATATCTTGCTAATATATGAATTTTCAGTTTTATTTTACCTTGATATATGCTACTTATCATACAAACAAGTTGAAGTTTTTAAACACATTGTAAGCAAAATAATAAAAGTATATTGGGTTTGTGGGCAGAAAATGTAGAGTATTAATTCTTAGCATTAATATAAAATCTTAAATTTTAGAAAGTATTTTTTATTTACACTCAGATGAGATGAAAGCCCTTTAGTTCTGCTAAAGGTCTTTTTAATTGTCTACTTAGGGGGAAATATTTATAAGAAAGTAGTTATTTTTATTGCATGGTGAAGAAAAAATAGGGATGGAGAGATGGGTTGTCATTTAAGAGCACTCACTGTTCTTTCGGGGGACATCAGTTCAACTCGCTACACCCACATGACAGCATATAACTGTCTGTAACTTCATTTTCATAAGAACTGACACCCTAACATAGACATACAAGTACCCAAAGCACCATTGCACATAGAGTTTTAAACAAAACCTTCAAAAAATAAAGAATAATGGCTAGAGACAGACAAGCATATACATAAATACATATATTGTTTAATGATAGATATGTGATGTAAAGTATTTGCAGGAGACCCCTGTCTACATTTATGTGAAAAGTATTGCTAAAGTTAATTGTATTACTTGAAATTTTATTGGAGATCTCTAGTTTCATAAATATTACTAAAAGGCTAAAAAATGGCTAAGTGGATAACATGTTTGTCATATGTTTGTCATGAAAGTGTGAGAACTTGAGGCCAAGATTTGAGAACTCACATACAGAAGCCACCAGATAGTCTAACAAACATTCCACTTGCCAGGGGGATTTTTGGGTATATTTCTTTATTTACATTTCAAGTGTTATTCCCTTTCCTGGCTTCCTGTCCATAAACACCCTATATCCTCCCCGTCCCCTCCCCCATAAGGGTGTTTCTCCCATCCATCCCCCTTAACACCACCAAACCCACCAACATTCCCCTGCATTGGGGGGTCCAACCTTGGCAGGACCAAGGGCTTCTCCTTCCACTGGTGCCCAACAAGGCTACATATGCTACATAAGCAGTTGGAGCCACGGGTCAGCCCATGGGTAGTGGTTTAGTCCCTGGAAGCTCTGGTTGGTTGGCATTGTTGTTCTTATGTGGTTGCAAGCCCCTTCATCTCTTTCAATTCTTTCTCTAATTCTTCCAACGGGAGTCCCGTTCTCAGACCAGTGGTTTGCTGCTAGTGTTCGCCTCTGCATTTAACATATTCTGGTTGTGTCTCTGGAGAGATCTATATCTGGTTCCTATCAGCATGCACTTCTTAGCTTCATCAATCTTGTCTAGTTTTGGTGGCTGTATGTGTGTGTGTGAGTGTGTGTGTGTGTGTGTGTGTGTGTGTGTGTGTGTGTGTGTGTGTGTGTGTGGCATATATACATATATATGCCACATGCGGAGCAGGCTTTGAATGGCCGTTCCTTCAGTCTCTGCTCTAAACTTTGCATCCATATCCCCCTCCTATGCATATTTTTGTTCCACCTTTTAAGGAGTGAATTTTGGTCATCCTTCTTCTTGAGCTTCCTGTGGTCTGTGCATTGCATGTTGGGTAATTTGAGCTTTTAGGCTAATATCCACTTACCAGTGAGTGCATACCATGTGTGTTTTTCTGTGATTGGGCTACTTCACTCAGGATGATATTTTCTAGTTCAATACAGTTGCCAATTAATTTCATGAAGTGATTCTTTAATGTAGTACTCCATTGTGTAGATGTACCACATTTTCTGAATCCATTCCTCTGTTGAAAGGCATCTGGATTCTTTCCAGCTTCTGGCTATTATAAATAAGGCTGCTATGAACATAGTAGAACATGTGTCTTTGTTGTATGTTGGACATATTTTGGGTATATGCCCAAGAGAAGTGTAGCTGGGTCCTCAGGTAGTGCAATGTCCAATTTTTGAGGAACCTCCAGACTGATTTCCAGAGTGGTTGTACCAGTTTGCAATCTCACCAACAATGGAGGAGTGTTCCTCTTTTTCTACATCCTCGCCAGCATCTGCTGTCACCTGAGTTTTTTATCTTAGCCATTGTGACTGGTGTGAGGTGGAATCTCAGGGTTGTTTTGATTTGCATTTCCCTGATGACTAAGGATGTTGAACAATTCTTTAGGTGCTTTTCAGCCATTTGATATTCCTGAGTTGAGATTTCTTTGTTTAACTCTGTACCCCATATTTCAATAGGGTTACTTGGCTCTCTGGATTCTAACTTCTTTAGTTCTTTGTGTATTTTGGATATTAGCCCTCTATCAGATGTAGGATTGGAAAGATCTCTTCCCAGTCTGTTAATTCCATTTTGCCCTAATGACGGTGTCCTTTGATTTACAGAAGCTTTGCAGTTTTATGAAGTCCCATTTGTTAATTCTTGATCTTAGCACATAAGCCACTGGTGTTTTGTTCAGGAAATTTTTCATAGTGCCCATGTGTTTCAGACTCTTCCCCACTTTTTCTTCTGTTAGTTTGAGTGTATCAGGTTTGATGTGGAGGTCATTGATCCACTTGGACTTAAACTTTGTACAGGGCAAGAAGAATGGATTTATTTGCATTCTACCAAATATTTATAACACTGATAACCAGGGTCAGAGAGCAAGTATACACAGGAAAACCCCCTGATTATGAAAGGCCAGCTGGCCTTCTAGAGTTCTATTCATAGTGAGAAAGCGTAAGACTGTCATAAACAAGTTAAGGATGAAGGTAGGCACCAAATTTGTTTCTGACCACCAAAATAATTGCCTGTGAAGTATACACACACACACACACACAGAGAGAGAGAGAGAGAGAGAGAGAGAGAGAGAGAGAGAGAGAGAGAGAGAAGAAATCTTAATTAGGTGTGGAAAAAAATTACTTCATTTGGGAGATGGCTGAGCAGTAAAGAGCACTGGCTCCTCTTTCCGAAGACCCATGTTTGATTCCTAACATACACAAGGTGTTTATAAACATCATTAACTTCAGTTTCAGGGTACTTCATTTTCTCCTCTAGCGTCTGTCAGGCATATATGTGGTATACAGACATATACAGGAAAATACCCATACATATAAGAAAAAATATGTAATTATAAAAGAATGATTTTAGGTAATTGTAATCAAACAAGTGAAAGAAAAATTGGCCACAAGGTTCACCCTGTTATGTGATGCAACATGAGATGCTGGCATTGATTTTATCTCCTGCTGAATTGTAAAATGTTAGAAATAATCTCAAAAAAACTTGGCATATAAAATCACTGCTGTAAACTACTCGTGATATAAGCATAAATGATGTTTATTCAGTGATGCCAAAATACACAGGCTAGGGAGTGTTTGAAGCAGTAATTTTAAATTCAAGAAGTAAAGAAAATATGTAAAAGTCTGTAGTTGGTTTTCTATCCATAACTTATATTTCTATGAATAATTGTATAGGCAGATCAACTCATGTAGCATAAAATATGAAGAGACAGGTTGATGGGTTTGCATCTATATTATAAAACATTCCTTTGAACAAATCTATGCAGTGCTTCACTTTTTAAATCACCTGTAGTAATGGATGCGTATATCTTTAAAGAAGTGTTTAAAGCATACAACAAAGTTATCTCAGCTTAGAGGAAAAGATAAATGAACCATGATGGCTATTATACACCCAAACCCTTCATCTGAGCAAAGTCATTGAGACAAAGAGCAAAGATGCAGAGTACCCTTCCCTCGGTAGCCAGTGTATATCAGATTAGTACTAGAACTAAAATCTTAGGCTTTCAAAGACTTGAGATTTACTGCTTCATGTCCTACTTAAGGCTAATAAGCATGTTCTGCTCTAAATGATAGCTGGACAGTTTGTCAACTCAACGCAAACTGAATTCATCTCAGAAGATGGAACCACGACAAAGAAAACGTTTCTATATTATTTAGAAATTAACAAGGATATAAAGCACTTTCTTTATTTTTCTTTTTTTCCCATCTTTATTAAATTGGGTACTTCTTATTTACATTTCAAATGCTATTCCATTTCCCGGTTTCCATGCCAACATACTCCAAACCTCCTAACCCCTCGCCTTCCCATTCTATATGGGTGTTCCCCTCCCCATCCTCCTCCCATAACGCCCTGCCCACAAGAATCCTGTTCACTGGGGGTTCAGTCTTGGCAGGACCAAGGACTTCCCCTTCCACTGGTGCTCTTATTAGGCTATTCATTGCTACCTATGAGGTCAGAGTCCAGGGTCAGTCCATGTATTGTCTTTGGGGAGTGACTTAGTACCTGGAAGCTCTGGTTAGTTGGCATTGTTGTACATATGGGGTCTCAAGCCCCTTCAGCTCTTTCAGTCCTTTCTCTGATTCCTCCAATGGGTATCCCTTTCTCAGTTCAGCGGTTTGCTGCTGGCATTCGCCTATGTATTTGCCGTATTCTTGCTGTGTCTCTCAGGAGAGATCTACATCTGTTTCCTGTCAGCCTGCACTTCTTTGCTTCATCCATCTTATCTAGTTTACTGGCTGTATATGTATGGGCCACATGTGGGGCAGAATCTGAATGGACGTTCCTTCAGCCTCTGTTCTAAACTTTGCTCCCTATTCCCTCCAAAGGGTATCCTTGTTCCCCTTTTAACGAAGGAGTGAAGCATCCACACTTTGGTCATCCTTCTTGAGTTTGATGTGTTCTGTGCATCTAAGGTAATTTGAGCATTTGGGCTAATATCCACTTATCAATGAGTGCATACCATGTGTGTTTTCCTGTGATTGGGTTACCTCACTCAGGATGATATTTTCCACTTCCATCCATTTGCCTATGAATTTCATAAAGTCATTGTTTTTGATAGCTGAGTAGTATTCCATTGTGTAGATGTACCATATTTTCTGTATCCATTCTTCTGTTCAAGGACATCTGGGTTCATTCCAGCTTCTGGCTATTATAAATAAGGCTGCTATGAACATAGTGGACCATGCGTCTTTGTTATATGTTGGAGCATCTTTTGGGTATATGCCCAAGAGAGGTGTAGCTGGGACCTCAGGTAGTGCAATGTCCAATTTTCTGAGGAACCTCCAGACTGATTTCCAGAATGGTTATACCAGGCTGCAATCCCACCAACAATGGAGGAGTGTTCCCCTTTCTCACATCCGCGCCAGCTTCTGCTGTCACTGGTGTTTTTGATTATAGCCATTCTGACTGGTGTGAGGTAGAATCTGATGGTTATTTTGATTTGCATTTCCCTTATGACTAAAGATGTTGAACATTTCTTTAGGTGCTTCTTAGTCATTCGATATTCCTCAGTTGTCAATTCTTTGTTTAGCTCTGAACCCATTTTTTAATAGGGTTATCTGTCTCCCTGCGGTCTAACTTCTTGAGTTCTTTGTATATTTTGGATATAAGGCCTCTATCTGTTGTAGGATTGGTAAAGATCTTTTCCCAATCTCTTGGTTGCCATTTTGTCCTAACCACAGTGTCCTTTGCCTTACAGAAGCTTTGCAGTTTTATGAGATCCCATTTGTCGATTCTTGATCTTAGAGCATAAGTCATTGGTGTTTTGTTCAGGAAATTTTTTTCCAGTGTCCATGTGTTCCAGATGCTTCCCTACTTTTTCTTCTATTAGTCTGAGTGTATCTGGTTTGATGTGGAGGTCCTTGATCCACTTGGACTTAAGCTTTATACAGGGTTTAAAGAATGGATCCATCTGCATTCTTCTACATGCTGACCTCCAGTTGAACCAGCACCATTTGCTGAAAATGCTATCTTTTTTCCATTGGATGGTTTTGGCTCCTTTGTCAAAAATCAAGTGACCATAGGTGTGTGGCTTCATTTCTGGGTCTTCAATTCTATTCCACTGTCCTTTCTCTGTACCAATACCATGCAGTTTTTATCACTATTGCTCTGTAATACTGATTGAGTTCAGGGACAGTGATTCCCCTGAAAGTCCTTTTATTGTTGAGGATAATTTTAGCTATCCTGGGTTTTTTGTTATTCCAGATGAATTTGTAAATTGTTCTAACTCTGTAAAGAATTGGATAGGAATTATAATGGGGATTGCATTTAATCTGTAGATCGCTTTTGGTAAAATGATCATTTTTTCTATATTAATCCTGCCAATTTATGAGCATAGTAGTTCTTTCCATTTTCTGAGATCTTCTTCAATTTCTTTCTTCAGAGGCTTGAAGTTCTTATCATACAGATATTTCACTTGCTTGGTTAAAGTCACATCGAAGTATTTTATATTATTTGGGACTATTATGAAGGGTGTCATTTCCCTAATTTCTTTCTCAGCTTGTTTCTCTTTTGTGTAGATGAAGGCTGCTGATTTATTTGAGTTAATTTTGTTGAATTTTGTCAAATGCTTTCTCAGCATCTAATGAAATGATCATGTGGTTTTTATTGTCCAGTTTTTTTATATAGTGGATTACATTGATGGTTTTAAACCATTTTCTTAATTAGTAATTAATGAGGGAGGTCCCATTTCATTATGAGTTCTACCACTCATGTGTGTCGGTATTGAATTCTATAAGAAAGCAGGCTGAACAAGCAATGGGGAGCAAGCCAGTGAGTAACACTCCTCCATGACTTCTGCACCAGCTCCCAATTCTGGGTTTCTTCCCTCTCAAGTTCCAGATGATAAACTATAATGTGGAAACTTGAGGCAAGTAAAACCTTTCCTCCACATGTTATGTCATGGTGTTTCATCGTGGCAATATTAAGCATAACAAAGGCAGGCAGTCAACAAGATTCTTTCAATATACTGTTTAGAGTTTCATAAAACTGTAATGTAGACATTAGAGCAAGTAATTCCCAACAGTTACATAGAGGACAGCAAGAACATAAAGTACTTTTATCAACAAGTTTTACATGTCTTAAAAAGAGGTTTACCAAATGAGTAATTTAAATATTATCTTCATGCTCCTTAAGATTGATCCTTTAAAAGATCTGTTAGTGAATAGTAAATCTAAGAGATGTTTCTCTACTTTTCACTTAATCAGTTCCAAGGATAAGAAAGAATAATAACCATTGAAATAATTTCTCATTTTCACTTGAAAATTACTTATGTTAGTACAATGATTTTTATGCCCCTTTGCAGAAAATTATATACCAACAGGTGATTTTCCTATGCTTTAGTCCATTGTCACTTGATTAACTTCAACACTGAGTCAAACTTTCTGAAAAGCCAATGTTTCCAGCCTGAAACAATTTTTATTGTCTGAAATAAGCATTCAAAGATACTACTAACTGGATCAGCCAAAATAAAAGTCTGTATGTCATGTGTCTGCATGTTTTGTACAGGAAATCACCAACTATCTAATTATATTCCAAGGGACCTAAGACAAATTACATGATTGAATATGATTAAAAATCATCTTCTCTACCAACAGTTGAGAGATAATGAGATACTGTCACTTTATGTTAAACATAACTTTGGACTGATGTTTTATGACTGGAAAAATATTCAAATTGAAATAATATAGCCTTGTTTGTGGAATTAATAATAGGATATATGCTAGTAAAAGTATTATAGAAATCATTTTCTGCACTCAATATTTCACTTGTAGACTCAGGTGGAAAACATAATCTATGGGGCAGCACAGATAAAAATCAAATGTGTTTTCATTTTCAGAGCATGGGGGGGTAATATGCTTCAGTTTTCACCAGGGTTACATTTCATGGAACACATTTTAATTTTAAAATACAATAAATCAAAAATTCATTTGGCATTTAATCTAGTAGATATGGCAGCTCAGCAATGTTGTCTCCTTGCTATCCATGATTGTATGACTGTAAATTGGGTCAAGACAGAAATCATGAGGAAAAATCACAACATGTTAGAGAAAGATGAAAATAAAAGTACAGCATACCAAAATCAATAGAACAAAGTAAAGGTGGGACACAAGAAAGTTAACTGTAAGTTGAAAGTTCATAGCACCAATTGACTACATTTTATATTGGAGAAATCTCATTTACACAATGGTGTACTACTCAGCTATTAAAAACAATGACTTCATTAAATTCTTACACAAATGGGTGGATCTAGAAAATATCATCCTTGAGTGAGATAACTCAATCACAAAAGAACACACATGGTTATGTACTCACTGATAAGTGGTTATTGGCCCAAAAACTTGGAATACCCAAGATACAATTTACAGAACATATGAAGCCCAAGAAGTAGAAAAAGCAAAGTGCAGATGCATCAGTACTTCTTAGAAGGGGGAACAAAATCTTCACAGGAGGAAATACAGTGACGAAGTGTGGATCAGAGACTGAAGGAAAGGCCAATCAGAGATTGCCCCACCTGGGGATCCATCTCATATAAATAACCAAACCCAGACACTATTGCTGATGCCAAGAAGTGCATGCTGACAGGAGCCCAATATACCTGTTTCCTGAGAGGCTGTGCTAGAGTCTGACAAATACAGAGGTGGATGCTCACAGCTAATCATTGCTTGAGAATTCGGTATCCAAAGGATGAATTAGAGAAAGGACTGAAGGAGCTGAAGGGGTTTGCAACCCCATAGAAAGAACAACAGTATCAACCAACTATATACCCTAGAGCTCCCAGGGACTAAACCACCAACCAAAGAGTACACATGGAGTGTTCCATGGCTCCAGCCACACATGTAGCAGAGCATTGTATTATCTGGCATCAATGAGAGGAGAGTCACTTGGTCCTGTGAAGGTTTGATGCCAGGGCTGGGAGGAAGGAGTGGGTACACCCTCATAGAAGCAGAGGGATGGGGAATATGATAGGGATATGTCTGAAGGGGTAAAGGAAAGAGGATAACATTTGAAATGTAAAGAAAATATCCAATAAAAATGAAAAAATAAAAATCGCATAGTAATAATATATGCTTGAAAATTTTAGAAGATTATGTAGCTATAATACCCAAGAAAGTACATAGAAGAAAATAATCATACTTAGGGATACAAGCAATGAAATAAAGCCAAGAAATATAATATAAACTATCAAGGCAATGAAGTATTGTTTGAAAACATATCAACAATATTGACAAAGCTTTATCCAAACCAACCAAGTAAATGAATGAATGAATAAATGAATAGCTAAATAACTATGTGAGAGAGCACACGAAATAACAAATTAGAGATAAAAAGGAAGAAATCATGTGACAAAGATAATCATCAAAACATCTTAAAATTTTCTCTACTGAACTAAAAAAAATAAAATAAAGACTTGAAGAACTTTTACATACATAAGTACTATCAGTTAAATGGAGATAAAGTAAATAAATTGAACACACTAATAAACCCTAGTGAAATAGAAGCAGTTATAAAAATCTACCAACCATAAAAGCATGGTGCCAAATTTATTCAGTTCCTAATTCTACCAGACCTTCAAGGAAGAACTTGTGCCAATGCTCCTCTAATTGTTCATCAAAATATAAATTGAAGGAATTTTAAATTTTTACAAAGATATTCATCTGATCACAATGCCATCCAGAATTTCAAAAGAGAGTGAAAATTATAGTTCAGTATTATTTATTCACATAATACAAGTATTCTCAATAAAAATGCTTGCAAACCAAATTCAAGAATATATGAAAAGTATTATACACCATAAGCAAGATAGGTTCACCCAAAGATTCAGGGATTGTGTGGCATAAATAAATGAATACATGTATTTCCACCAGAGAAAAGATTAAAAGACAACAACCACATGATTATCTGATTTAGATGCAGGCAAAACTGAAATATCTAGAATTTCTTCATAAAATCAGAATGACTGAATGTTCAGCTGTGGATGGGTAATCTGTATCAACATTCCATTCAAGTCTCAAAAAAGAAGACTGCTTTGGTTTTGTCTGTTGCCATACATTGCAATGCTAAATTTTGGTCCCCAAGTTCCAGTTGCCCTCAGGAATAAGAATATCCTCACACACATCAAATAATGCTATGTAACTTTGATCTTTAATTTAAAACTATAACTATTGGTTGAATAAAAATGCTCATAGCATGTATCTGGGCAGAAAAGAGGTAGCTAGGCTTCACTTCCTGAGCTTGGGTTCTGAGGCAGAGAAGAGTAGGAGATAGAGAAGAGACAGTAGAGGAAAGAGGAAAAGGCCATGAGGTCAGGGATCTTGAGAACTAACCATGATGGCTGGACAGTTGGATCAAGAGTGGCCCAGGCAAACATGGCAACTAATATCTCAGAGTTATTGCCAGAAAAAAAGTAGAAAAACCAGCTTTGAGGGTTTGTATCTGTCTATATCAGTCATAAAGTCTTAGTATAAATATAAAGATTTTATGCCTTTTATTTGGGAACTGAATGAACGAATGTAAGGCAGAAACTCCCAATTAATTTTTACTACAAGAGAAGACAAAATTAATCCACAATCTGGAGGAAGATGAAGAAAAGAAAGGCTCTCCTCTGAACATGACATGAGTGTTGTACTTAGGAACTCACAGGTATGTGAAGACTTGGTTAAGATCGAGCCAGCCTGAAGATCATAATGGATGGGAATATCTCAAGAGCTTCACCACTTACTAAGAAATTATTGGCAAGTTGTAAGTGCTGCTGGAGAAAAGATCATGCATCTCTGGGCTATGACTATGGGTAGCTGATAGCCACCTGCTGCCTGCAAATATGTGGCAGTAAATTGATTTAATGAGTTATAGATAAAAAAGAAAGTAGGAAATTGGGAAGAAATACTGACAGGAAGGAAGGAATGAACAAACGAACTAAGGAAGGAAGAAAGGAAGGAAGAAAAGAAGAAAAATGTAAAATTTTGCCACAATCTAAGAAGTTTGAAAAATGTAAAAAGTCCTGCAAAGTAGAATATATAACTCGGAAGGCACTCAGAGAATCGTACAAGAAGATATGGTTCATTTGATTTACATTATAGCCAGTTTCTCCCCATATACATTAAAAATACTATCTTACAGCAAGGTGCAAAATACCTACCTTACACAAATACATCAAATCATGGACCGTAGCTTAAGGTATATGCTATAATTTTAACATGGTTTATCTATTCTGCCACACATGAGATTTGAGTCCTCATACAGAAGTGTTGATAGATAAAGGAACTTCTAATGTTTAGTTCACTAGAAAGTAGTACAATATATCCTTTAAGTTGAGTTTGTTTTCATCTGAATGGAGTTTTGTACAGCAAGATTATTGCTTATGCTTTTTCTCTTCAACATGATCCTTCTGACTATTCAAATTTTCCATATTGTGATATACCGTAAGGGTATTAATAATATTGGCATCCAGTCTTAAATGTATTGTCTACAAATTTATAAGCTAAATAAATAGAGGGTTTTTTTGCTTGTTTGTTTCTTTGTTTTATTCACTTTAAATCGTGATCGCTCCTTCCATTCTCCCCTTCCACAATCCCTCTCCCCTTCTCTTCTGTCAGAGTGGGGACCTCCACTGCATATTCCCCCACCCCCTGGAATATCAAGTCTCTGAAGGGCTGCTTGCTTCTTCTTCCATTGAGTCCAGATAAAACAGTCTAAATAGGAGAATGGATTCTACACACAGGCACCAGTTTTAGGGATAGCATTTGTTCCAACTGTTTGGGACTCACATGAAAACCATGAGTCATGTCTTCTACATATGTGTAGGAGGAAGAGGGGGCTAGATCCATGTCCTGAGTGCTCTTTGGTTAGTGGTTCATTCTCTGAAAGCACTCAAGTGATCAGGCTAGTGGACTTGGTTGGTCTTCCTGTGCGGTTCTTCTTCCCCTTTGGGCCCTCATTCCTTCTCCCAACTCTTCCATAAGAGTCTCCAAGTTTCACCCAATGTTTGGCTGTCTGTCTCTTCGTCTGTCTGAGTCAGCTGCTAGATGGAGCCTCTCAGAGGACAGCAATGCTATGCTCCTATCTGTATGCTTCCTCTTCCAGATTCGCAGGTCTAATGAAGATGGGCAGAGTTGTGGAGAGAAACATGGGAGTCCACTGGGCATAGCACGTAGTTCAGGGTAGCAGAGGGTGACCCAGAGGATTCCTGAAGGTGCTTCCTTGCTTGTTTTATGGGGTTCCAAGCTTCAGATAGTCTTTTTTTGGAAAAAAATTGCAGATAGTACAGACTTTCAAAGCAATAGCAGAAATATTTCAAAATGAAGGTCTGAGGCAAGGACATGACACAATAGTATAGAACACTCAATAATAAAAAGGATTTCAGTTATGGCTCTGACTACTTTTAAAACTTGAATTTGCCCTCATGTTCTCTAAATATCTATGCACTTTAAATATTCCAATGTAACAGTAGTTGATGACTTTGGATCCCACCACAATGCCTTAGCCAATGAACCACATAGACTAAATAGTCGACAAAGAAACATCTGTCTCAAGCTGTGCCAAGTAGATAGAACTAAACACTGTACAGATAACATGCAACACTACAGAATCTATGGAACATTCTGAGAGATACGCCTCTCATAAAGCAACAAAAATAATCTTAACTAATATAAAATATGAGTAACATTACTATCCACTTTCCCTGAATATAAAGAAAAAAGCAGAAGTTAGCATTAGAAAGAGTTTTGGAATGATATAAGAAGAAAGTAAGCAAGATGCTATTTAATAAACTGCCATTGATTGAATCAAAAAAGAGTTTTCTGGCTATTATAAATAAGGCTGCGATGAACATAGTGGAGCACGTGTCTCTTTTATATGTTGAGGCGTCTTTTGGGTATATGCCCAAGAGAGGTATAGCTGGATCCTCAGGCAGTTCAATGTCCAATTTTCTGAGGAACCTCCAGACTGATTTCCAGAATGGTTTTACCAGTCTGCAATCCCACCAACAATGGAGGAGTGTTCCTCTTTCTCCACATCCTCGCCAGCATCTGCTGTCACCTGAGTTTTTGATCTTAGCCTATGGGGGGAGGGCGGCAATGGGGGGAGGGTTGGGCGGGGAACACCCATAAGGAAGGGGAGGGGGGAGGGGGATGTTTGCCCGGAAACCGGGAAAGGGAATAACACTCGAAATGTATATAAGAAATACTCAAGTTAATTAAAAAAAAAAAAGAGTTACATTTTTATACAAGAGAAAACCCAGCATATCAAAATGTACTGTTTACAGTTAAGACATTGCTATTAAAGAAGATCATAATAAAGGTATTTGTATATAAATTGATTCCCTTTAAAGTAGCAATGAAATAAAAATAAAATTTAAAATGATAGAATTAAACATCACGGAAAATTACATTAATAAACTATACATTAAAGATAAAAGTGGATGCTTCTTTGAAAAGGTGTAATTAATACATTTTTAGACACATTAATGAAAGGAGAAATGGAAGAAGTAAGTATAATCTGATATAAACAGGAGAAAAATAAATGAAAACACAGAGCTATGAATGTTAGATGTATTGTGAATAACACAAGTGGAAACACAGAAGAACAGGGCAGAGATGTATCAAATTTTAATCATGGTGATGAAAGAAACTGGACAAACAAAACGATGAGGTTGAATCACTAATTAGGAATTCAGAAAGCCTGTATTAAAACCCTTTATTGATATCTAACAAACTTAAAGTACTAGCATTGATTTTTTCTCCTTTTTTCATTTATTTACATTTCAAATGTTATCCTCCTTCCCAGTTTCTTCTCCACAAACCTCCTAACCCCTTCCTCTCTCCCTGTATCTATGTGGGTATTCACCCACCCACTCTTGCCTCCCTGCCCTAGCATTCTTCTATACAGGGGCATCAAGCTTCCACAGGACAAAGGGCCTCTGTCCCATTAATGCTAGATAAGTCAATCCTCTGCTACATATATATCTGGAGCCATGGGTCCCTCCATGTGTACTCTTTGGCTGGTGGTTTAGTTCCTGGGAGCTTTTGTGGTTCTTGTTTGGTCGATATTGCTATTCTTTCTATAGGGTTGCAAACCCTTTCAGCTCCTTAGGTCCTTCCCCTAACTCCTCTATTGGGGTCCCCATGATTGGTCCCATGGTTAGCTGCATGCCCTGCATCTGTATTTCTCAAACTCCGGCAGAGCCTCTCAGTAGACAACTGTACCAGGCTTCTGCCAGTAAGTGCTTCTTGGCATCAGCAATAGTGTCTTAAGTTTGGTGAATGCAGATGGGATGGATCCCCAGGTGGTACAGTCTTTGGATGCCCTTTCCTTCATTCTCTGCTCCACTCTTTGTCTCTGAATTTCCTTTTGACAGGATCAATTCTCGACTAATATTTTTTAGGTGGGTAGGTGGTCCAATCTCTCAATCCACAAGATATGGTCTCTACAGGTTTTATCTCCACTTTTTGGGTATTTCCCTGTTGGGTCCTGGGAACGTCTTGGGTCCCTGGCATCTGGGACTTTCTAGTGGCTACCTCCAATTCCCCAATCCCCACTTCTATAAACCTCCATTCAAATTCCTAAACCCATCGCTATCTTGTCTCCTCCACACCTGATCCTGGCCCCATTTTTTCCTCACCCTCCTCTCTCCCTCCTATTTCCTTCCCCCCTTCGATATCCCTTTCTTAAGTTATTTCTCCATACGTATACATAACAAAGTCAGAAATACACATTTGACTAAAGAGAGCATCTTCAACAAATAATGTTAGTCTAATTGCATGGTGGCCTGAAGAAGAATCCAATAGATTCATACTTATTACCCTAACAAAACTCAAATACCAATGGATTCAACTTAACATAAAACAAGATACAATGAGTCAAATATAATATACAGAGGGAATAATTTTTAATTCATTGGCACAGGAAAAGATATCCTGAAGACATCTGACAAAGGTGATACTAAGTTCAGCAAATAATAAATTAGACATCACAAAATTGAAAAGGTTCCATTCAGCAAAGGATACTGTAATTCAGATGACAGTGAATCCTAGAAATAGTAAAAGAGTTTTATGATTAAAAAAACTAATATCAAAATATAAAGAACTCAGAGCACCAGATACTAGAAAATAAATAACATAATTAAAAGTGAGGTTCAATTCTGCACAGAGAATACTCAAAAGCTTATCTTGAAATGTCATCTTCTGTCAGTCAGAATGGCCAACATCACTGAAAACAAGTGACGGCACAGGCTGGAAAGGATGTGGAGTAAGGAAATACTCATTTGCTCCTGGTGGGAGTGCAAACTTGTTCAGCCAAAATGGAAATTGGAAAGATGGGAATCAGTAAATCTCAATATCCAGCTATGACTTTTGGACATAACCCACATAATGTTTCATTCTACCACAAAGACACTTGTTCAAAAATATTCATTGCTGCTCAACCAGCATAGTCAGAAATTGGAAACAACCTAGATGTCCCTCACAAATTGATTAAAACAATGTAGCAAATCTAGAAAATGGACAATTACCCAGCCCTTAAAATACTAAATAATGAAATTATCAAGGAAATACACTAGAAAAGATAAATCATGATTAAGGTATCCTAGATCCAGAAAGAAAAATATGAATGTGCATTCACTTATGTGGATACTAGCTTTAAGTCAGTGATAAACAAGGTAAAATACCACAATGCCAAATTAAGGAGGAAAGAGTTCATTTGGTTTATACTTCTCTGTTCTATCGCTGAAGGAAGTCTTCTTAGAATAGGATAGATAGGAACCTTGAGGTAGGTGCTGATGCCAGACACCATGGAAGAGTGTTTCTTGATGGCTTGCTCTGCATGGCTTGTTCAACCATAGAACAACCATAGAAGTGTTATAGAACACTTGACCTCCTACCTAGGAGTGGTCCCCTCACAGAAAGCTTGGACCTCTCACATCAATTACTAGTTAATAAAATTCCCTACAGTCCAGCCATCTTACCAAGGCATTTTCTCAATCAACACTCTCCTGTCTCCAGGGACTCTTTTAGCTGTGTCAAGTTAACATAAAACTAGCCAGCACAGTGGAGGAGACTGAGCCCCAACTGGCCATTTCTTGTCACCTGTCTTCACAAAAGGAATGTTTGTTCTGCTTTCATTTATTAACTCCTTTTTGGCCTGGAGTGAGCAGTTGAAACCTTAAATCCAACCCCCAGTGACATCCTTTCTCCCCCTCCTAATAGTGGGACTCCCTATGGTTCTATGGCTGCCATTCTTATTCAAACCACCACTCACATGTCATTCTCTGCCTCCCACAGGCTTGTAGCTGTATCTTAACATGGGAATGCATTCAGTCTGCCTTCCCAAGTCCCCATTGTCTATCAGAGTCTCTACACCATTTAAAAGTCCAAAATCCCTTTGTTCAAATACATTTTCACCAGCTGTCTGATTTTGATACTTTGTTCTTTGACATTCGTTTTGTTTTCATTTTTTCCTACTGCCTAAGTTTGGCTATTATAGAACTTGCTCTGTAGACCAGGATAGCCTTGAACTCAGAATCTGCATGCCTCCCAATTTCTGGGATCAAAGGTATGCAATACCACACTTTTCAGACTCTATTTTCATAAATTTGAATTTTAACTGGTTGGGTTTTGCTCTAAGATCACTGCTTCCTCTATTTCATTTAGGATCTAGCTTTTCTTTAAATTTTCTCCTCAAACTGAATACATTATAGTTTTCCTTGCTCAGCTTGCCCCGTTTCATTATAGATCTTGCAGATCTGCATGATGCTGGGCAGTAATAACCACACAGAAGAGTCAATATTAGGCTGTCTGGAAATCTCCTCTGCCAAAGCTGTTAATTCATAACTCTTTGATTTAGCTTCAGGCAGATTCTTTTGGACAAGGGTAGAAAGCAACCATATTCTTCTGCAATATCAAAAGAAGAGTCTCTAGGCCACATATTAATATTCTTCTCCTCTGAAATTTTTTGAGCCAGCACCTCATAGTTCAAAACACCATGTGTTATGCTTTTAAATAGATGTGGAAAAGTCTGTGCCTAGTTCTGTATCCTGTGGTTGTCATTTGACTTTGGCTCAATATAATGTTTATTCCCCAGCAACATATTGTAAGTTAGAAGATTTATAGTCATTTTAATCCTACATGACCATCTCTTCTATATTATGGGTGATAAATAAGATAACAAATTATTCATATATGTATTTATGTGAAATATAAATTCTTATGCTACTACACATTTTAAGATCATTATTATGATTCATTAATTATGATTAGAAATCTGAGATGGTAATAATTTGCCAAGGTCAAAATATTTAAAACCATATCACTTCCTCAAATTAGCACCGCACAAGATGTGAATCATTCTGCTGTCCCCATGTAGGCTAGTCTCACATTTATACTGCTCATTATGTACCGGAAGTAATGAATCTGTGAAAAAAGTCATTTGCATTTTCATTGTGTGCTTATCATATTTAGTTCTCATTTATTGCCTTATGCACTCAGCTATAATTTTTGTTTTTACATGGTTTAAATGCCAGCAACCACGTAAGTGATAAACAAGTTGGCACAAGATTATCATTTACTCTAAAAAGAATATTCCTTAAAAATATCCCCTAGATGTTTAGGCAGCAGATGGTACCTAATAAGTTAAACTCCTATCACAGCCTTGAGTGAGCTACGATTAAATTTTAAATCAAATCATGTTCTCACAAGTATCTTCAGATCTCATTTTATTGGCTAATTGCCTTCTGAATGGTCCAAATTTTAGAAATAATCAATGCAATTCTGCATGTCTTTGCATTTAGTAAGAAATGTTCATTTGGAGCTTTCTCTTTGAGTAAAACCAACTATCTTAAAGAGTGTTGAACTCTGAGGCAGGAAAAAAGAATAAAAATATTTTTTTCTGGGAAAATGATATAATTTTAAGAATGCTTTGAAACCTTGTCTTCTGGATATAATATTGGATATGCTTGTGCTCACACATATTAAAATTATGAACAGACAGCGACAGAGACACCTGCTTAAAATGAAGGCATGAAAGTAAAAAGGCTGGGAAAGAAAAGGGGGTTTGCAGAAGTAGGAAGGGTTTGGCAAGATGTATATGACCAATGAATTCCATAGCTTCATTTATCAAGGTTAAAGAAGATAGAGACATGCTTTTAAAATTAATTATACAAAAATTCATAAATCCTAATTCCCATAAAATAGACTGAAGCGTAAGGTTCCTTACAAAGCCGTAAAGCAATGGTTGCCAATCTGTGGGTCACAACCTCTTAGAGAGTCACATGTTCCATATCCAGCATTTCAGATACTTACATTGCAATTCAAAACAGTAGAGAAATTTCTCCTATGAGTTAGCTATAGAACTACTTTTTTGTTTGGGACTTACCACAATGTGAGGAGCTCCATTAAATACTCCCAGAATTGGACAGGTTGAATACCATTGTTTGAAAATGTGTAAACATAAGATTCAAAAGTCATTCTCATAAGAAAAGACCTGAGATATATTTGTGCTAGGCCATACATGAATCTTCAGAAATAACTGAGAATTACTCAACAGATAAGACAAAATTCGAGGTAAAAATAAAGAAAAAATAGTTCAAAAACTTTCATAGAGAAAGGGTAACTATGACCCTATAAAGTAAATTCTTGCCAAATCTCATATTTATTGCATTTTTTCTATGAAGTAAGAATGGGTGAAGCCAGTACTCATATACAATAATTATAGAAAGAGAAATTCTATAGTCATTTTATGAAGCTATCAATAGTTAATCAGAAACCTAAAACTGTAACTACAATAATATCACTCCACCTACATTCTTAGTACCTACTAAGCAAAATGGCATCATAAAAACAAAACAAAAATGTCTACATAAGGATTTAGAACAGATGTATTCACCATAAACCAAATTCTCAACCAGCAAGCTAATAAAAATATGTGAATCTTAATAGACTGAAAAGTACTCAATAATTTAAAAAAATATTTAGTAAGTACCAGTGGTTCTGTTATTGTTCTTCATAGCTTAAACCACACAGTCAGCACTTATCAATAAAAAAAAAAATGGAATTAAAAATGGTTTACTACATCCGGCTGGGGGAGGGCAGCAATGGGGGGAGGATGGTGAGGGGAACACCCATAAAGAAGGGGAAGGGGAGGGGCTGGGGGATGTTGGCCTGGAAACCGGGAAAGGGAATAACACTCGAAATGTAAATAAGAAATATTCAAGTTAATAAAAAAAATGGTTTACTGATTGATGTGTCAATGTAAATGAATTTCAAAGTTCAAAGTTCCAACTACAGTAGTTAAAGGAACTTATTTATAATTAGAATCAAAATAATTCATATTTTTACACATAGTGAATGACTTCCTTTGTATAGAGTGATTAGAAATGTAACCAATTAGGACAGAGAATATGTTAGAGTTCACTTATATCGGAAAAAAGAAAATAAGCAGAGATGACAGCGCACAGTGGAACAATTGAATTGTAGTAGGTGCAGACTTGTTCTTTTAAGGTAATTGGTGATGAGTTCTCACATTTGTAACTTTAATATCAGAGTAGTAGAATAGAACTTAAGACTATGAGCATCCTGGACAGCACTGCACCTCTGAGATAGATCTTTGCAACTACAACTGCATCCCACCTACAAAATATGTAGGATATTTGGGGTAAATATAACTCAAAAATGTCAAAATTATGGAATGGTCATATATATATGTGTGTATATATATATGTATGTGTGTAAATACATGTGTATATATGTGTGTGTACATATATATGTGTGTATATATGTATATATATATTTATAAATAAAAAAACAAAAGTCTAAGTCATCTGTGTAGATGACAAGAGAGAAATCTCTCTAAATGGAAGGGAAAACAAAACTAGAAAAGGAAATAGAGAGCTGGTAACTAGAAGGAATTGCCGAATTATAATTTATAACTGGCATCTGTAAAATACTGCAAATGACAGTAAGTATAAACATGATTACTATGAGAAAGGAAATAATACTTCAAAAAAAGTAAGGGGAAGCAATAAATCATGGGAAAAATATTTGGCCAAATGTGATGGCTTGTTATAGTACAAAGAATTCAAATTAAAACAACTATAGAATTATAATTTTTGGAAGTTAAATAATACATATCTCATTTTTCTTTCTCCAAAGACAATGTAGAAGTTGAAGTACCAAATTCAAGACCGT
Source organism: Rattus norvegicus (assembly GCF_021556685.1). Lineage (NCBI taxonomy): Eukaryota > Metazoa > Chordata > Mammalia > Rodentia > Muridae > Rattus > Rattus norvegicus. The sequence goes on along the minus strand of NC_141544.1, from coordinate 31,668,644 downwards.
GTGTGTGTGTCTCACTCTGTGTGTGTGTCTGTGTGTGTGTGTGTGTGTGTGTGTGTGTGTGTGTGTGTGTGTGAGAGAGAGAGAGAGAGAGAGAGAGAGAGAGAGAGAGAGAGAGTCAACTTGGCTTCATTCCGGAGAAGTAGGAGTATTTTTTAATATATATAAAACAAATATAATTTACTTATTACATGAAATGTTAAAGAAGTCACATGTTCATCTCAATAAATGTAGAGTAGAAAACACCTTGATAACTTTTAACATCTCTTCATAAAGACAATGCTAGAAGCATTTGGATATAGGAACCACCTCTCCACAAAAAAAAAGGGTATGTGATACCTATAGCTGACAACATATCAAATGAAGAAACTTTTGAAGCATTATTATTAAATTCAGGATAAAGACAAGAGTTTTCAGATTTTTTCATTCTTATTTAATAAAGTTCTTGAGAACACACTCAATTTTAAAGCCCCATATACTGTCTTATACTTGAATTTATTATTAAATATGCACTCTTAATAAGATTGCTGCTTTGACCACTCCAGCTCAGTCAATCAACAGGGCCTCAAGTGAGGGAGTGAGGCTTGGAAGAGAAAAAAACAGACAAAATTGAAACATGACTCCAGCCTGTACTGAGGCTGAAGCAGGTTTATTTTTCTCTAGCCTGCTTTTATACCATTCTAGGTATATTCAAAAAACATGGTCAGTTCTTAGATCAAATACAAAGTAATCAAGTGAGGTAGTAAACAAGAAAATCACATAAATAGTAATTAAGTAAAGAGATCACATTAGGTAGTAATTAAGTAAAGTAGAAAGCAAAGAGATCACATAAGGTAGTAATTGAGCAAAGTAAAGTCTCATGGTCACTGTTTCTAATATTCTGATCTGAGTCCTGGTCTGAGTTCAGGGACAAATGCCAGATTCCTAAAAGCAGCACCAAAAGCTCTCAACATCCCCCCACTTTAAATTTCATAAACAAGACCATACATGACAATAATGCCTTCCTTACCCATCTTGGAATTTACATTTTTCAAAAGCAATATAATTCTGTCTTAGGTTGGTAAGGTATTGCACAGAAAATTACCCATCTTTGGCCGCCAGCCTTTTACATTAATAACTCTGTCTGAAGATCAATTTTTAGTTTGAACCATGTATTTTGGCTGCCAACGTGTTGATGTTATTAACGACAAGTTTTATCACAGTGGGCAGAAGTAAAAGTATTCCCAGGACAAGGAGGGCTAACCCGATCAAGCTATATACACCATCTTGAAGCTTGACCAAGATGGAAATACTGACCTTATGCCATGAATCAGGATGACCAAGATAAAAAGAATGCCACACCTTCCTGGGTTGAGTTTATTTTGAGCTTTGTATTCCTTTAATTCATGATCCCCTGCACAAAGTTGCACTATCCAGAGAGGAGTTAGAATTATGCCAAATACCCTGCCAGTGTCTTTGAATTTTCCATTGATTTTTAACATGACACTCAAGATGACTTCTTATTCTTAAACTCTGAACCTCATCTTCAATATTTGGAATAGTATCAATAAGAAGGTCAATTTCTTATTCTAGGTATCTATCTGAATCTTCTTAAATACTCAGAGGATTAATAACATTTTTTGCTAAATGATTAACAAAAGTAGCTGTCTTAAGTTGTGTCAAAGCAATTGCAGAAGCAGTGGTGCTAGTTATTAATGTAATCAAAGCTACTGTACCAGCAATAACCAACCCCACTACCTTCTTACTCCTACTCAACGTCTGACTCACTTCTGCCAGTATTTGCAAATCTTTTTCAAAATACCAAGGTCCTGTAATACTCATAAGTAATAATATAAAAGCTGGTTGATAGACCACCATAACAGACATGCCAGATTTCAATATACCAACACAATTAGAAAGTGTGCAATCCAGCCAGAATACAGCAAATACAGAGATGAATGCCAGCGGCAAACCACTGAACTGAGAACGGGACCCCCCCGTTGAAGGAATCTTAGAAAGGACTGAAACAGTTTGAAGGGGCTTGACCCCATATGAACAACAATGCCAACCAACCAGAGCTTCCAGGGACTAAGCCACTACCCAAAGACTATACATTGACTGACCCTGGGCTCCAACCTTATAGGTAGCATTGAATATCCTAGTAAGAGCACCAGTGGAAAGGGAAGCCCTTGGCCCTGCCAAGACTGAACTCCCAGTGAACGGGATTGTTGGAGGGGAGGGTGGTAGTGGGGGGAGGATGGGGAGGGGAAGCCCATATCGAAGAGGACGGGAAGGGTTAGGGGGATGTTGGCCCAGAAACCGGGAAGGGGAATAACAATCGAAATGTAAATAAGAAATACTCAAGTTAATAAAGATGGAAAAAAAAAGAAAGTGTACAATCAATACAACTAACATTTAAATACCATAAAAGAAACAAAAGTGATTTTAACATGATCATTTAATAAAAGATTCCAATTTTAAGGAAACACAGAAATATGCCTGTCATTTGTACTATTCTTTACAAAGCAAACAGGAATTCCATCACCAAATGCATTGAAAGTCATGGTCTTATAAGTTGACTTCTCTATCCAGTGAGATCCAAGCATGAGAAACTCTGATCTGGACCACACTGTTGGATGTATCAGTGGTAGGTCAGGAACATAGGAGCAATAGAGCTTCCCTGTCAGCATTGTCAAGGCAGTCAGCAAGCTCACAATTAGCATCATTCTTTGTCCCATAATCAGCATGTCTCACAATCACTCTGGCAGCTACCCTGCTTCCTCAGCATCCTGTGGGGAAAAAATACAAACATGGCCTCTTCCTCATATTAATACCTGACTGGGACCGTGCCATATGCCAATAAAAGGATCCTTCCATTTTACCAAAGTATAAGTAGTCGGATGCCATAGAAACTTGGCAGAGTTTCATGGTATCTAAAAGCTCTCAACACTGTTTATGTGTGTGTGTGTGTGTGTGTGTGTGTGTGTGTGTGTGTGTGTGTGTGTGTGTAAAATTCAATTTTCACCAGATAATCAAGAGTCAGTGTAATCAGATATATTTGACCCTGCCTGAATGTACAATCTAGAACAATCTAGAACAGAAATGGGGGAGTGGGAATTGAAAGAGGCAGATATGAGGGATGGAGACAAGCCTGGCCCTGGTCATGCAGCTCCCACTTATAGGCCAGTCATCAAACAAAGCTCTTCTTGAGAGTCTACTAAACATAGATAAGAATTCCTCTTGGCTGTAAACACTGCTCATTGACCTTGACTACACACACTGCTCTCTGACCTTGACTATACACAATTCTCTTTTGTCATTACTCTGGCTCTCCACAGATATGGATGAATCGGTTTACACAGATTAATTCCATGTTAATTATTGTGGCTTTCTAGACTATACTAAATGTTATCACAAATTCTAATGAGAGAACTGGTTTAGGCAGAGTGAGAGTTAGTTTTCTTAGACCAATTTCAATGTCAAGACCAGTTTCAGTACCTAGTACCAGCCTCCCTACTGCTGCAATTATGAACTTTTTCTTTCTTTTTTTTAATTTATTTTTTAAACGTTTTTTACAGTCCAGACTTTATCTCCCTTCCCTGTCCACCCCCTGACTGTTCTATAACCCATACCAACCCTCACCCCTGACCCATCTCCAAGAGAATGCCAACCCCCACCCCCTCTCCCAGTATGCTAGACCTCCTCAGTCCCTAGGGCCTCAAGTCTCTTGAGGATTAGGTGCATCTTCTCTGACTGAGTTCAGACCCAGCAGTTCTCTGCTCTATATTTGTTGGGGGCCTCATCTCAGCTGGTACATGCTGCCTGGCTAGTGATCCAGTGTCTGAGAAATATCGGCATCCAGGTTATTTGAGATTGCTGGACTTCCCATAGGAAAACCCCTCTTTAGCTTCTTCCAGCTTTTCCCTAATTCAGTCACAGGGGTCATCAGCTTCTGTCCTTTGGTTGGGTGTAAGTGTCTGCATCTGACTCTTTCAGCTGCTTGTTGATGGCAGTCATGATAGGCTCCTGTTTAAACACAACATAACATCAGGAACAGTGTCAGGCCTTGGTGCCTACTACTAAGCTAGATCCCAATTTGGGCCTGGACCTCCTTTTCTTCAGTGTCTTTTCCATTTTTGTCCATGCAATTCTTTCAGACATGAACAATTTTGGGTCAAACTTTTTGACTGTGGAGGGCAACACCATCTCTTCACTTGATGACCTGTTTTTCTACTGGAGGTGGAATTTACAAGTTTCCTCTCCCCACTGTAGGGCATTTCATTTAATGTCCCTCCCTTTGAGTCCTGAAAGTCTCTCACCTCCCAGGTTGCTGTTATGTTCTAGAGGGTCCCTTTACCTCCTACCTCCTGAGGTTGCTTGTTTCCACTCTTCAAGTCTCTCAAGAAAGAATGAGAAGAAGATCTCAAAAACTGGAGAGATCTCCCACGCTCATGGATTGGCAGAATTAACATAGTAAAGATGGCCATCCTACCAAAGGCAATCTACAGATTCAATGCAATCCCCCTCAAAATCCCAACACAATCCTTCAAAGACATGGGAAGAGCAATTCTTAAATTCATCTGGAAAAACAAAAAACCCAGAATACCAAAAACAATTCTTAAAAATAAAAGCACTCTGGGGGAATCACCATTCCTGACCTCAAGCAATGCTACAGAGCAGGAGTGATAAAACCGGCATGATATTGGTACAGAGACAGACACATTGATCAGTGGAATAGAATTGAAGACCCAGAAATAAAGCCACACACTTACAAAGACTTGATCTTTGACAAAGTAGCCAAAAATACAATGGAAAAAAAGAAAGCATCTTCAATAATTGGTGCTAGTTTAACTGGCAGTCTGTAGAAAAGTGAGAATAGATCCATATTTTTCACCATGCACAAACCTTTTTCTAATTTTAAAATTTCTTAGAGATTTGCAGATCATCTTTGAGAATTCTATTAGTTCCATTTGTCAATTGTTAATCCGGTTATTTCTTCTCCTGTTATTTATTTCATTTAGTTGCTTTACTCTTCTAGATCCTTACCCTCTACAGTGCAGCTGGTAAAGAGTTTTTTCAACTGTGTTTGCTGCCTCTTCATTAAAATGATGATGCCCTTTGCTCTACATAAATTTGTGTTGTTGATGTTTTTCTTGTTGTCTGTTTTGTTTCATTGTTGTTCCATTAAGTGGATACCTTATAACCTGGGCTATCAGGGTCCAGTTTGTAAAATTATTTTTTCTTCCTTCCTTCCTTCCTTCCTTCCTTCCTTCCTTCCTTCCTTCCTTCTTTCATTTCTTCCTTCCTTCCTTTCTTTGTTTTATCAATTGCTTTCTTTCCTTCTTTTCCTATAAATTGAAGATTAGATGCCTGTTTTAAGATGAACAGATCAGGAAAAGGTATATGACTCCACAATTTAGTATATGATGGTCTTAATTTATAACATGATTGAATTAAAAACATTTAAGGTTTCATAGGATACATTTGTTGTTGGGTTTAAAGATATTTTTAGAGCTGCTTTAGTCCAGGAGAACTCTGGTTAATGAATAATTTAATTTATCTATTGGCTAGAAATTCAAAGACATATTTGGATATGAGGTGGGAATTCTTGTTTTGTTGAAGTGCCCTTGGTTTCCACAACTTTTTTTTTTTGCACCTTTTTCTTTGCTCCTTTCCCTCTTATTCCTATCTATTTGGAACTGTATTACTCTGCTTCAAACACTCACACTTCCAGGATACTTTGGCCACACCATAGGGCCAGAATCAACAATGACAAGAACTGCTTGCAGAAATTCTAAAATTAAGAGCCCAAACAATCGATCCCTCCATTGAAGTTTTTTCTGCCCAGTATTTGGACTCAGTCACAATAAGTAACTGACCCAGTTTTATTATCAGCCATAAAGTACAACAAAATTATGACCTTTGTAAAAAAAAAAGGAGAATAAAGTGGAAAAAATAAACTAAGATACAGTGGCAAAAGTCAGGATACTCATTTGTGCAGTATAAATTTACCTAAGTCATGAAATTAGAAAATAATTACTAGATAGCAAAAACTGCTTATGTAGTGGAAAAACAGGACTCAATGAGCATCATGCGAGATACACAAGATTTCACATACATGCTTAAAAAACGTTGTAACTTCATTATTTAAAGTAGTTAATATGTGATGATTAATAGATAGCCTTACTATTATGTGCTATATGTGCTAATAAATACAATAAATGTAAATGTGTAGTTTTATGCCTGTTTCCATAACTCTGATACAAAAATTGGGTCCAAAATTTAAAAGAAAAGGAAAAGTACACTAAAGATACTGTTTAATAATTCTGAAAGCCATTGTCTAATGGAATACTATAAAGGATTTCTACAGTACTGCACCAGTGTGATGAATCTAAACGAAAGAAAGAAAGAAAGAAGGAAGGAAGGAAGGAAGGAAGGAAGGAAGGAAGGAAGGAAGGAAGGAAGAAAGGAAGGAAGATCCTTTGAGATTATTCACTCATGAGCAGAGAGATCTAAGTTGCAGGAAGAATGCTATCTCTCAGGGATATTACTAGTATGTTCCCAGATCTCCTTAAGAAATATTTGGATACTTTCATTCTTTGTTATTTTGAAAAATAGAGTTTTATAATTTTATATGATTATTACAAAACATCGGGCAATAACAAAAAACACCTTTTTTAAGAGAATGAAATAAAATAAAACATAACATGTGAGACAAATAATAAGGAAAAAAGATTAATGGTAAGAAGGACAGGTGTTTCTGATGCAGAACAGCATTCAAAGATATAAAAATTAATTGGTATATGAAAACTTGAAACATTTAGTAAAGTTTTGATTTTACTATGGAAATAGTAGCAACCTATAGTGCAGGATTTATGTTGAATTGCTGCAGATTCTCTTACACTAGATTGAGCCCACAGCACATACAAAACTCTGTTCATAGTACACCATCCAGAAAAGGAAACTGTAATCAAAATTTACATTATTGCTAAGTATCTAATTTGAATTCTGCAGTTGTTCTCAGTAGAGTGAATTTATGATAGCAATTACAATCAGATTTGTTCGTTAGAATTTTATTGAAATTAGTATCAGTTTTGATCAAGCTCCTAATAAATATTTGAGAACAAGTACCAGTAATGCTGATTTATGGTAATTAAAAATATGAAGTATATATTTGTTCATTATTGACACAACTTTCAAATATAATTTTACAAAGCAGATATTTGCATTCTGTAATATATACTGTAGAGAAGAGAATAGATGTGTGTACCATTTCTTGGAATAATATTAGTCACTAATTAATCCTCATGTTTCTCAGTCTTGAACACATTAATTCAGGTTCTGTTATCTTTATGGCACCAGTGTGTTAACAGAATAATGACTCTCATGTATAAATTCTGCTACTAAATATCCTCTGATAAACAAGCAATATCTTTACAGAAAAGTAATGGCAAACGTGTGAATATATGAAATACATCAATGACAAAGAACATCCCTGCATTGTCATCTCTTCTGTGTTACAAAGCCAAAGTGATTACATAAAATACCTACAGAGAGTTATGGAGACAGTTTTACATATGCATACATATGTTCCCAAACTTATGGGAGCAGATATACACATGTATATATAATATGTGTATAGGACATGAGTTAGTTGCTTTAAAACTTTATAGCAAGATCTATTAGATATTACAGTATCTTCAAAAGATCACCACAATATTTCTCAATAAATGAGATGTGGAATACTACCACAGTCCCTTCAATATTTAGAATTACCTTTATTAATCTTAACTTGCATGTTTCATGACTTAGTTGGAGCTAAGTAAATGAGGTACAACGACGGTACTGCATATACACCACAACATGGGGCCGTGGACGGTCACACTGAAACAATATGATCCTCCTTCCTGAGAGGAGAAGAAGCCAAATCACATGAAGAGTTCATGTGTATAACTTCACATTTCCAGTTCAACTGAGACCTGCACTAATACAAGCAATACATACCAGACATAAGAGAGCAAATCGTCCTGCAGATAACTCAGGCTCTGAGACGCCCAAGCTTTTCTTGATTATTTTCTGAAGCCTCAGATGTGTGTCCATTTTCATTCCAGATTGGCCATTACAAATGTGCTGTTATTAGAAATTACTGGCTCTAGGTAATATTGGATGAAATCGGATGCCTTTCATTACGCCTTGCCTTATCAATACAGATTAATCTCCTTTTGTGGTTTTAATAACTTGTTGGCACTGGGCAGGAGTTTAGACAGCTGCTTCTCTTTTGATTTGCTATGTTAGGATAATAAATACATGAATGTGCTGTGAGGATTTCCAATTAGCAAAATGACAGCTTCATGGTGGTTTATGAAGGCATTCTCATACAATTCAAAATGTGTCCTAAATCAACTCACTCCTGATATAGTCACATAATTGTATGAGATGGAAACTATTGCCAATGAAACATGGAGGATCTTTATGTCACCCATTAATACAAAAGGAATTTCTGGTAGATATCTGCTGAAGATAATTCATTGCTAATTTTCCTCATTAGTAAAGCTTTCCTAAAATGTATGATGAAGAGGAGGGCACCAGATAATTTAATGGCCAAGTACAAGTTATGAAGTATTAAACATTTTAATGTTAATTCTAAATAATTCTAGCTTCTATTAAAACTGATAATTAATGTATTAGAAAAATTACTGATGCCAATGAGTTCTATATCACTTACCTCAAGAATTTCTTAAAACAATATTAAATTACATATGTGCAAAAAGAAAGACATGAGGCTATTTGGGGGTAGACATGTTCGAATAATTTTTATCAGTCTAATCTTAAGTGTATAGTAGAAAATAATAAAGAGACTAAAATAATTAAAGATGATACAAAGATGAATATACATATTTGAAAAAATTACAAAATGTAGAATTGCTTAGTAAGAATAAAAGTATTTGGTTTCTTTTCTATTTCTGTGGCAAAATATCATGATCAAAATTGAGTTAAAGAAAGAAGACTTGGAGGATTACAATTACATAATGTTGAGTGAAGCCTGATATTACATGACCACTACAGGAAACAGAGAGATCATATCTTTACCCACAAACATGAAACACAAAAAGAAAACTGAAGTAAGGTGGGGTAAAACTCTCAAAGCACACCCCAGTGTTGAGTGACATACTTTCTTCCTAAATGTTCCACACCTCACAAAATAAACGGACTGAACTTTGGAAATTGTGCCTCCAACCAGGGACTACATGGTAAAATATGTGAGACTACAGAGAACATTTCTCATTCAAATCACCACATTAAATTTAAAAAACTTCCATATCCAAGACAAGATGAATAGTTAAAACTTAAAAGGATGATTAGGAAAAGTTGTAATATAGGCATACTGGTGTAATAGTACATCTGATTAAAAGGCCACAGACCGCTTTATATCCATGTTGAGATCTCAGAAGGCAGCTCTGTGCAGGCACAAAACCTTCTTTGCTTCTCAGTACAAAAAGCAGTTCTCAATTCACTCAGCCATTTAGGATGCAAACCACATATGACATATATATATATATATATATATATATATATATATATATATATATATATATGTGTGTGTGTGTGTGTGTGTGTGTGTGTGTGTGTGTATGTGTATGCGTGTGTGTCATATAAAGAAATCTTATTCAGGAGTTAAAGGCTTTTTTAATATTCTAAAGCTTTCAACATATAAAGTGAAAAATATAGTTGGAAAACACCACTCTGTGCCTATAAGATGGTTCTGCATGTGAAGATGCTTGCTGCCAAGCTTGAAGACATGAGTTTGATCCCTGAACCCGTATTATGAAGGAGAAGCAAGTTTTCCTCTGATTTCTTCATGTATGCCATAGTGGGATTTCATGTTTGTACATCCCCACATAATGGATTTGTTAAAGTAGCATGTTCTTATTTATTAAATATAGAGTAAACCCTTTTAATATATTTAAGCTTTAAATTGTAAACAATACTGGATTGTATATGATGTTCACTTTGTAACCCAACATATGTCAATTCATAAGTTAATGTGTCATAATTAAGCTTCTCAAATAAAGGTTGAAAGCCCAAACCAATGTTGCAACAGTAAAATGTTTATTAGAATTTGTAGCAACCAAAAATGAATAGAAAAATATCAAACTCAAAATGGATTTGAAGTGTTTCCCATGGCACTCGCTCATGCTTTTGGCATAAGTCAATGGCAGTCATTCTTAACACATGCTGTCTCTGCTTTCCACTGTATGTGATGTATGCTTGATATGCTGCCCACACCTACTGGAAACGTCTCAGTTCAGATATCAGACTATCTTATGCTACGGATTTCTGCTTCTGTTTTTGATGTGTATTCAAGATCTTCTATTTTTTTATAGAACAGTGTTCATTTTTTGTTTCAATATTTTTCTACCTATGTATGTGTGTATGCCCATATGTTCACAAGTTCTCATGGGCTTTAATTTTGCCTCTTGGTTTGCATATATGTTACTAGTAGCATGCAGAAAATGCTTTTAAAGTTGGCGAATAAATTGTCTGTCCAATGAATATTTAGGAAAACATATCCAACACCTGGTAAACTTCATTTTAACCATTCTAAAAAAGATATTGCACTTAGATCATTGTTTCTGTTTTGTAAACAAAAAGCAAACATTTGATAAGATATTAATTCTTGTACTCTAATTCTTCTACTTCACATCAGTGTGGCCTGAAATCTCACAAGGTACCTAGGAAAGATGTGATAGGCATGGAGTTGCCTTACACTGCACCATACCATGCTTGACTCAAACTCATAAGGAATATTTTGCTTTCTCCACAACTTTCTTGAATGCATTTTTCACCTCCTTGTTCCTCTGGCTGTAGACCAGAGGGATGAGTATGGGGATGACGATGGTGTAGAACAGACAGAATGTTTTTCAGTGTCCATGGAGACTGGAGCTGGGCTGTAAGTACATGAAAATAAGTAAATGGAGACAGCAGTGAAGTGAGAATCACAGGAGGACATAGCCTTCTGGTAACCTGCAGCTGAGCTCAACTTGAAGATGATGATGAAGAGGACTGTGTGAGATATCAAAATATCAAGGAGTGCAGAACAGATAATGAAGCTTGCTCCATATAGAAAGACCATTTCACTGATGTATTTATCAGAGCAAAAGAGAACCATGAGGGCTGGAACATCACAGAAAAATGATGGACAACATTGGACTTACAGATGTAGAGTCTGAAGATGTTCTCAGTGCAGATGGAGGAATTCAGGAAACCACCAGCATAGCAGGCTACCATCAGACATGCACACGTAGTTGGAGTCATGGTGGTGGTATAATACAAGGGGTTTCACACTGCTGCAGAGCATTACAGCCAAGAGGAAATTTTCTGCCCTAACAAAGACTAAAAATGAGAATATCTGAGCAGCAAAAGCACTGTAGGAAATGGCTTGGTTTCCTACAAGAAGTCCAGTAACAACTGTTGGGGTAACAGCAGAGGAGTAAAAGATGTCCACCAAAGACAAGTTACCAGGAAAAATGTACATGGGCGTGTGCAGTGGAGAGTCCCAGAGAACCAGCACAAGCATCCCCAAGTTTCCAGCCGTGTCGATGAAGTAGAAAAGAGTGAACATGATAAAGAGTGGGGCCTGAAGTTCTAGTGCACTGGTCAGACCTAGAAGGATGAACTCTGTCACCTCTGTCCTGTTCTCCATCTCTGTTACTTTGGAATCAGTAGTTGTCTTCAATCTTAGGGCTTCTATCAGTGAACTCAGTGGCATAACAGATCTAGTGAGATGACTGGAGGAGAAGGAGGTTCTTGCTCTTTGAAAAGGAGTGACAACCAGCTCTGACCAGTTTGCAATGAGAAGTCCTCCCATGGAGTAAACGTATCATCAGAGTTTCTCCCTGGCAGGGAATAGTCAAAAGGTGAAGAGCTTTCTAAAGCAATAAAAACACAGAGAAAAGACACTCAAACATGTCCATCCATGAATTTACTGTGAATTTCCTGTGTCCATGAAGGGTCTGTTAATTCCTTCATGCCTCTAAAAGAATATTACAACATGGCCTCTCTCATATAATTCCACTGAGATGTATCTGTACAGTGTAAGTGTAGGATGATACACAGAAAACTTATAACTAGTGACTTCTCTGAGGTTGTTTAAAACAGATTTTGTCTTGGTTGTTTAAAACGGACTTTTTTTCAAACATGGTTGAAGTTCAGAAGAAAAGTCAGGGTGTTATTTTAACAATCAGGGAAATATTAGCAACAATCAGATTGATTTGAAAAATATGATGGGTTAATTGTGGAAAACAATGTCTTTCTATCATTTTCTACCACGATTTCTCAACATACATGCACTAAGTAAGAAGAACATTTGTATCATTTTGATAGAATAATTTTACTGTTGATGTTCAAAATTTCTTATGAAATTTGAGTTTATAAACAAGAAATTTTGTGAGGGTTAGCACAGAATTTGCAGTTTATGACATAGTCTTAAATGTGCTTTGGCTATGTTATATGTCATAGCAATGTGAAGCAACATTTTCACCAATGATGATTATAAAATCACTGAAGTTATTTTATACCCTTTAGTTTCAAATTTTCTCTATGTACAAACAAGCAAGCTTATTTTTCTTACTGTTATTCATAGTGCAGGCAGATTTAATAATGTTCAATTTATTTATATAAGGGGTATGTCTTTCAAAATTAAATTTTTATGACTTATTACTACTAGTATGAGTTTTTATATTCTTGCTTTAAAACTAAATAATTGAAGATACACATGAAAATCTCCTACTGGAAAGAGCCATCTCTAGAGACAGGAGTTTAATAAATTCTATTATATAATATATCCATTGCTTTTATTTTATTTATTGCTTAACATATAACTCAGTTTGCTTAATATTATGTAGCTACATTTATCTTTTTGTCTGCCATAATGATCTATATTCTCCACTGTATACTGAGTTCAGATGGTTACTAACCTTTTGAAAGCCCTGGAAATTCTTACCTTTTTCAACTACAGTTAGGTTTGTAGCTAGATAATGATAGAATGGTAGATAGTAAGTTAAATAGATAGATCAATAGATAGATAGGTAGATAGACAGATAGATGGATAGATAGATAGATAGATAGATAGATAGATAGTAGAAAGACAGGTAGATAGATTGATGATAGATTGATAGGATACTTAATATATATTGTTCATATATTTATTTAAATATTTATTTTGAAATAAAAGGAAGAGGCTGGAAAGATGGTTTACTTCTTAAGAATATTTGTTGGTCTTGCAAAGGACACAAGTTTTGTTCCCAGCTCACACACACTTTGACTCTCACAACCACCAGTAACTTTAGGGTATGATTCCCTCCTGACCTCCGAAGCTACCCTTGAGAAGTGTTCATAATTTTAAGCACACAGTGAGTATAGAGTAAAAATTTACCTTGAAAATAATAACCATACCTTTTCATTTTTCTTCTTTGTTTGCAGTTTATTTTTTGTATAGCATCACACCTAAATTAATTAAAAATTTATAAATTCCTATGCTCTAAATATAGTAGTGATACTAAATAAAGGCTTTCTTACTATGAAGAAAGAATATATGTAAAAGTGTGTGCACATATAGGTTATTTTTCTAAAGCTGTCCAACTGAGTTACTAAAATAATGGGAGTTTAAAACAATAAAAATATATTTTTCCACTATTCAGAAATCTCAAAACCCAAAACCACACATCCATAGATGTGTGATTATTTTAAAATATTGTGAATAACAATACTATGTGAATCTCTCCTCGATTTTTAGAGCTTTAAGCAAACATTGGGATTCATAACAATCTCTTCAGACTTTAGATCTTTATCTTATTTTTTCCTCCATCTTTATTAACTTGGGTATTTCTTTTTTTTTATTAACTTGAGTATTTCTTATATACATTTCAAGTGTTATTCCCTTTCCCGGTTTCCGGACAAACATCACCCTCCCTCCTCCCCTTCCTTATGGGTGTTCCCCTCCCAACCCTCCCCCCATTGCCACCCTCCCCCCATAGTCTAGTTCACTGGGGGTTCAGTCTTAGCAGGACCCAGGGCTTGCCCTTCCACTGGTGCTCTTACTAGGATATTCATTGCTACCTATGGGGTCAGAGTCCAGGGTCAGTCCATGTATAATCTTTAGGTAGTGGCTTAGTCCCTGGAAGCTCTGGTTGCTTGACATTGTTGTACTTTTGGGGTCTCGAGCACCTTCAAGCTCTTCCAGTTCTTTCTCTGATTCCTTCAACTGGGGACCTATTCTCAGTTCAGTGGTTTGCTGCTGGCATTCGCCTCTGTATTTGCTGTATTCTGGCTGTGTCTCTCAGGAGCGATCTACATCCGGCTCCTGTCGGCCTGCACTTCTTTGCTTCATCCATCTTGTCTAATTGGGTGGCTGTATATGTATGGGCCACATGTGGGGCAGGCTCTGAATGGGTGTTCCTTCAGTCTCTGTTTTAATCTTTGCCTCTCCCTTCCCTGCCAAGGGTATTCTTTTTCCTCATTTAAAGAAGGAGTGAAGCATTCACATTTTGATCATCCGTCTTGAGTTTCGTTTGTTCTAGGGATCTAGGGTACTTCAAGCATTTGGGCTAATAGCCACTTATCAATGAGTGCATACCATGTATGTCTTTCTGTGATTGGGTTAGCTCACTCAGGATGATATTTTCCAGTTCCAACCATTTGCCTACGAATTTCATAAACTCGTTGTTTTTGATAGCTGAGTAATATTCCATTGTGTAGATGTACCACATCCATTCCTCTGTTGAAGGGCATCTGGGTTCTTTCCATTTTCTGGCTATTATAAATAAGGCTGCGATGAACATAGTGGAGCACGTGTCTCTTTTATATGTTGAGGCATCTTTTGGGTATATGCCCAAGAGAGGTATAGCTGGATCCTCAGGCAGTTCAATGTCCAATTTTCTGAGGAACCTCCAGACTGATTTCAAGAATGGTTTTACCAGTCTGCAATCCCACCAACAATGGAGGAGTGTTCCTCTTTCTCCACATCCTCGCCAGCATCTGCTGTCACCTGAGTTTTTGATCTTAGCCAATCGCACTGGTGTGAGGTGAAATCTCAGGGTTGTTTTGATTTGCATTTCCCTTATGACTAAAGATGTTGAACATTTCTTTAGGTGTTTCTCAGCCATTCGGCATTCCTCAGCTGTGAATTCTTTGTTTAGCTCTAAACCCCATTTTTTAATAGGGTTATTTGTTTCCCTGCGGTCTAACTTCTTGAGTTCTTTGTATATTTTGGATATAAGGCCTCTATCTGTTGTAGGATTGGTAAAGATCTTTTCCCCATCTGTTGGTTGCCGTTTTGTCCTAACCACAGTGTCCTTTGCCTTACAGAAGCTTTGCAGTTTTATGAGATCCCATTTGTCGATTATTGATCTTAGAGCATAAGCCATTGGTGTTTTGTTCAGGAAATTTTTTCCAGTGCCCATGTGTTCCAGATGCTTCCCTAGTTTTTCTTCTATTAGTTTGAGTGTGTCTGGTGTGATGTGGAGGTCCTTGATCCACTTGGACTTAAGCTTTGTACAGGGTGATAAGGATGGATCGATCTGCATTCTTCTACATGTTGCCCTCCAGTTGAACCAGCACCATTTGCTGAAAATGCTATCTTTTTTCCATTGGATGGTTTTGGCTCCTTTGTCAAAAATCAAGTGACCATAGGTGTGTGGGTTCATTTCTGGGTCTTCAATTCTATTCCATTGGTCTATCTGTCTGTCTCTGTACCAATACCATGCAGTTTTTATCACTATTGCTCTGTAATACTGCTTGAGTTCAGGGATAGTGATTCCCCCTGAAGTCCTTTTATCGTTGAGGATAGCTTTAGCTATCCTGGGTTTTTGTTATTCCAGATGAATTTGCAAATTGTTCTGTCTAACTCTTTGAAGAATTGGATTGGTATTTTGATGGGGATTGCATTGAATCTGTAGATTGCTTTTGGTAAAATGGCCATTTTTATTATATTAATCCTGCCAATCCATGAGCATGGGAGATCTTTCCATCTTCTGAGGTCTTCTTCAATTTCTTTCCTCAGTGTCTTGAAGTTCTTATTGTACAGATCTTTTACTTTCTTGGTTAAAGTCACACCGAGGTACTTTATATTATTTGGGTCTATTATGAAGGGTGTCGTTTCCCTAATTTCTTTCTCGGCTTGTTTCTCTTTTGTATAGAGGAAGGCAACTGATTTATTTGAGTTAATTTTATACCCAGCCACTTTGCTGAAGTTGTTTATCAGCTTTAGTAGTTCTCTGGTGGAACTTTTGGGATCACTTAAATATACTATCATGTCGTCTGCAAATAGTGATATTTTGACCTCTTCTTTTCCGATCTGTATCCCCTTGATCTCCTTTTGTTGTCTGATTGCTCTGGCTAGAACTTCAAGAACTATATTGAATAAGTAGGGAGAGAGTGGGCAGCCTTGTCTAGTCCCTGATTTTAGTGGGATTGCTTCACGTTTCTCTCCATTTAGTTTAATGTTAGCAACTGGTTTGCTGTATATGGCTTTTACTATGTTTAGTTATGGGCCTTGAATTCCTATTCTTTCCAGGACTTTTATCATGAAGGGGTGTTGAATTTTGTCAAATGCTTTCTCAGCATCTAATGAAATGATCATGTGGTTCTGTTCTTTCAGTTGGTTTATATGATGGATCACGTTGATGGTTTTCCGTATATTAAACCATCCCTGCATGCCTGGGATGAAGCCTACTTGATCATGGTGGATGATTGTTTTGATGTGCTCTTGAATTCGGTTTGCCAGAATTTTATTGACTATTTTTGCGTCGATATTCATAAGGGAAATTGGTCTGAAGTTCTCTATCTTTGTTGGGTCCCTGTGTGGTTTAGGTATAAGAGTAATTGTGGCTTCATAGAAGGAATTCGGTAGGGCTCCATCTGTTTCAATTTTGTGGAATAGTTTGGATAATATTGGTATGAGGTCTTCTATGAAGGTTTGATAGAATTCTGCACTAAACCCGTCTGGACCTGGGCTCTTTTTGGTTGGGAGACATTTAATGACTGCTTCTATTTCCTTAGGAGTTATGGGGTTGTTTAACTGGTTTATCTGTTCCTGATTTAACTTCGATACCTGGTATCTGTCTAGGAAATAGTCCATTTCCTGAAGATTTTCAAGTTTTGTTGAATATAGGTTTTTATAGTAAGATCTGATGATTTTTTGAATTTCCTCTGAATCTGTTGTTATGTTTCCCTTTTCATTTCTGATTTTGCTAATTTGGACGCACTCTCTGTGTCCTCTCGTTAGTCTGGCTAAGGGTTTATCTATCTTGTTGATTTTCTCAAAGAACCAACTTTTGGTTCTGTTGATTCTTTCTATGGTCCTTTTTGTTTCTACTTGGTTGATTTCAGCTCTGAGTTTGATTATTTCCTGCCTTCTACTCCTCCTGGGTGTATTTGCTTCTTTTTGTTCTAGAACTTTTAGGTGTGCTGTCAAGCTGCTGACATATGCTCTTTCCTGTTTCTTTCTGCAGGCACTCAGCGCTATGAGTTTTCCTCTTAGCACAGCTTTCATTGTGTCCCATAAGTTTGGGTATGTTGTACCTTCATTTTCATTAAATTCTAAAAAGTTTTTAATTTCTTTCTTTATTTCTTCCTTGACCAGGTTATCATTGAGTAGAGCATTGTTCAATTTCCACGTATATGTGGGCATTCTTCCCTTATTGTTATTGAAGACCAGTTTTAGGCCGTGGTGGTCCGATAGCACGCATGGGATTATTTCTATCTTTCTGTACCTGTTGAGGCCCGTTTTTTGACCAATTATATGGTCAATTTTGGAGAAAGTACCATGAGGAGCTGAGAAGAAGGTATATCCTTTTGCTTTAGGATAGAATGTTCTATAAATATCCGTTAAGTCCATTTGGCTCATGACTTCTCTTAGTCTGTCTACATCTCTGTTTAATTTCTGTTTCCATGATCTGTCCATTGATGAGAGTGGGGTGTTGAAATCTCCCACTATTATTGTGTGAGGTGCAATGTGTGTTTTGAGCTTTAGTAAGGTTTCTTTTACATACGTAGGTGCCCTTGTATTTGGGGCATAGATATTTAGGATTGAGAGTTCATCTTGATGGATTTTTCCTTTGATGAATATGAAGTGTCCTTCCTTATATTTTTTGATGACTTTTAGTTGAAAATTGATTTTATTTGATATTAGAATGGCTAATCCAGCTTGCTTCTTCTGACCATTTGCTTGGAAAATTGTTTTCCAGCCTTTCACTCTGAGGTAATGTCTGTCTTTGTCTCTGAGGTGTGTTTCCTGTAGGCAGCAGAATGCAGGGTCCTCGTTGCGTATCCAGTTTGTTAATCTATGTCTTTTTATTGGGGAGTTGATGCCATTGATATTGAGAGATATTAAGGAATAGTGATTATTGCTTCCCATTATTTGGAAGTGAGGTTATGTTTGTGTGCTTTCATTCTCTTTGTTTTGTTGCCAAGATGATTAGTTTCTTGCTTCTTCTAGGGTATAGCTTGCCTCCTTATGTTGGGCTTTACCCTTTATTATCCTTTGTAGTGCTGGATTTGTAGAAAGATATTGTATAAATTTGGTTTTGTCATGGAATATCTTGGTTTCTCCATCAATGTTAATTGAGAGTTTTGCTGGATACAGTAACCTGGGCTGGCATTTGTGTTCTCTTAGGGTCTGTATGACATCAGTCCAGGATCTTCTGGCCTTCATAGTTTCTGGCGAGAAGTCTGGTGTGATTCTGATAGGTCTGCCTTTATATGTTACTTGACCTTTTCCCCTTACTGCTTTTAATATTCTTTCTTTATTTTGTGCGTTTGGTGTTTTGACTATTATGTGACGGGAGGTGTTTCTTTTCTGGTCCAATCTATTTGGAGTTCTGTAGGCCTCTTGTATGTCTATGGTTATCTCTATTTTTAGGTTAGGGAAGTTTTCTTCTATGATTTTGTTGAAGATATTTACTGGTCCTTTGAGCTGGGAGTCTTCACTCTCTTCTATACCTATTATCCTTAGGTTTGATCTTCTCATTGAGTCCTGGATTTCCTGTATGTTTTGGACCAGTAGCTTTTTCTGCTTTACATTATCTTTGACAGTTGAGTCAATGATTTCTATGGAATCTTCTGCTCCTGAGATTCTCTCTTCCATCTCTTGTATTCTGTTGGTGAAGCTTGTATCTACAGCTCCTTGTCTCTTCTTTTGGTTTTCTATATCCAGGGTTGTTTCCATGTGTTCTTTCTTGATTGCTTCTATTTCCATTTTTAATTCCTTCAACTGTTTGATTGTGTTTTCCTGGAATTCTTTCAGGGATTTTTGTGTCTCCTCTCTATGGGCTTCTACTTGTTTATTTATGTTTTTCCTGGAATTCTTTCAGGGATTTTTGTGTCTCCTCTCTATGGGCTTCTACTTGTTTATTTATGTTTTCCTGGAATTCTTTCAGGCATTTTTGCGATTCCTCTCTGTAGGCTTCTACTTGTTCTCTAAGGGAGTTCTTCACGTCTTTCTTGAAGTCCTCCAGCATCATGATCTAAAATGATTTTGAAACTAGATCTTGCTTTTCTGGTATGTTTGGATATTCCATGTTTGTTTTGATGGGAGAATTGGGCTCCGATGGTGCGATGTAGTCTTGGTTTCTGTTGCTTGGGTTCCTGCGCTTGCCTCTCGCCATCAGATTATCTCTAGTGTTACTTTGTTCTGCTATTTCTGACAGTGGCTAGACTGTCCTATAAGCCCGTGTGTCAGCAGTGCTGTAGACCTGTTTTCCTCTCTTTCAGTCAGTTATGGGGACAGAGTGTTCTGCTTTCGGGCATGTAGTTTTTCCTCTCTACAGGTCTTCAGCCGTTCCTGTGGGCCTGTGTCTTGAGTTCATCAGGCAGCTTTCTTGCAGCAGAAAAGTTGGTCTTACCTGTGGTCCCGAGGCTCAAGTTCGCTCGTGGGGTGCTGCCCACGGGCTCTCTGCAGCGGGTATTTCTTATTTACATTTCAAATGTTATTCCCTTTCCTGGTTTCCAGGCCAACATCCCCTAACCCCTCTCTCTCCCCTTCTATATGGGTGTTTCCCTCCTCATCCTCCCCCCATTACCATCCTCCCCCCATCAATCCCATTCACTGGGGGTTCAGTCTTGGCAGGACCAAGGGCTTTCCCTTCCACTGGTACTCTTACTAGGCTATTTATTGCTACCTATGCAGTTGGAGTCCAGAGTCATTCCATGTATAGTCTTTGGGTAGTGGCTTAGTCCCTGGAAGCTCTGGTTCGATGGCATTGTTGTTCATATGGGGTCTCAAGCCCCTTCAAGCTCTTTCAGTCCTTACTCTGATTCTTTCAAGGGGGTCCTGTTCTCAGTTCAGTGGTTTGCTGCTGGCATTCACCTATGTATTTGCTGTATTCTGGCTGTGTCTCTCAGGAGAGATCTACATCTGGTTCCTGTCAGCCTGCACTTCTTTGCTTTATCTATCTTATCTAGTTTGGTGGCTGTATATGTATGGGTCACATGTGGGGCAGGCTCTGAATGGGTGTTCCTTCTGCCTCTGTTCTAAACTTTGCCTCCCTATTCCCTCCCAAGGGTATTTTGTTCCCCCTTTAAAGGAGTGAAACATTTGCATTTTGGTCATCCTTGAGTTTCATGTGTTCTGTGCATCTAGGGTAATTAGAGCATTTGGGCTAATATCCACTTATCAATGAGTGCATACCATGTGTGTTTTTCTGTGATTGGGTTACCTCACTCAGGATGATATTTTCCAGTTCCATCCATTTGCCTATGAATTTCATAAAGTCATTCTTTTTGATAGCTGTGTAGTATTCCATTGTGCAAAAATGCTTTGTATGATGAAGTCAATAGACAAAGGAATGTGTTTCATATTTTTGTTACTGTTACTACATGGCATTTTCTACACTGAAAGTATACCCCTTCCTCCAATAAAATCATCCCCTTCTATCCATTTCATTTGACAGATGTAGATAAATATAGATAAATAAATATATAGATAGATAACTGGAAATAGATTGTAGATAGACGACAGCTTGAAAGATAATAGATATATAATAAATGGATTAATAAATGATTAGATACTAAATAGATAGACAGGCAGAC
This sequence comes from Rattus norvegicus, assembly GCF_021556685.1. NCBI lineage: Eukaryota > Metazoa > Chordata > Mammalia > Rodentia > Muridae > Rattus > Rattus norvegicus. The sequence goes on along the minus strand of NC_141544.1, from coordinate 31,647,581 downwards.
AGATGGTAGACTAGACAGATATATATATATATATATATATATATATATATATATATATATATATAGATGATGGAAGATGTATAGATAGATGAATGATAGATACCTAGCATAGATAGATAGACTAGATAGATAGATAAGATGTAGACAGACAGATATATGACAGATATATAATCAAAATCTACATCTGCCTTATTTCAGTTAATAGGATGACATTAAGTTCTATACACCTTTTGGCACATGACATAATTTCATTTCTTTTGATTGATGAAAATATTTTTGTATATACCTACTTCTTTTTCTTTATCTTTTTTTCTGATTCTGAGCTAACAGATTCATTCTCTGATTTTACTACTGGGAAATATATCAATAAACATGTCTAAGCAAATATCTTTTTTTATATTCTTTAACCTCGTTTTACAGTCCACCTGTTTTCTCCCTCCTGGACCACCGTCTCGTCTGACTGTTCCTTTATCCCATACCTCCTCCCCTTCTCCAAGAAGATGTCCCTACTCCTCCCACCCCCACCCCCACCCCAACAAACCTCCCACTACCTGGGGCCCCCAAGTCTCTTGAGGGTTAGGTCTTCTCTCTTTGAGGCCTGAACAGGCAGTCATCTACTGTATATGTGTTGGCGGCCTCATCTCATGTGAAGTATGCTGTCTGGTTGGTGTCACAGTGTCTGAGAGATTCAGGGGTCCATGTTAGTGGAGACTGCTGGTCCTCTTACAGGGTCGCCCTCCTCAGCTGCTTCTTGCTTTTCCATAATGTAACCACAGGTATCTCCAGCTTCTGCTTCATTGGTTGGATTTAAGTATTTGCATCTGACTCCTTCAGCTGCTTCTTGAGCCTCTCAGAAGCTACAGAGGCTCCTGGATATATGCCCATCAATAATAGTGTCAGGCCTTAGAGCCTCCCCTTGAGCTCGATCCCAATTGCGGCCTGTCACTGGACTTCCTTTCCCTCAGGATCTTCTGTTTTGACCTTGCAGTTCTTTTAGACAAGAACAATTCTGGGTCAGAGTTTTTGACTGTGGGGTGGCAACCCCAGGGCACATGGAGCCCTGTCTTTCTACTGAAGGTGGACTCTACAAGTTTCCTCTCCCCAAGGTAGGGTATTTCATCTAAGGTCCCTCCCTTTGAGTCCTGAAAGTCTCTCACTTCCCAGGTCTCTGGTGCATTCTAGAGGGTTCCCCTACCTTTTACCACCCGAGGTTGCCTATCTTCATTCTTTCTGCGGTACCTCAGGGCTTCACTCCAGCACCCCCAGTCCTTGTACTGTGTTCACTTCGATTTCATTGGGTACATTCTCAGAGGTGTCATACTAGATGTAGTAGTTAGTAGTTCTATTATCAGGATTTTTTGTTTGTTTGTCCGTCTGGTAATTTCCATTGTGAACTCTCATCTGAAGTAAGTGAGGGATCTTTTTCCACTACAACCTCATCAAAATTTACTTTTGTTCATTTTCTGCATGACAGCTATTCTGGTTGAATTGAGATGGAATCTCAGTGTTCACTTACATTACATTTCTATTAAAAGAATATTCCACAGCTTATAGCACATATAAGATAGATCATCAGAGAAATGATGTTATTTGATTTCTAAATAAAAATATTTCTAACATTGTAATCAAGTATATCGTTAGGAATTCTGTTTACTCGAAATTTTCTAGTATATTCTGGAAGCTTAAACATTTGAAATAAATAATACTTTCAAATTATATTTCCATGATGAACCTGAAAAACATACTTTTATTTTAAAATGTTCTGATTGCTTCTACAGAGCTTATTAACACATAATTTCTAGATTTCATGTGAGTAAAAATTAGTCTTTTTATTTACCATTGTGCCACAATGAAACGTTATTGTAAGAGAATTTCTTGTGTATTTGGGCTGCAAGACAATTGATTAGCTTTACAAAAACGGTCTCATTCAAATGTAGTAAGATGTCAATCACCGCTGCCTAGATGTTCAAAACTGAAGTAGCTAGTATTTTGCTAAGATAATAACATGGTTCTACAGGTCCTAAGATGCAGCTGTATCTACTCAATATTGTGATACACTCATTAATCAGGCTGACACCTCATTCCAAATAAATGTCTTGATTTTAGAAAGTAATATATTCACTTACTCTTAGAGATAGATTTCTTTTACTCATAGACATATATTTTTTGGTGGTTAGCCTGATTCCAGTCATACTTAGAAAACTGAACATACAATAAACTCTGTTTAACAAAAAGGATCTCCTAGCATTTGTTTAATATTTATTAAATATACATCTATTTCTCTTGAATAGCACATTGATTAACAGCCAATATTTAATATGTGTAAAACTATAAAGCAATACTTCTTTTGCCAAATAAAATGTTGGTGCAATTCCTTAACCATATTTGGTTTAAAAAATAATTTTACATGAAAAACTAATCTCTAAAGAAAATTTGAACTAGTTATTTCATCTTTCAAAATTCCTCTGAAATTCAGTAATTGCTGTTAGATTTGTTTGGATTACTGGTATATCTTCTGGAATGAAAGACAGATATCCATTCTCTAAACATCCACTGAAACCCAAATTAGATTCCTACTTTCTACAACACTCGAATCATAGCCAATCAGAAATGTGATCACAGACGAACAACAGCATGTCACATTCACACAATACACTTTACCTAGCACTCTTCATAGTTAAGAGTTAATATAGTCCATCTGTAAGTCCAGGATGACTGCATGCTTGTGAGTTGTTTATCCTTGTATGCAACATACTTTTCTGTTTGTGTTTCAACTTTCCATGATTACTACTTGTCCCTGAGGTCTCATAGTGTCCTTAAACTCTGCATTTACATTTAGAAGCATCACTCTTTATTCAAATACACATTGTCCTAAAATAATGAGTACCTTCAAGCTGAGTGTACACTGTCTTGTTATTTGCTTTGTTAATTAATTCCATTTTTTTCTTCTCCAACTTGTTCTTCCTTTTATTCCCACTAAGATCCATGACCTCTTCTATAATACTTATTATATTTGTATATATATATACATATATATATGACATACATATATTCAACTCTGTGTGTGTGTGTGTGTGTGTGTGTGTGTGTGTGTGTGTATGTGTATGTTTAGAGCAACCATTTGAAATTAGGTAAGATCAGAATTCCCATTACTAAAGAAAGCTTATTCTCCCTCCTGCTGAAGACCTGTGCTTCTCATTAAGTGTGGTGTTTTGTGAAAAATTTTCATCCTTGCTCAAGCACACCCAGGATCACAGGTGAGGAGGACACAATGTCTGTCCCAACACCCAGAATGACTTGGTCTCTCAGGATCCAGAGTCGCAGGAGTCCCCGCCCAGCCAGTGGCACTGGTCTCTTCTGATCTGAACATGTGCCCTGAGCAGACCTTGTGTGCTGGTTCCAAACCTATTCCCACAACACCCAGAGGAAGCCCATCTTCCAGGTATTCGAACATGACTAGGATCACAGGATCACAGGACCACAGGATCACAGGAACACAGGAACACAGGAACACAGGGAAGAACAGAGGAAGCTCGACTTCCAGGGGATCAAACATACCCAAGAACACTGGAGCTCTGACGCACTCAAGGTCACAGTTGAGGCCACAACTTCTTCCCCAACACCCAGCATAACTGGGACCCATATAGGAACCAGGGGAATACAAACCCCTGCCCATCCAGAGACACAGGTTCCTTTCAGCTTTTCTCTGTGCTGAGAGCAAACTCAGGGCTCTGTCCTCCCCGACCCACTCATGCAGCATCGAAAGAAATCTGGACTCCCAGGACCACAATAGGACCTCAGGGGCTTGGTCACACCAGGACTTCAGCATCTCAGAGGCAGCTTCACTCCTAGGGGCTCTGACACATTCAGGATGAAAGGATTCCAGTATCGCAGGATCACAGGATCACAAAGACACCTGGACTCTGAGTAGTTCTGATATAATTTATTTGTATCATATTATTTTACTTTTCCTGGCACTTCTACAATCTTCCATGCTTCCCTATTCGCCAAATGCTCTTACTATAGAAACAGTTATTTAGTGGTATTCATTGCTTTTCTATTGACAACAGCTTGAATATTGGAAATAAATTAATTGCCCTTCAATTGATAAATGGGTAATGACAGTGAAATATATATATATATGGTGTATATATATATGGTGTATATATATATATATGGTATATATATAAGGTATATATAATATTTTTTATTACACTCTAAAGATTAATTTGTAAATCTTTAACACTGATACATATTATATTGCGTGAGGGAACCCACAACAAGAAAGACAAAGTCTGCATATTCTCTCTTATTGGTAGGTATTCGCTCCAAACTTTCCATTTGATGCATAACCTGAAGAAATTGCGGATGCCAAAAAAGCAGGAAGGAACAATGTGAGAGGGGACTAGAAAGAAGTTTATTTTTTTATACAGGACAAACTGAAGTTCCAAGAGGAGAATTTCTTGATCAGGTCACTACTAGGACAAGTCTTGTCCTGAAGAATCAAACCTTCTTTATTCTTCCTAGTTAGGGTCTTATTGCTGTGAACAGATACTATGACCAAGGCAAGTCTTGTAAAGGACAACATTTAATTTAGGATGGCTTAGAGGTTCAGAGGTTCCGTCAGTGTCATCAAGGTGGAAGCAGTGCAGCATCCAATCAGGCATGGTGCAGGCTGAGCTGAGCATTCTGCATCTCCATTTGAAGGTGGCTAGTGGAAGACTAGCACCCAGGCTGCTAGGGCTAGGGTATTAATGCCCACGCCAACAATAACACACCTACTCCAACAAGGACACTAGTAGTGCCACTCCTTAGTCCAGGCACATGCAAACCACCGCATCTTGGTATTTAGTACTTTTGATATTTAATAGTTTTACACATTTATGAGTTTTAATTTCAGCCGTTATATCCATTTTTCATTCCTCTTTACTTCCTGCTAGGGCCATTTTTCACAAGTTCTCCTCTACTTTCATGTCACCTTGGATTTAATTAGATTTTTCTGGTCTAAGTATGGGAATATGGTTATTGTACAGATAAAGAAATACTTAGCAGCCACTGTATCACTGAAGAGAATGATTCTTCCTCCATTAGCAGTACACTTTACCTGCCAACAGTTGTTCTGACAATCACTCAGGAAACGGGCACAGGTTTGGTTTTCCTCTGGGTTATTTACGCCAACATGCCCGCACCAAGAGTGTTCAAGTAGGGGGAAGATATTATTGAGGCACAGAGAGTGAGCTCTGAGATGCTATTTTTTAGAATAAGTAATTCGTGTCCTATTCCTATGCTAAGTGTTGAGAGCCACATGTAAGTCTCTCTCAAGGTAGGCATTTAGACTCAGCCTATCCTGAAGTCAGATCTTGTCACCCTGATGCAATAGAGCTGGGATGATATGGTTCTTCCTGTGCTAATGATGATATTGCATATGCACTCAGGCTTATTTTCCTCTACTACAGCCTTGGTGAGAACACATACAGAGCTTCTGATTTCAGCTTCAGCTGAGGCATAAATGAGACTGAAGTGACTACATGTAATATACTCCTACCCCTGCCATGTCTATAGAGTCTCTCTATATTTGATTTTCAGGATTATCAATTCTATGTATAACAGTCAAGTCCAGTTTGCATTTTATATCTCTGGCAATCCTGTTGTGGCATTTACTGCAATAATTTTCTGAACTTCCACATAAATTAAATGTATATTCCATGAAGCCATGGAACTATCTGTTTCTTTGTTGAACTGTCAATAATAGTAACAATTCTTTGATTTCTAAAATGGTGCATAATGGATACTAAATATTAAATTTAGCCTTCTGAAATAAACAGTGTATTTGATAAATATTTTAACCTAAATGAATGGGAGATAGAACGCATATGTTTGGAGATGATATGACATTTAACTATCTCTCAAGTTTTGCCACAATGACAGTGATAAATTATATGGTTCTTGGAGGAGAAAGGACAGGCTTAATATTTAGTGTTATGAACCCTTTCTAATAACCTAATGTTACATACATCACTTAAATTATGCAATTTATCAATTATGACTATAAAGGAGGAAAGATGATGCAGTATTTGTCTTCATTTCAGAGATCAGCAGTGAGATGAAAGAGAATGCTAATGAACTGTTTGGGATATCTCAAAGGAAGAAGAAGACAACTCACATTGAAATGCCCCCAAATTACTAATTAGCTTTTATTTTGCATGGGTTTCATCACTTAAGCACTATAATTAATTTTCAATGAATATTTCTGGATTTGTGTATAAATGAATAGCAAGTCACTAGAGTTTACAAAGAAGGCATTGCTAAGAACTTCAAAATGATTGTCCTTGTAATTTACCGTTACCTTCTTGACCTATTAGAAAAGCTAATAATCAAAAAATTATGTCAGTAATCATAAAACTTATTGTGAAATACAGACTAAATATTAGTGCAATATTGGATAGAAACATTATGTGTGAACATCCACATATTTCTGAAAATATTTGTGGTGGCATTAAAGACATTTATGGTCCCTTGAATTTTATAACAAAATTTTTAAAGTCTTTGCTACAATTTTTCATTTTAAATTAGCATTTACTTATGAAATTATCCTACATGATTTATTATGGCTATAGAGTAGCATATTCCATCAAACAGAAACCTAAAAATTAAAAAATAATAGTTTACTTAATTATTACTATTATTTTTAGTTTTGGTATTAAAATATAATATCATTTACTATTTTCTTTCCTCCATTCAAATTTTTCTCTATATTCCTAATTGTTTTGTTTCCCTTGTATTATATATACATATACACATGCATATATACATATATAAACATATAGAATACATAAATACAACTTATTTAGTCTGTATATTATTTGTATATATGTTTTTAGGGCTAGGATAGGGATAATTGGAGTGTGCTAGTTTTCTTGCTCTGAGCAACTTTATTTTCTTACATTATGAATACATCTAAATTATCTGCATTATCAAGGTTTTAGAATAAATATAAATATTTATAATTCTATTGTTCATTTACATAGAAACATTGCTAATATTTAACTTATTGAAAAGAATGAGCATTATGGATAAATGTCATTGATTATAGGTTACTTAAGGGGGAAATAGATGAGAATTGAATGAAAGACAGAAACTTGCAACTATCAAATATTTAAACCTTCAAACTTAGCAAGTTAAACTCCATATAAATTTTTGAATATGTGTAATAAGAGTATATTTCATGTACTTTCAGAAATAAGGGGAAATCTGTCAAATAATAAAAAAATAAAACCTGGACATCCATTAGTTTGAGGAGTATACAGAGTAAAATATGCCTTTAATAAACTGAATTAAAGAGTTTTCAGTCATCAACAATGTAAGTATAAAACTTATCAATACAAATGTTCTACAGGCAGTTTATTTCATGATGTTCAAGTAAATAGGCCTTAGAAACAAGCAGATTGGTTTGCCTAACACCAGATGATATTTTCTAGTTCGACCCATTTGCCCAAGAATTTCATGAAAACATTGTTTTGAAAACCCAATCACAGAAAAGCACACATGGTATGCACTCACTGATAAGTGGATATTAGCTCAAAAGTTCGAGTTACCCAAAATACAATCCACAGACCACATGAAGCTCAAGAAGGATGATCAAAGTGTGGACACTTCACTCCTTCTTTAAAGGGAGGACAAAAATATTCATAGGTGGGGATATGGAGGCAATGCTTAGAGCAGAGACTGAAGGAACAGCCATTCAGAGCCTGCCCCACATGGGTATATAATATATAAATATATATGCTATATATATATATATATAAATATATGTGCTAGATAGATAAGATTGATGAAGCTAAGAAGTGCATGCTGACAGGAACTGTATATAGCTGTCTCCTGAGAGGCATAGTCAGAGCATGTCAAATACAGAGGCAAATGGTAGCAGCAAACCATTGAACTGAGAGCAGGATCCCCATTGGAGGAGTTAGAGAAAGGATTGAAGGAGCTGAAGGGACTTGCAACCCCATAAGAAGAACAATGCCAATCAACCAGAGCTCCCAGGGACTAAACTACTGCCCAAAGACTATACATGAAGTGACCAATGGCTTGCGCTTCATATGTGGCAGAGGATGGCCTTGTTGGCCACCAATGGAAGGAGAAGCCTTGGTCCTTCCCCAGTATAGGGGAATGTTGTGGGGGGGAAGGGGTGCAGATAGGGAGGGGAATTCCCTTATAGAAGAAGGTGAGGGGGATGGGATAGAGGATTTATCTCCGGGAAACCAGGAAAGGGAATAACATTTGAAATATAAATTTTAAAAAATCAATAAAAGAAAAAAAAGAAACACACAGATATAGCTGTTTTAATATCTGAAAAAATAGACTTCAAAGCAAAGATAAGCAGAAGGGAAACAGGAGAAATCCTGTGAATCATTTCTTGAGATAGTATACACTCTAGTCCTTAGTTTTAAAAGCCAGAAGCTTGAGTTGATGGACCAATGTTTTCCAAACACTGTAGGGAAGTGTACAATGGAATTTGATTAAAGAATATCAACACTGTACCCCTTCCTTAAATATATTCTACACAGAGCCAGTTTAACAAGTAATAAGACTAATGTGAAGGAAAAAATCTTAAAACTTTTGAACAATACTGAATTCAAGAACTTTTTACCATCAAAGTAAGATAAAGATAAAGATGTGCACACTGGAAAACAAATAGCAAAATTAACTGATCTGCATGAGTGAAAAGGAAGGGATGTAAAGAGGGACAATAAAAACTAAAAGCCTTCTGAAAAGTTGACTAGAAATCTACTATGATATGAAGTATACATATATGCATACATAAAGAGTGTTTTAAAGCCTCCAGAGTGATACACACCTTAATCTCAGCACTTGAAAATCAGAAAAATGCAGATCTCTGGGTTCAAAGACAGCCTTGTCTTCCTTGAACAGAAAGTTCTAGGACAACTAAGGCTTCACAATGAAACCATGTACTGAACTCCACCCCCCTCGATAAATGAATTTTAAAAGTTGCCTACTATGAGGAATGAGGATACAATACTTCAACTACCCAATTCATACTAGAAAGTAAATAGCCCTATACCAAGAGTATGTTTGCTTTTGGCTAACAAGAGCCTCCTAGCCTGGAACAGGTCATAAGGAGACACAGAGACAGATTCAGGTATGACTTTAAAGACTGATGAGGATCTCTTGATATTCTAGCTCTCTAACTATACTGAATGCCAATGATAACTTCTAAAAATTCCTAAAAACTTTATTGCCCTTCCCGAGGGTTAATTGATGCTGGTTTAGGTAATTAACACTTGTTGCACAACAGCCAGGTACTAAATAAAGGATTAATTTTTGAAGCCTTTTCTCTTTTATCCAAATGCCTCTTGCTTGTCAGGGTAGGGGAAAGATTGGAGCAGTAAACTTCTATTGAACCAGGAGAAGAGAATCACACTTGCTGAAAGATAAACTTTTACAAAAGCAAATATGAATTGAACTCACATAAATGCATAAATAGATAAATGCATAGACATTTTTAAATCTCCATCTGAACCACTTGGGCCCAGCTTACATACATTCTCATGATTATATACTTAAAAAGACACACTCATGTTAATGTATGTTTATGGAACAAAAGAACAAGTGCCAGTGCAGAAAGAACTCATTCTGGATAAAAAGGGGCTTTAATCTTTATTACATAGACAAAGAAAAAGCTTCAACTATTTTATTGCTAAATTAATTAAAACCAAGTCTGTAAGAAAAAAGCTTTTTTTAAAAAATAAGACTAAGCCTGCCTTGTTATTAAAGAAAAAAAAACCTGTTCTGTCTCATGGTAAGGAGAAGCCTGCCTACTCCAGATGTACCTCTCTCTGAACCTTCTTTTTTCCTCTTCCCCTTAGGATTCTGCATATAGCTTTCATAGTATTTTAAGTTACCTTATAGCTTCTAAGTTATTGCATTCTGCATTCTCCTTCAAATCTTGCACTCTCCTCCTGCTCTGGTGTCACAATTATGCCCTTACTCTCAATCCCATTGCCTGTAATGCTGTGCCTTCACTTCTAAGTTCTTCTTAAGTTCAGTCTAAAAACGTCTTTCACATAGTTCTGATTCCTCTCTTTGTCTTCACCATTTATACGTCTTTCAGAATACATGATTACATGGTAAAAACTTCATCACAAGTTTACATATAAATTCAAATCAAATTAAATAAGTTTATAATAGAGTATGTTTACATGCATATTCATTAGAGGTAATTATCTAGCTAAACATTCATCACTGGTCACAAATTCACAGGTTAATGGAGAATTAAAACCATCTCTATGTACAGATAGATTCAGTTAATATTTTATCTTCTGCCCTATCAGCTATAATAAATCATAATTCCCTATTTATGACCTTTGGCTAATGTTTTTACAAACCTCTTGGTATGTTCTCTGAGTAAAAGAATGCCTGTGTACTATCTCAGAAGCAATCAACTGGTGACACTTGGAGAATGAAAGAATTCTCATTACAGTTTTGACTAGCAGAAAGGACCTAATTGCAGTCCCTCTACTACAGAGCTTAATAAAAACTGATATAATTTTAGGAATTTTTATAGGATCATCATTAAGAAGTAAGAAATCATCTACTTATCTATATAGCATCACTACAAGACAGTGCATTTTTTTAATCTTTATTAACTTGACTATTTCTTATTTACATTTTGGTTGTTATTCCCTTTCCCAGTTTCCGGGCCAACATCCCCCAACCCCTCCCCCTCCCCTTCTATATGGGTGTTCCCCTCCCAATCCTCCCCCCATTACCGCCCTCCCCACAACAATCACGTTCACTGGGGGTTCAGTCTTAGCAGGACCCAGGGCTTCCCCTTCCACTGGTGCTCTTACTAGGCTATTCATTGCTACCTATGAGGTTGGAGTCCAGGGTCAGTCCATGTATAGTCTTTGGGTAGTGGCTTAGTCCCTAGAAGCTCTGGTTGGTTGGAATTGTTGTTCATATGGGGTCTCAAGCCCCTTCAAGCTCTTCCAGTCCTTTCTCTGATTCTTTCAATGGGGGTCCTGTTCTCAGTTCAATGGTCTGCTGCTGGCATTCGCCTATGTATATTGCTGTATTCTGGCTGTGTCTCTCAAGAGAGATCTACATCCGGCTCCTGTCGGTCTGCACTTTTTTGCTTCATCCATCTTGTCTAATTGGGTGGCTGTATATGTATGGGCCACATGTGGGGCAGGCTCTGAATGGGTGTTCCTTCTACCTCTGTTTTAAACTTTGCCTCCCTATTCCCTGCCAAGGGCATTCTTGTTCCCCTTTTATAAGAAGGAGTGAAGCATTTGCATTTTGGTCATCCCTCTTGAGTTTCATGTGTTTTGTGCATCTAGGGCAATTCAAGCATTTGGGCTAATAGCCACTTATCAATGAGTGCATACCATATTTGTTTTTCTGTGATTGGGTTACCTCACTCAGGATGATATTTTCCACTTCCAAACATTTGCCTATGAATTTCATAAAGTCATTGTTTTTGATAGCTGAGTAATATTCCATTGTGTAGATAGGACAGTGCCTCTTAATAGATGCACAGAAATCTACTCAAAAGGGTGGGCTGATACCTAATAACAAATGATATATATATATATATGCATATTAATTGCAGAAATATTTCCTAAAATAAAGTTCTCTTGGGCCTGCCTATTAGAACAAATTTGTCATAGAATATTAATTTAAGGTAGACTCATCTCAGTCTGGATGTCCAGGAGTCTGGGAGCACCCAGTTCTGGCCACATTGCTGGCCTCTGGAACTTCTTTCAGACTTTTCTGGGCAGTTTCCAGCAGTTACTGGAAGCCTAGAATTCAGAGGACCCCAGCTTCGGTCCTTCCACATCTTAGACTGTTTTATTCCACCCCTGAGTGATGTTCAGTGCTTCTTTTAAGCCCAGCACATGACAGCAATGTAGGATAAGTGCCTTCAAGCCCTTCCAGCATTCCACCTGCCCAAGCAACTGTGCCCAAACCCAAATAGTGGAACTGAACCTGGTCCCACAGAACCCTGAAAACTAATTTTAGTTTAATGAATCATGAGACCTGATATGGCCAATTGTGTAAGAATGAGGTGAATGCTAAGCTATAAACTAAACATTTCTTGATTTGGTTGAAGTTTCTATGAGAGACAAACCATACCTGACATTATTTAAAGGACAAGAATCTGTGGATAGAATAGCAATAAGCTCCAGGGAAGAGACAAATACTATTGTTCTGGTAAACAGACATAGTGTTGATAAGTGGCTATTAGCCCAAATGCTTGAATTACCCTAGATCCCTAGAACAAACGAAACTCAAGACGGATGATCAAAATGTGAATGCTTCACTCCTCCTTTAAATGAGGAAAAAGAATACCCTTGGCAGGGAAGGGAGAGGCAAAGATTAAAACAGAGACTGAAGGAACACCCATTCAGAGCCTGCCCCACATGTGGCCCATACATATACAGCCAACCAATTCGACAAGATGGATGAAGCAAAGAAGTGCAGACCGACAGGAGCCGGATGTAGATTGCTCCTGAGAGACACAGCCAGAATACAGCAAATACAGAGGCGAATGCCAGCAGCAAACCACTGAACTGAGAATAGGTCCCCTATTGAAGGAATCAGAGAAAGAACTGGAAGAGCTTGAAGGGGCTCGAGACCCCAAAAGTACAACAATGTCAAGCAACCAGAGCTTCCAGGGACTAAGCCACTACCTAAAGACTATACATGGACTGACCCTGGACTCTGACCCCATAGGTAGCAATGAATATCCTAGTAAGAGCACCAGTGGAAGGGGAAGCCCTGGGTCCTGCTAAGACTGAACCCCCAGTGAACTAGTCTATGGGGGGAGGGCGGCAATGGGGGGAGGGTTGGGAGGGGAACACCCATAAGGAAGGGGAGGGGGGAGGGGGGAGGGGGATGTTTGCCCGGAAACCGGGAAAGGGAATAACACTCGAAATGTATATAAGAAATACTCAAGTTAATAAAAAAAAAACATAGTGTTAAATAACTTCTAACTACTTGTTGCTCTACACGTTGTCCTAATCACAGTTCTATTGCTGTGAAGAATCATCAGAACCAAGGCAACTCATAAAATAACACATTTAATTGATGGATTCCTTACAGTGTCAGAGGGTTAGTCTATTATCAGGGCAGGGAGCAAAGCAGCAGGCACGATGATGCTGATGCTGAAAAAGTAGCTGAAAGTTATAGCTGGATCTGTAGGCAGTGAGCAAAGAAAGAGAGAGAAAGAGACACAGAGAGAGACAGATGCAGAGAGACAGAGAGACAGAGATAGTGAGACAGAGAAATAGAGAAACAGAGAGACAAAGATGGAGACAGAGAGACAGGGTCTACTGTAGTGATTTGGAACCTGAAAACCTACCCCAAGAGGTGTACCTCTTCACTGCCTCCAATAAGGTCAAACCTCCTAAACCTCCACCCCTAAACATTTCATCACCTGCAAACTAAATTTACAATTTTATTTTCTGATTTAGGTGATTCTCATTCAAAATACCACTGTCTTCCATCAGTGATCTCTTTGTTCTTATCAGAGAATATTCTTCCTGCAGTAGATTGCAATTAACTTAGAGATACTCAAGAACAAGCACACAAGAGATTACGAAGTACTTAGACATAAATGTGATATACATTTCATACCTAAGGTTCATATATCTTAATAGGTGAAGGTGTGGAAAGTTGTGAGGGCCAAAGGTAGTGAAAAACATCTAGAGAACAATGTTTTATGAACACCACTGGAGAGCTGCACATACAAGTGATTGTGGCAGTATGTCCAAGATATATGAATATTCAAGTGAGACAAAATGCTACATGAAGAATACAAAATGGAGATGTTGGCATTTGATAGCAACTGGAAAAGGTTGAATGAGATTATTTTAATCATATGACCTAAGAAGTGACCATAGTAATGGATAGGACAAAGACCTAAGAGCAATTGGGCAATACTATCTGTACCCATGGGTTTTAAAGGAATAGAAAATAAAAGAAAATTCAACATGAAATGTGTAGCTGAAGAGGGTGTGTAAAGTGGTTATGAGGTCCTTAATGAAAATACAGTCTATGAAAGCCTCAAAGACTTGATAAAAATGTTGTTTAGAAACAAAGAAACAAGGAAAATTAATATGGGGAAAAGGAATGGTTATTTCAGATGAATACATGTGGAGAAAATGCTGTCAATCACTAATGATGTAAACAAATAAGATTAGTAAAATATGAAAAAATAAAGTAAATCATTAATAATAAATATAATCACACTGTTAGAGAGGTCAACATCTTTAATAATTAGAAAAATATGAATTAAACCCAATTTAAGAGGCTACAGATTAGGAACAAAACAAATAATCTTAGGATGTAAAATAGAGGAGATTGAGAAGTGGGATAACATTTGAAATGTAAACAAATAAAATGATTAATAATTAAAAAATAGTGGATATTAATGAAGGGAAGTCCTAGAAATTTTTATACACTACAAATTCACAGGGGTAAAGTATTTGACAACACTACTGAAGATTGACCTATGATGCTTAAAGAAAGGTTTATTTTGGATAAATAGATTCTTGGCCAAAAGTGGCTCAATATTGCATTTGAGAATTAGAATTTATTATAAACATGGCAATTCCTCTTGGTTAAAGCCACTGAGGGAGATTTTATGGCAGATGAGAAAGCTTCAGGAAATTAAAACTATAACGATATAAACCAGCCTGGTCCAATTCAGTTAAATAGACAAGGATATGGAAATCTCTTTCAGTAAATTGACTTGGCCACTTCCCAGTCTCTCTCATGTACAGAATGTACTCAGCATGTAGTAAAAGGGTAAAGGGTGAGGCATTGTTGATGGTGGTTTCAAGATTTTACTTCATTTTAAAAACATGTTGTACGGCTCTGGTTTGAACCAAGGAAAGCAAACACACACACATACACACACACACACACACACACACACACACACACACACACACACACACACACACTGTAAATGCCATACTATGCCTCTCAATAACACTTAGTTAACCCTAGTGTAGAAATACTATTACTATTAATCCTCTTCACAGCGATTTCTCTTTCAGCACAACCCAATCAACTTTAATGTTTTATTTGAGATTATCCCCTAGCAATTGGACTTCCTGTGGCTGTGTAACCCAAAACAATTAAAGTGCTGTCTTCATTCTCCCCAAGACCAATCTTTCCTTATTGGATAATAAATTTAAACTCAATTGTTTTTACATTTTTACACCAAAAACCTCGTCTGTATGTAGTATATATTGTCCATTTTTCCTTAATATGACTGACCATGAGTTATCCATAGTGTGTAACCTGATTTTGAACATGTAATGTTTTATAGTTCTTCTGAACCTTCCACCAACTGGTCATACCTAGCCAATGGTTTCTAGATTTCCATAAATAAATAAATAAATAAATAAATAAATAAATAAATAAATAAATAAATAAATTCTACATTTGTCCTTTTTTCCTGTTTCCAATGATAATCATTGGCTTTCTCATACTAGAAATTTCTTTAAAATAAAAAAAAATTGTGATAATAAACAGGTGTTTTTAAAGATGGTGATGTAGTGGTAATGTATAAGTTTGGTGTATTCACATTTATTAGAGGGATACTGACTTAAATTATAGTTCCAAAGATGAATAAAGCCCTGAAATCTCAATATCTCATGATGAGGTCTATATGTTATATTTCCTTTTCTCCTTTTTGGATATTTTTTGTTTTCATTTCAAATGCTATTCCCTTTCCTGGTTTCCTGGTCATAAACCCCCTATACCATCCCTCTCCCCTTCTTCTATAGTTGCATCCCCTCCCCAGCCACTCTCCATTCCCACTTCCCCCCTGACATTCCCTACACTAAGGGGACCAAGGTCCTCTCCTTCTATTGGTGCCCAACAAGGCCATCCTTTGTTACATATGCAGGTGGAGCCCAGGGTCAGTCCATGTATAGTCTTTGGGTAGTTGTTAAGTCCCTGGGAACTCTAGTTGGTTGGTATTGTTGTACTTATGGGGTTGAAAGCTCCTTCAGCTTTTTCCATCCTTTCTCTAATGCTTCTTATTGGAAAGCAGAAGTATAGGAGAAAAAGAGATTCTATCACAAACAAGCAGACAGATGATACCCAGTGCTCTGACACAGGTTACTACAGGCTCTTGCTGCCTTAGAACATAGCCCAGGAGATCTTTGTTCTTCTGTAAGGGCGTGACTTAATGACCTCTCATTTGTCCCCATCTCTGATTACATTTCACCACTTTATACAGTGTCACACTGGGAATCAAGGTCTCAATTTATGGACTTCAGGAGTAAGAAACTTTTTCTTACCTGAAATAATTTTGCAGTAAGAACATGCAGGAGTTCATCATCTTTCAAGTGCATTTTCTTCCTAACTTTCGTTGTAAAATGAGGGGCTATCCAGGCTGGTGGGAAGAAAATTCACTGGTGACTTTACCCATTACCAGACACTGCATGCTACAAAAATGACTTGCCAGAAATGACATTCCACCCAGTACAATACTAGTATGACTATTGTAGGGTAAGTAACAACATTCTGAATAGAATTGAGGCCTGCATTTTAGGAGGGAATTTCATTGCTCGTATTATAATTCTGATCAGTAGTGCCTAGGAAAGGGGATCATAACCCCTAACATGAATTCTGCTATTGGTAATTCGGCCACTATTCACCTGTGCAGCGCTCACACTTTCTCAGAGAAGCTTCTCTTTGCAGTGAATAGCAATCTGAAGAAACTTCCATAATTATCAGCATGCTTAGAATAAGAGAATACAATTTTAAGCCAAAGTACTAATTTCTGTTGAGTTTTCTTTAATTTTCCCCAAATCCTTAATACATGGCAGAATTTTCAGAGTTTCAAAATGAACAAGAAATGCTGTTTGACTCACAGATGTATTTCCCAGAACACAGCTGTTTCCTTATAAGAAGGAATTCAGATCACATGACTTTCTTATCTGGATCTCACAAGAGTCCATTCTCTGTTAAAGGTCAATGTGATCATGTTGCTTTTCCATCAATATGTTTCTCTGCAGAAAGCAGAAAGGGCAGACAGGCTACCTAAAATGAGCAACACTATAATTCACATCTGGGATATCAATGTATGTAATTGAAACACAGATACTGTAGCAGCTGAGCTCATATTAATCAAAGTCTGCTCTTGAGATGATATCAGCTCATAAGCAATCGTTTTGATATTCTGTATCCATAATCTGGATGTAAATTTTATTGGCTAGCCTATTCTCATAGTAGCTTAATATCTTAATTGGATACTTGAAAACAGTAACATATTTAAGTGTCTTTATCAGCTTTAAACACAATTTTTAAAATATTCACGCTCATGTTCCATTTTGGATAAACTATGCTAGTGTAATTGAGAATTAATTTCTATTTCATTTAAAAATACATGCTTACAAAAGATTGATACATTGTGTACTGAAATCCAACAGCTAGTCAGAACAAAACTTAAAATGATTGAAACCATACACAGGTATTTAGGTCATACACAAAATTTTAAACACTGAGTATTCAGTTATAGAAAACAATGGTCAAATTTACACCTCCTGTGAGAAATGCAAGGCATGCTTCAGTTACATGTAAAGCAAGTAAAGAAGAAAGGGATTCATAATATGTTGAATAGTCCTATTGTAATACATTTGAGATGCTATATATAATCTGTGTTAGGGCATATTTGTTATATACTTTATGTGTGCTTCTAGTTTATTGATCAAAATAAAGTTAAAATTCTTCACTAAGGAAAGCAGTTGGTTTTTAATCTCTCACCCTCTCTCTCCCTCCCTCTCTCCCTCTCTCCTTCTCTCTCTCTCTCCCTCCCTCCCTCCCTCCCTCCCTCTCTCTCTCCCTCCCTCCCTCCCTCTCTCTCTCTCTCTCTCTCTCTCTGAGTGTGTGAGTGTGTGTGTGTGTGTGAGTGTGTGTCCATGTCTGTGTGTGTGTGTGTGTGTGTGTGTGCGTCCATGTCTGTGTCTGTGTGTGGTACGCATGTGAATGTGAGCAACCTTAAGTTTTGGTCCTTGCCTTCAATCTTATTTGATATAAGATCATATTGGTACTCTTTTTTCTTGTTGTTGCTGTTGACCACTGGCTAAGAATACGCCATGTTAGGTTGCCTGTTCCTCATGCAAGTTTCTGATGATTAGCCAGGCTCTCCCACCCACCTCACCACAGAGTCTCTACAATTTCCAGCTGGCACAGTCATGCCAGACATTATATGTTTCCTAGGCATTCAAATTCAGATCTTTATGCTTGCAAGATAAGAAATTTATAGACAGAGCAATCTCCCAAATGTTCTGATGTTCTTAAAACATCATTTGTAGTCATATTAAAAGGCAGAAAATGTGCAATAAATGCATATGTTTTTCAGAACTATGAGTGGATAAAGAAAATTGGATATGTCAGACTTGACATACTCATTAAAATACTAAACATCAGCTTAAAGCAGATCCGACATCAGTGTCCATCTTATTATTAATGCTTTATGTATGGAATTCTGTGTTTAATTAAAATTTGTAAATTTGTCTTCAAGAAGTTTAAGAATTTACAGTTCATATATAATATTCCTGATATATTTACATTTTTTGTTGCTTTGAAAATTAGGTGCCTCAAACATCATATGCACTTGATGTTGTTGAAAGAAAATCTGTCAAAAATGGGAACAGTGGGAGAATTATTTAAAGAATTCATTTCATGGCTTGAGAGACTAAACATGTATTTCAAATGTAGGGTTCATGACTAGCATGTAAAGGGCTCTGGTTTTAAGCCACAGTACTGAGAAAGAAAAGTCTATGGGTTGAGGTAAGAAAATGAGGAACAATTCTTAGTAAGTGCTTCCCAAGAGATTGACACATCTCTTAAGAAGAGAATATTGGATAATTTATGTAGTTCTTAATCTACATGTTTTCCTCATTATATAGATGAGTAATTGATCTAGAGAGGAGAAACGTATTATGCACGTTTGTTTTGGAATTAAAACTATAATATTTCACTTCATTAACAATGTAATCTGATTATTAATGTAAACCCTACAAGGTTTATTAGCAGAGAATGCTTTGAAAGTTTTCTAACATTGGAAACGTACCTGTGGAAAAGCTAAGCAGTAAATTCAGGACTATTCATAAGCCATCTCTCTCTTTGCAAAAAATACCTCATTAGCATAATCTGGTTTCAATGTTTAATCACATCTATCATAGATAACATTGCCATTATGTTCTTCTGACAACAGAATATGAATACCTGCATTTCATATACTGAAACATCTTCCATGTTTTTCTTTCTTTCACTCACTTTATCCAGAGTATATTCAAATACCTTTGAACTGGTCTAAAGTCTTAATTGGTCAATTAATTAATTAGAAGCAGATATGCACATTGTCTTAGGATTCATCAAATAAGCTATGCCTGTATACTGGGGAGCATCAAGGATTCCCCCTATCATTCACTGTCTTCCATTGGAAGCATACATCCTCACTCCTGGATTTTTTTCAAGTTCTCTTTCTTGTAAGGAATGCATGCTAGGAACTGAGCAAACACCCTAGCCCTCAAAACCAAAATTTTAAAATCAATTCTCAAAGTACTGTACAAAGACCCAAAAAACAGAAACAGCATTTTCTATTATGGAAAGAATAACTTTTAATATATAATTATAATAACTTTATATATAATATATAAAAAGCGAATCCTTCATTGAATTCACAACATATTTCAATGCATTCATAATTATTACTTCTCAATATAATCACATATCTGAAATAGATGTTCTTAGCATTTACCCTAACAGGGACAGACATATGCATTGTTCATTAATTATAAAAACTAAGTAAGGGGTTGGGGATTTAGCTCAGTGGTAGAGCACTTGCCTAGGAAGCGCAAGGCCCTGGGTTCGATCCCCAGCTCCGAAAAAAAGAACCAAAAAAAAAAAAAGACTAAGTAAATATAATATAGTGGTGATGCTTTCATTATTACACGGGGAGCAATTATACAAGAACTGAGACAAAGACTCAAAATAAAAGTAGCTTTGTGATTTTCCAGGTAGAATTTCATGTATAAGTCTTATAAATATTTAGTAAGTATACTATCCTAAAAGATTAACATATATACAAATATTTGCCATGTATTTTTAAAGTGATTGTTGAAAGGTTTTCATTTTCCTTGGTTCTTTATGGTTAATGTTAGTGTAATAATTTCATTATTACTTATAAGGAATAAGTATTCAAAGATTAAACTGATTGGTAGTGCATAAATTCTTCTGTCTTTTCAATGTCTTCTCCCTATTGAAAAATTATATTTTTACTGCACTATAATAACCTGCCTTTCACGAGATTTCACTTCCATACGAGAGACTTAAAGCTTGCAGGTATTCCTCACAGGGTAGCTATTTGGTATCACTGTGGAGCTGAAGAAGCAGAGTATTTAATAGCAATGGATACAGGGAGGTGTATGAGCCACAGAGATGGAGAATCTGAATCTCCATGGAGCCAACTCAGTGTGCTGAAAGGACAAGGGCCTAAGAAAATCCTTCTTAGCGTGTGGTGACATGGTGACATGCCTTATTTCATGCTCCATTGAGAGAGAATGCAAGAGCTCGGCACTAACGGTCATTGTCACTGTCCTCTCTCCTGCTGACATTAAAGCCTTCATTACTGCGTGTAAATGCACTGCAGCATGCAAAGTAATATTCTATGGGTCATATTCTGTCCTGCCATAAATTGGCCTCTGAAATGGGTGCACAATTTTGTTGTACAAACGTAGTTCTGTAGTCCATAATTAGAAAATAGTTATAAGTTGCAGGAAAAAATATGCAAATCCCCTTCCAGGAAGGATTGCTGCATATCAGTAGGTTTGCAACAATTTAAAGTATTTATTTAGAAGTCTCACATAATTGAAAGGACATGTTCTAAGCCAGGGTTCACAAGCAAGCACAATAGCTCAAAAGCTCTTCCTAGTGTTTGTCAATGCTTCTTCTTGTGCTTGAAATCTCTAAAGTACAAATAACAAAACACTTCCGAAAGAGTCTTTATACAAATCTTAAGCAAAGACCATAAATCTTATCTTCTCCTATGTACAATCAGTTAATAACTACTGGAGAGAATTCTAACAGGATGATCAGCCAGGTCTCAATCAAACAAAGAGAAGTGAATACAAACACACACACACACACAGACACAGACACACACACACACACACACACATAAACGCATATGTTCATGTATAAATGTGATATATTTTATAATATATGATACATACACATTTACATCTACAAATTGTATAGATTAAGATAGGAGAATAGAATTTTTCTGTGAATTCTAGAGATGAACCTGGAGTTTACAGAAGGGGAAAAGGGAATCTCTTTTCCCAAGAACACAAACTAAAGCTAATAAAAGTTGGCTCTTAACTTATCTCTCACCATTTTGAAGAACTTGTATATAGGTAATCTGGTAAAAAGGCAAAACATTTGAACATGAAACTTCATATCTTTGCCTAACATTTGAAACAGTTAAATGAATGGTAGGTTTCAGTAACTTTGAGTCCAGAAGTTGTTATACTATGATAGATAGATAGATAGATAGATAGATAGATAGATAGATAGATAGATAGATAGATAGACAGACAGATAGATAGATAGACAGACAGATGGATGGACAGACCAACAGACAGACAGACATATAGCAAGCTGGTACATAAAGGCAGTGAATCCTGCTACCCACACAAATTTGCAGATGATTAATTACTTCAGTCTTCCAAGCTTGCAAATTTCCTTTTCAGTTTCATCTTAAATATGGAAGAACACACTGATTATACCTGTCGCATCACAGCAGAAGAAACCCAGCATGAAGCTACTGTAATAGGATAAGCTGCACCATTCTTCTGTAATCTTTGCCAAATATCAGAGATTGATATCAATAAGCATTTGTTATCTCTGTGAGATATACTACCTTAGTCTGGATCCAGTGAATTAGAAGATTGTTTGCTGAAGCAAGACACTCGTTGTGGCTAGAGAGAAGATTATGTCAGATGGTTCACTGCTCATAAAGTATGTTTATGAAGAGTTAGAAAATTTACTACTGTGCTACATCCATTATCCAAAACACATGGTAGACAGAGACTTTTGCCAATGGGATAAAGAAGCAAAATACATCCCAGAAAAGGGTGGCATTTCAATTATTTTTCAGACTTCTGCTGTCATCTTTTCTTTTTAAAAATGCTTGATTTTCTGTGCCATATGTAAGCATATCATACAATTATGAGATTTTAATATGGTACAAATGACACCTCCAGGGTTCAATTTCTGGAAATTTGAATAGAAGAGGGGAAGTGAGAGACATCTGGTAATTTTTAACAGGTAGAGAGCTAGGGCAAGGAAGTTAGATAATTGGAAGTTCTGTTGTTGGATAGAATTAATGTTGCTCTCTCAGGATCTAATTAGATTCCAAAAAGAATATATTTTATAAGAGCAGGTTTGGCCCATTATTTCTTCCTTGACTTCCTTGCACAGCATGGAATTGCTTCTCTATGCACAATGGGAGCTGTGGTGCCACTCACCTTAAGGCATTCAGCAGAGCTGAGCAGAAGCAGAACATCGCTCTGATACCTTCCAAACTGTGAGTTTAATTAACTTCTTTACCTTGCAAGCTATACAGCCTCAGGTATTTTGCTATAGTAACACAAAATAAAAGAATACATACACTCTCTAGAGAAGACAACTAAAATATAAGTCAGTTGTGATACTAAACTCCATTCATAAGCTCTGTTGACTGTTTTCTTGATCTAAACAATTTGGACCAACAACAAATACATACCGTATCTGCATTCTCTGAACCATACATAGAACAATGTAATTGAGGAAGACATAGCTCAATGAGGTAACAAAAGAAAATAAAAGCTGCATAAAAAGAAAATAAAACTTATTACACCTCGGTTGTTCTGAACTCTGAGAAAAAAAACATTGGCGGAAACTAGGTTTGTATTTTTTTTTCGTTTTTTTGTTTTTTGTTTTTCTGGGTATGGCTTCACATTTTGACAAAGCTTTTGTACTATCCTACTTTCCACTGGAACAAAGAACATTGCTCTTTATACCCTTCTTGATAAGGCCAAACAGGTTTTAAAATTTCCTTCCTGCTTGGAGCCAGGTAGAAGTCTGAGGAATCACATTAAGGGTTAGATACTTGCAGACAAGATTTCCAGTCCCTGCAGCAAACTCTGGAAGTTTTGTTCCTTAATGTTTCGTCTTGATCAGTTCTATGCAGGAGAACACAGATTCAAATCTGTGAAAACACTGTAGGCTTTTGTGATGCCTTGTCCCAAGCAATTAACTTAGTGTTCCCCAGTAGGCAATGTTTGTGTAGGTTTAGAATGTGTGCTGTTTCTGGAGGGATTGTATCACTGAGAGTAAGTCTGAGGTTTTCTGAGCCACATCCCATTTCCAATCAGCTCTATTTGCCTCACTCTTGCAGTTCAAAATGTAGCGTTATAACTTATTGCTCCAGTTTCCAGGACTTCTCCCAAGCCCACTATGTAACTCTGCGGGACAGGTCTCTCTGTAACAATAATGTCAAGTTGCTTCTAAAAATTGTCAGGGTATGATGCTTGAGGACAGTAAAAGAATAGCGACAAATAATTTATGGTGATTTAAATCTGCTTATGTAGTACAGGAACCATATCCTTTAGTGTTTTGCACTGAGATATCTTTCAACTGAACAGAATCATTGATTATCACCTTTAAACTAAAATGGTTCATTTATCACAGTTTTTGTCATTCACTTTCCTAATTTTACACTTTTTGTGCATACACCTGATAAGCTTTTGCCACATGCAATCCTATGTCTCTAGGTTGTAGTTCTTTTTTATTAATAAAGAATGATTTTTAGAGGCCTTTCCCCTTCTGCTCTTCTTGCAAGGTAGACCCTGGTTGCCTTTATTTTTATTCTTCTGTTCAAGTAAGTTCTCATAGATATCAGCCTGGGAGGATAATATATTCTCCCCAGACCAAATATTAACATGCCTGATACTCATGACAATGACATTCAAATGTCTTTCTAGAGCAATGGCCAGCATTTTAACTTCATATCATAAAATAGTTGTTGTCCCTAAGAATAGAGTTAGTGTCCTGTCATGTGACCCATACATTGAGCAATAGTCACCTGACCCTCTTCTCACCATCCCATGATAATCACTACTCAAGAACCTGGTACAAACACCCATTCTCTGAATCTCATCTTTTCTCTCACTTTGTGTCTGACCTATGTCTTTTGACAGCCACCATATGTAAAATGGGATCAGACTATTTCCTACTTTCATATAATATATTCTCAGTTACCTCAGAAAACTAGCAGTAGCTCAGTAAGTCTATCTTATATAGTCTACTGCAAGTTATAGACTGAGGAAACTCTGGACTCTATTAATATTCTGTTTCAAATAGTAATCTTAAAGATCTTTTAGGTTATTATTGTCATTCTATTGTGTTATTTGTTCTCAAAATCCCATGATAAATAATTTAGATTGAATTATCTGCTCCTTTCCGTTGTAAGTCTCTCTTCAAATTTCTTTCCTTTTAATCAGCATCAAGTGTAGTTTTTCTTGGTATATCAGAAGTCATTTTTCAGTACTGAAAATTTTCTGAGATAATTTCTACTTGTAAGTGTTCTGTATCTGAATAATATAAATGTATAAATTGCTAATTTAATACCTTTATTACTGATAATATTTCCTACTTTAAAGTTTAATATTTCTGGACTTTATGAATGAAAATGGATGTTTTTCTGAATTATTATTATTATTACTATTATTATTACTTATATTGTTTTAAAGTCCAGCCTGTTGCCCCTTCTGAGTCCCCCATCCCATGGTTTCTTATCTCATTCCCCCTCTCCCCTGTCTCCGAGAGGATGACCCCTACCTCCTAGAGCCACAAATCTCTAGAGGGTTAGGCATAATTTCTCTCACTAGGCCGAGCCAGGCAGTCACCTGCTGTATATGTGTCTGGAGCCTTGGACCAAGTAGTGTATGCTGCCTGGTTTGTGGCTCAGGGTCTGAGAAATCTCAGGTGTCTCAGACTGATGGTCTTCCTATGGGCTTATCCTCCTCCACAACTTCTTCCAGCCTTTCCTTTATTCAACTACAGGGGTCCTCAGCTTCAGTCTAGTGGTTGAGTGTAAGTATCTGTTTCTGTCTCAGTCAACTGCTTGTTGGGCCGCTCACAGGACAGCCATGCTAGGCTTCTGTGTGTAAGTACACCATAGCATCAGTAATAGTGTCAGGCCTCAGAACCTCCTTTTGAGATGGATCCCAAATTGGGCTGGACACTAGAACTCCTTTCCTTTAGTCTTTTCTCTATTTTTTGTCCCTGCAGTTCTTTAGATAGGAAACATTCTGGTCATAATTTTTTGACTGTAGGATAACATCCCCATTCATCCACTTGATGCCTCATTCTAGTGGAGGTGGTCTCTATGAGTTCCCTCTCCCCACCATAGGACATTTCATCTAATGTCCTTCCCTTTGAGTCCTGAGAATCTCTTATTGCTCAGGTCTTTGTAGGTCTTTGTAGGAGGTACTCCCACATCCCATCCCCACAGGTTGAATATTTCTATTCATTCTGCTTGCCCTCAAGGTTTCTTGCCTGTTTCCCCCCAATCCTATACCTGATCATGTTCCCCTTTTCCTATCCCTGTGCACTTTCCCACCCAGGTCCCCCCACCCTGTGCCTCTCATGAATATTTTCTTCTCCCTTCCAAATGGGATTGAAGCATCCTCACTTGGGCCATTCTGCTTGTTTCCCTTCTTTAATTCTGTGCATTGTATCCTAGGTGTTGTGTACTCTTTCAGCTAATATCCACTTATTAGTGAGTATATACCATGCATGTCCTTTTGTAATCTCAAATGGCCAAGAGTCACTTAAAGAAATGATCAAAGTCCTTAGTGATCAGGGAAATGCAAATCAAAACGACCCTGAGATTCCACCTCACACTGGTCAGAATGGCTAAGATCAAAAACTCAAATGGCAGCACATGTTGGCTAGAATGTGGAGAAAGACAAATACTCCATTGCTGGTGGGATTACAGTATGGTAAAACTGCTCTGGAAATCAATCTGGAAGTTCCTCAGAAAACTGGAAATGGAACTATCTGAAGATGCGACTACACTACTCTTACTCGTATACAGAAAAGATGCCCCACCATGCCACAGGAACACGTTCCACTATGTTCATAGCGAGCTTGTTTATAATAGTCAGAAGCTGGAAACGACACGGGTTTCCCACAGATGAAGAAAGGATACAGAAAGTGTTCTTCATTTACACAGTGGATTATTACTCAGCTATTATGAATAAGGACATGAGTTTTGTAGTCAAATGGATGGAACTAGAAGAGCACATTTTTTTAAATTAACAATTTATTCTCTTCTTTTTCCTATGACAAAAAAAAATAAAGATGGGTAACTTGATCTGGTGAGCACAACTAGACAGCTGTATCAAATATACACAGCTATTATCTATTTAATGAATTATTCTAGTGGCTATCATAGATTGTCCTCTGATTATAGATAGGATGGGTATGTATGGGATGATCCTAAAGACTTAGCAGTAGAAACTGAACTGCACAGCTTTTATGATGCAATATTAACTTTTCCAGTTTACTTTAAGGTGCAGATTGTCTAGTAGGGTCTCACATTTATTTTTCATTTTCAGTTAGCTCTTTCCATTGTAGTCATGAACAGTTTGTTATCACACAATTTCATTATAAATTTAAATCCTTTTACTGCAGGGTACAATCAAAGCAATGAGTTCTAATCACCTGAGTCCTGCCACTTATGAATGAAGTTATGAAATAGAGAAAGAATAAAACAGTCTTACCAGTGTTTTTAGAAGGAAGGGTTTGGGCTTCCATCACTATTATTCAGCATAAACAACCTCTAACCCCATTTCAAGGTGGTACAGAAAAGATATTGTTCCTATTCTGACAACTGATACATGCTGCCTCTCTTAGATTTTCTGCTAACAGGGAAAGAACAGACATCAATTCCAAATAATAAGAAACTAAATTCATAAAGTAGCAGTAAACTTGGTATTGGCTCTCTAAACCAGATACCCTTTTTACATAAGACCTATACCCTGAGCAGCCTGCTAACCAAGGGGGACCTCCATTCTCCTTTAATATTCATAATTTCTCCAGGATTATTATCATGAAAATAATAAAAATTTTGTCAAAAATATTTTTCCTGTAGCTAATGAGATGATGACAAACTGTTTCTTTTCTCTCTGAATATTTATATGGTTGATTACATGTATAGATTTGTGAATGTTGATCTATCATTGGATCTCTGAGATGAAGCCTTCTTGATCATAGTGGAGAATATTTTTGATTTTTTTCTTGGCTTTGGTTTTCTAAGCATTTTATTGAATTTTTCATCTATATTCATAAGGAAAATTACTCTGTAATTCTCATTCTTCATTGGATTACATATGGTTTAGGCATAGGTGTAAATGTGACCTCATAAAACAAATCAGTACACATACATTCTGTTCTTACTCTTCCTTAAACGTTTGTGCTAAGTTGGTGCTAAAACAATCTGGCCCTTGATAATTTTTTAGTTAGAAGTTTTTAATAGTTGCTACTCGTACACTGGTGTTATAGGTCTGTATAAATTGCTTATCTGATATTTATTAAACTCCAAGTATCCATTAATTTAGATTTTTCAATTTATCATGGTGCAGGTTCTAAAAGCATTTCTTTATATGTTTGTAGATTTCCTTTGTGTCTGTTGTTTTGATCCTCATTACAACTGATTTTGTCATTTTGTTTAATTTTACTCAAAGTTTCGTTTCTTTTGCTGTTTACCTTCTTTGGGTTGTGGTTTCTTTATCTAAATAAATACAATAACCAATAACAATGCCTCTGTCTCCTGAGTTCTTAGATTAAAGGGTGGTAACACCACATCTGGAAATAAGCTTTTTCTCTACGTGGAACTTGCTCTGTTCTAGGATGGTCTTGATCTCAGAGAGTTGCTTGCTTCTGTCTCCTTGGTTTAAAGGTCTGTAGTACCATGCCTGGACATAACCTTTTCATGACCACTATTCTTCAAGACCTGGATCAAAAGGTTTGTAGTTCATTCCACATTAAAATCCCAAATGAAAACAATAACCTAACATAATAGGACTATTTCTTATGCAACAGCAAATTCATAAACAATAAGCTTAGCAGAGTGGGATCTTTCAGCAAAGTCAGCATTCTCTTTACCTATTTATGTCCTTGAACACAGGATTTATCTCCATTGTAATTCCTAGCACCTTTTTTTATTACTTGAACTATACTTTTTGTAATTTTTCATTTCTAAGCATGGCATACTTGATTAAAGTGCTCTTCATGAAAATAAACCAGGGGAGAAAGTCTATGCTGAGCCTTTCGGAGACTACTTTTTCAGTGCAATTAATCAAGATCTCTTTACATTAGGTTCAGATAGAGTATTCAGACAAGGGCAAAAGGTACTCAAATTCTTCACTAAAATATTACAGGAGGCATCATCACTTGGGTTCTTCATCTTTTAACCTTCTTGAGTTCTGTGGATTGTATGATGAATATTCTGTAATTTTTTGTCTAATATCAACTTATTTAGTGGTAAACATATCATGCATGTCCTTTTGGGTCTTGAATTACCTCACTCAGGATATTTTCTAGTTCAATCTATTTGCTACAATACTCATGAGGTCCTCCTTCTTAATGGCTGAGTAGTATTCCATTGAATAAATGAACCACATTTTCTGTGCCATTTTTCTGTTGTGGGATATCTGGATTGTTTGTAGCTTCTAGCTATCACAAATAAGGCCACTATGAACATAGTGGAACATGTGTTCCTGTGGTATGGTAGGGCATTTTGGGGTACATGCCTAAGTGTGGTATAGCTGGGTCTTCACATAAATCAATTTCCAATTTTTTGAGGAACTTCCAGATTGATTTCCAGAGTGGTTGTACCAGTTTGAAATTTCACGAGCAATGGAAGAGTATTTGTCTTTTTCTACATTCTGGCCAACATTTGCTGTCACCTGAATTTGTATATTTTTATTGGATATTTTACTTATTTACATTTTAAATGTTATTCCCTTTCTTGGTTTACCCTCAAACAAAACCCCATCCCATCCTGCCTGCCTCCATGAGAGTGTCCCACACACTCTGACTCCTTCTTGCCTCCCCACCTTGGCATTCCCTTACACTAGGTCATCAAGTATTTACAGAACCAAGGGCCTCTCCTCCCATTGATGCCCTACAAGACCCATCCTCTGCTATGTGTGCAACTCGAGCCATGGGTTGCTCCACATGTACTCTTTCAGTGGTGGTTTAGACCCTGGGAGCTCTGGGGCGTCTGGTTGGTTAATATTGTTGTTCTTCCTACGGGGTTGCAAACCCCTTCAGCTATCTCAGTCCTTTCTCTAATTCCTCCACTGGGGACCCTGTTCTGAGTCCAATCATTGGCTGCATCTGCCTCTGTATTTGTCAGGCTCTGGCAGAGTCTCTCAGGTAACAGCTATATCAGGCTCCTGTCAGGATGCACCTGTTGGCATCCCCAATAGTGACTAGGTTTGGCGACTACATGTTGGATAGATCACCATGTGTGTCAGTCTCTGGATGAACTTTTCTTCAGTTTCTGCTTCATACTTTGTCTCTGTACTTCCTCCTGTTAGTAGTTTGTTACCCCTTCTAAGGAGAACTGGAGCATCCACAGTTTTGTTTTTCTTCTTCTTGAGCTTTATGTAGTCTGTAAATTGTACCTTGGGTGTTCTGTGCTTTTGGGCTAATATCCACTTATCAATGAGTACATATGATATGTATTCCTTTATGATTATTCTATCTCGCTCAGGATGATATTTTCTAGTTCCATCCATTTACCTAAGAATTTCATAAAGTCATTGTTTTTAATAGCTGATTGGTTTTTGATCTTAGTCATTCTGATTCCTGTAAGGTGGAATCACAGGGTTGTTTTGATTTGCATTTCCCTAATCACTAAGGATTTTGACCATTTTTATAAGTACTTCTTAGCCATTAGAGATTCCTCTGTTGTGAATTCTCTGCCTAGTTCTATGCCATTTCTGATTGGGTTGTTTGCTTTCTTGGTGCTAGCTTCTTGAGTTCTTTATATATTTTGGATATTAGCCCTCTATGGCATGTGGGATTAGTGAACATATTTTCCCAGTCTATAGGTTGCTGATTTGTCTAATTGGCTAAGTCCTTTGTCTTACAGAATCTTTTCAGTTTCATGAGGTCTCATTTCTAAATTCCTGTTCTTAGAGCTGAAGATTTCCCTCTGTGCCCTTGAACTTATGTTCAAGGCTCTTCCCCAATTTCTCTTCTATTAGATTCATTGTGACAGATTTCATGTTGAGGTCCTTGATCCCCTTAGACTTGAGATTTGTGCAAGTTGACAAATACAGACTTATTTTCATTTCTCTACATTCAGAGTAAGAGTTAGACTACCATCACTTATTGAAGTTGTTTTCTTTTTTTTTCATTGTATATTTTTTACTTCTTTGTCCAAGATCAAGTATCTGTAACTATGTGGGTTTATTTCTGTGTCTTCAATTCTATTCCATTGATCAACCTATATTTCTCTGTATCAATAGCTTGCAGTTTTTAATCATTATTGTTCTGTAGTATAGCTTGAGGTCAGAGATGGTAATTTCTCCTGAAGTTCTTTTATTGTTAAAAATTGTTTTTGCTATTCTCAGGGTTTTTTTTTTTAATTTTTTCAGTTGAATTTGAGAATTGCTCTTTCCATGTCTTTGATGAATTATGCTCAGATTTTGATGAGAAATTCATTCATGATCCTCTTATTAGACACTGAGAAATGAATTAACAAAATATAACATCCCTTCATGTTAAAAGTTTTGGTGAAACCAGGAATTCAAGTCAGATACCTAAACATAATGAAAACAATATACAGCAAAGCAAAGCCAGTATCAAATTAAATGGAGAGAAACTTGAGGCAATCCCACTAAAATCAGGAGCAAGACAAGGCTGCCCACTCTCCCCCTATCTATTCAATATAGTACTCAAAGTTCTAGCCAGAGCCATAAGACAACAAAAGAAGATCAAGGGGATACAAATTGGCAAAGAAGAAGTAAAGGTATCACTATTTCCAGATGAAATGAGAGTATATATAAACTAAATTTTTACCAAAAACTTTTTACCAGAGGACTTCTATAACTGATGAACAACTTCAGCGAAGTGGCTGGATATAATATCAAGTCAAATAAATCAGTAACCTTCCTGTATACAAGTGATAAATGGGCTGAGAAAGAAATTAAGGAAACAACACCCTTTACAATAGTCCCAAATAATGTAAAATATCCTGGAGTAACTCTAACCAAACAAGTAAAGAAATCTGTATGACAATAACTTCATGTCTCTCAAGAAATTGAAGATCTCAGAAAATAAGCAGAAAGTTTAAGAGATGGTTAGAATCAAGAAAAGATATACTCACTACTCATAGACTAGTAACTAAAATTACATAATCAGGAATACAATGAGCTTTCACAATACACTAAAAAATACTTGTGAAGAATTTGTGATCAGGGGCAGCATTTACTCTAGGTCAGATTCAACTACAAAGCCACAGGTATGCATTATTGATAAAGGGAGGCCTTGCGAAATTGTTATTTTGAACTTAAAATGAGCTCACAGAATAAAACACTGCTTTGAACTTAATATCAACATGCTTCTGTCACTCCCCTCTTGTGTAAAATTTTATCTATGTGGTCATCTTATGAAAAACTTTTTTCTTTTTTTTCTTTTTTTTAATCTATCTTTTTTTTATTTACTTGAGTATTTCTTATATACATTTTGAGCGTTATTCCCTTTCCCGGTGTACTGGCCAACATCCCCCTAATCCCTCCCCCTTCCCTTCTTTATGGGTGTTCCCCTCCCCATTCTTCCCCCATTGCTGCCCTCCCCCCAACAATCTAGTTCATTGGGGGTTCAGTCTTAGCAGGACCCAGGGCTTCCTAGTAAAAGCACCAGTGGAAGGGGAAAAACTTTTTTCTAAGAAGGCATGAAAAGCCAGAGAGAAGGAATAAAGTATGGCACCTGTGGCTCTGCCCCATCCCTCATCAAATATATGTCTGTGACTTGGGGGTGGGGGTCCTAGTCCATCCACACAAATGGATGTATATGTCTGTTTACACACACACATGCGCGCGCGCACACACACACACACACACACACTCACACACTCATACACATACACATACACACATGCACACATACACACACATACACACATACACGTACACACACGCACACAAACACGCACACATGCACATACACACACGCACACACACGCACACACACGCACACACACATACACTCACACACACAAACACACACACACACATGTAGGTATATGTGTATGTATGTAAGTCCACACATGGAGTGGATGGTGATTCAAATTGTCATTCCAAGCCAGAATGTGTGTGTGTATGAGTGTGTGTCTGTTTGTATGTATGTGTCTGTGTGTGTGTGTGTGTGTGTGTGTGTGTGCATACTGCCTGTGTAAAAAAATTCTGCATGTTTGACACTCTTTTCCTGGCTTTCAAGGAATTAACAAATTCTTGCCTCTCACAGGATGAGCAAGGGGCCTTTGGGAAAAGAACAAAGAGTCAGTGCAGTCCCAGCTTTACTTAATCCCCTGTTGCTGGACAGAGAAGCCAGGGCTTTCTGGCCTTAGAATAGTGAAGTGTTAAGAACTAGAAATATTACAAAATAAACAACAATGGAGTCCTCACAAAACTTAGCTTTGCTCACCGAAATCACCAACGCTGCCCCATTGCTGCCTTCCAGAGAGGACTGGAATTGATGCAGGCTGCTGGTCGTGGGCCAAACATATTCAAATCACCACACCTCCCAGTGATATCAATTAGTCACAGAATAGCAAGTTCCAATAATACTACCCACGTATCCTCATTCTTCTCCCACTTGTTACATGGTGTGGAATGAAACGCATGATCTCCTCTCCCTTGTGCTTAGACCTTATGTGTACACTTTCATACACAAAGTGCTGATGCTGATAGACCTTTTATCAATTGTTTAATTTACTATTTTATAATTTCTTACAAGTACGATGGCTTTAAATTAAATCCCTCCCAGTTATTCTCTCTCTATCCTCTTCCCACCCATACTTTCTTTAATCATTATCTTTAAGCCTGACCTTTACCTATCTAAGTCAAATTGTGTTTTTGAGACAGAGGACAGTTGATCAGATTCAGTCAGTACAAATGCTCCCTTGTGCAGTCTATGAGTGTTCTTTGAAATGTCTGTCAAATGTTTCTCTGCTTTGGTTGTCACCTTTTAAGAATCTCAGTATGAGAGTCATACCCTCACTAGGTACACTTTCCCTGATGCATGTCCACATTCTATGTAGAACTAGTATCTTAATATCACAATAAATACAAACTCATCCATATTTAATGACTATCTTGAAGGCAAGGTTCCAAATATATAAGGATGCACTTGACTTTCAAAAGTTATTCCATCACTAAAGGTAGTATCATAGACACAAGATGATTTTTAAGTATTTGTGGGTCTGGTAAATTATGGGGTGAGAAAATTCTACATTATTTTATTCTTCCTGTACCAATATGTATGTAGCTTGATTCATGTTTTAAATTGAGTTACAAGTAAAGTTCTATGGAAATATGTTACATGATTTCATACACGTAATAGAAACCACACATATCAGATACAATCAAATAGTTCAAACACTTGCTGTTCTTGGAATTTTATTCAAAGCTGCAAATCCAGATATGCACTCAATTTTCAGCAAGTCTAGCTTAATCTACCTATTTTGAAGTAATAAAAAAGTGAATTACATAACTAGTTTGCAATTATCAGCTGTCTACTATAGAAGAAAACCTAAGAAAATTTGACGGCCCAGCTTTTGTTGACTTTTATTATGCCTCATGTTTTACAGAATATTCTATATTTGGAACAGGAAATCTTACCTTTGTTTTTAAAAAGCAATATAAAATTGAGACAGCAATATAGATATCCTAAAAATCTAAACTTTAAAAAGAAAGTAGACTCTCCACAAGGTGAAAGGTTAGCGGAAGTGTCCTTCTTTCCTTTTTGCTGGGTGCCGACTGCTTGCTGTCGAAATGGGCAATTATGAAACCCGGGAAAGTGGTGCTGGTCCTGGCTGGACACTACTCTGGACGCAAAGCGGTCATCGTGAAGAACATCGATGATGGCACCTCTGACCGCCCTTACAGCCATGCACTGGTGGCTGGAATTGACCGCTATCCCAGAAAAGTGACAGCCGCCATGGGCAAGAAGAAGATTGCCAAGCGATCCAAGATCAAGTCCTTTGTGAAAGTTTATGACTACAACCACCTCATGCCCACAAGGTACTCTGTGGATATCTCCTTGGACAAAACTGTTGTCAACAAGGATGTGTTCAGAGACCCAGCACTGAAACGCAAAGCCAGGCGAGAGGCCAAGGTCAAGTTTGAGGAGTGATACAAGACAGGGAAGAACAAATGGTTTTTCCAGAAGCTTTGCTTTTAGATGTATTTTTTTTCGTCATTAAAAAATTAAAAAATAAAAAAGAAAGTAGATGTATGTTAGTGGTACATATTTCTGATCCATAATTTACTCCATTTTTATAAGTACATCTGTCTAAATTTAGTCCTTAATCAACTTACCTGAATTCTATAAGGCAATAAAAATCACAATTTTAATAGTATTTATTTTAAATATATTTAGCTCTTTTAAAAACCTTCACTTTCTTTTCTGTAAGGCACATGAGTTTATTAGATGATGCCGCTGACATGCTGTGCAACTCTATACAATAATGGAGTTTGGTCTGATAATAGTCTGAAACTCCTAAGCAACATTATCAATGTTAAATAAAATATCTTTCTGGCTATCATTTAATACCTAACCTGAAGTTCTTAATGCAGAAAAAGTGAGATTTTCCGACTTCATGATTGAGGTATAAGCTTTGTGTATACTGACAGATATATCGCAAAGAGGGCTGTTTATCAATTAGCAAAACTGCCTTTTTTGTAATATTTACCATAAAACACAAATATAATTTAATTTTTCAAGTTTTGCATGTATTCTATATCACTAAACACACACAATTTGTGTACATTTTGATAGACCTTAGGGATAGTTTTCTCCAAAATGCTAAATAATGAGACCTCAAAACTTACCACTGCTTTTAGAAATTGGAAAAGACACAAGTGTGTTCAATTTTACCCCCTATGCACTTGGTGCTAATTTTATTATCTACTTCAAATAGCTTTTATCATAATACTTCATGATGTACTCAGATGATCATTTTATAATTCAACTTTCTTATAAAATATACTTCAAGTGAAATTGATCCTTCTCCATGTTTTATATAACTGCATTTTGCTGAGCTCTTTAAATTAGTAACAACTTTCCCTGATGACACAGAAACCTCTCCACTCAGAATTTATTACCAATGGTCCTGAAATATGGTTATTTGCCCCAAGGTTGCAAATTGGTGCATATTCCATTAACATATTTTCCATGTTAGCTATCGTAGATTCTTTGTTAATCCTGCATCTGTTTTCCAGGTCCTCTGCACACTTCACTATCTCTCAGATATATAACTGTACTGTGCTGACAGCACCGTGATTAGTAACACCAAACCTCAGGCAACAACATTCCCAGAGGCTTGTGAACTTGTTCCTGCTACCAAATGCCCAGCACACTGACAATTAGTTTGATACACTTTCTATTTTTTATTATGCTAATTTGATAATCATAGCAACCAATAATTGATGAAAACACTGTATTTTTGATACATTTTTCTAAAAGCGAATAATAAATTATTATTTTTCTAAGTGATCGAAATTCATTGATTTTAGAAAAGTTTTAATAATTATAGAAAGTTAGATTTATACATACACTAAGAAGTATCAGTTTAAATTATCTATTATACATTGTACACATAAATGGAAAGATAAATGACAAACATTGAATAGTAGAAATTACTCATTTAACATCATTTTGACATTTCTCTCAACTCAGTGTCTGGAATAAGTGAAGTATATTCTTAACTACATATGCCTGTGTGCCATAGAGGAGACGTAAGCTATGTAGTTCCCACATTGAGAAATTTCAAAAACATTGAAGGTGACTCACTTGCAACTCAAAAAGCATATGGTTCTCTTCACTTTGGTTGACTGACAAATTGAAAAGATGTTGTATGTGGTTTGTGCTCAGTTGAAGATATCTTGTCACATTCCCTTATGGAAATTAATCTCTCATTGTCTTTCACATGCAATGTGTGAAATGATTTCCAACCTGCCTGAAAGGTAATTTCCCATTTTTTCATTTTAAATATTCTACAAGATGATAATAATTGTACAAGAGTTAAAATAATTTGAGACGTGAAACACATGAATTTGAACAGTAGGTTGGGTACCACTTGTGAGCAAAATAAATAATGTTGGCTGTAAAATATATCAGCTAACAGAAAATGATTGTTTTGCTGTTGACAGATATTTAATAATGTTGAATTAGATAAATTATGCCTCTATTTTGCTATTCTCAGCATATATAATTTCATAATGTTTCTAGAGGACTGAGATTCACCTCTCACCATAAACCCCTTTAGATATAAATATATATGGGAATACAAACCTACAACTCTAATTAGAAAAAGATAATTTACTCCAACAAATAGGAACCAAAATAAAGTCATTATAGCTTATTATTAATTGCATATGCTTTGATATTGATATAACTAATATTTTTGAAGCTATGCTAAACAGTGAAATAGTGCTCTGCAAATATCATACCTGTTTCTGTGTTGAAACACTTTTTTCTAAAAGAAAAAAAAAGAACAACAATACTTGATCCACAGATATTTTGTATGAACATCTCTTTGATCTTTTGCTCTATCTCTTTAGAGAATGTACATTGTGTTGTGAGTTATTGGACCTTCAAAGTGTTAGACTGATTATGGAAACAAAGATCAGGCTTATCTTCTAGTGTAAACATGAAGTTACCTGCAGCAGGTTAAGGGGCTAGCCATTGGCTCTACCACTTGAATTTGATTGCAAGGACCCACAAGTTGGAAGGAGAAAACCAACCTCTGACCTTCATGTTCACTTGACTGCACAGTTATAAGTACACACACACACACACACACACACACACACACACACACAGAGAGAGAGAGAGAGAGAGAGAGAAAGAGAGAGAGAGACAGAAAGAGAGAGAGAGAGAGAGAGAGAGAGAGAGAGAGAGAGAGAGAGAGGGAGAGACGGTGGAGGACAGAGAAATACACAAACACTTTCACAGATAGAAAAAAGTTAAACATAATTATAATTTTAAAATACAATATCTCACTTTTCTTGAGAAAGTCAACAATTACCTTACAAAATCTCATCATCCCAGAGTACTATGACATCTATTAGAGACCTGTTTCAGAAAGAGTGTTTTCTTCTATGTTCACAGCAAGCTGAGAGTATCAGTTAAATACAGTTGAAACAAGGCATGCATATACATATTGTTCTTATCATTATAGAGTGACTGTATGAAACTGTTCTCAAGTCATTGTTATACTCAGTGGAATTGTCTTCCACTGTTATGCTACTCGTTAACAACTGTTGCACATAACCATGCTGTTTTCTGGAAAGTAGCAATATTCTTAAATTGGTTTTGAGCTTTGGCGGCTCACAGAGCTTCTTACCTCATATGAGAAATACAGTCCTTGGCTGTTCCAATACATTGTTCTTTTCTAATATTCCATTTTAACCTCAGTGCCCAAATTAGTCCACATAGGCATGGTTGAGTGCTGTTTTCTTTCATTAATCTAATTAATGACATTGGCATTAATCGAAATGTCAAATAATCTGGGGCAGAGAACTACCAAAGGCAAATTTACCATATGGAGACTTGGACATTCTGCTTTAAAGTTATTAATTGCATTTCTGTTTATTTCAGAAAAATGTATCTCAGTAGGCTAATGGTGTCTAATCAAAATACTGCTTTGTAGGCAACTTCAAAACAGAGGTCTGTTGTTCCTCAATTCCGGTCCTTTAACTGCTGCAATTCTGAGATCAAGAAGCTGTCAAGTGCTTGCAGGTATGAGGACTTCTCTGCTCACTTTCTCCCATATTCTTGAATGCAGAGAACCATGATATCTCTTCTTGCATTGCAATGCATTCATCTCCTGAAAGCATTATAGTATGACCTCATTTAAATCTAATATTCTCCAAAAGCCTTCTCTCTAAATACTTTGATGTTAGAGGTTCACATTTCAATATAGGATATATATATATATATATATAGAGAGAGAGAGAGGTCATAATTTTTTTGTTTTTTCTAGTAATTTTGTGATTATGAAAACCTGTCAAATAAATCTGAAATGACTTATTACTTAATTTTCATGCAATTAGTTTCTACCACATTTAATATCTAATATTTATTTTAGCAGTTGATAGTAAAAATGATAGGCTGATGATAGATAGATAGATAGATAGATAGATAGAAATATCTAGATGTTATTTGTAATAGGGAAATTAGTAAAATTCTATTTTATGTTATACCTTAATTGATTTTTTCCTTTTATATATTTATTATTCCTTAGGAAAGAATGCAGAGGACTATCTATTTTAGTTGTTTAGAAGCTAGAAGTCATTCATCCATTAGTTTAAGATCTAAAATACTTGATTTCTATAATTGGTTTAAATTTAGTTTTAGAAGCTGGAGTAATGGCTGTAAGATTAAGAGCAATGTGTTCTCTGAGGACCAGATTTTCCCAGCACCTCTATAGTAGTTCACCACTGTCTGCATATCCAGTCCCAGAGAATCCACTGCAACCATGTGATGCAATACATGCATTCGGACACAATGCCCATTCACTACACAATGCCCATTCACTATAAATATATATATGTATATATGCATATATTCATATATTCAGTTTAATTTCTTTTAGAACCAGGAGCCATAAGCCTGGTACTTCAGTATTTGAGAAGTAGAAGCATCAGATGTTTCTTGTCACCTTTAGCATTATAGTGAGTATGAGGCCATTCTGGGCTATATAAGGTCCTGTCTTCAAAAGAAAATAAATAAATATGAATTTCCATATGCAGTAAGCTTTTATCTCTAATGTGGGAGACAGTTTCTTTTTCTTTAATTTCACTTAGATTTTTTTAACTTCTTGAATCACATAAAATTATGACTAGATTCTGGAACAATTAAAAATCCCAAACAAAACAGAAAGAGAAAAGTCACGGACTGAATCTAGGTAATGACCCCTGGGCACTGCTTTCATGCCTTGCCTTTGCCTTGAAGAACTACCAAATTAGTTGTACTCTTTTCTACATTCATTCTCATTCCATTTTAGCTCTGCTTGAAATGATTATCATTGGCAATTTTTTTTCAAGTTACATAGGGCTTCAGGTAACAGCAATTTGACAAAGAACACAGAATTTATTTAAAATTATAGAATGGGAAAATCAGACCACCTCTACTCCAACCTAATCCCAAACTTCCATTATCTCTTTGTTTTGAGCAGATTGCTATAATGTCAAATTTCATTTTTCCACCTGAACGATAAAGCTAATATAATGTACTATAAGAAGTACTTGAAGGATAAATAAGATAGCAGGTGCAAAGTATGTAAAATTGAATTTATATATTTGATTTCCTCAAAGCTTTTATCTCAATGAGATGTCTGTGATTAGTATATTACTAATAACTATTATAATAATAATATTACTATAATGGTTGCAGTTATTCATATTAAGTAGTAGTCACTATTTTATCTAATTATACTTTCTTGATCATAAAACCTTGCCTGTTATTCTTTTCCCCATAATCATCTTAATTACATGTGTCTTTAGCTGTTTCCTACAATATATACAGCTGAATAAACTCTAAATTCAGGTGAATATGATGGCATCTGCTTTGGTAATAATATATAAGCTCAATAAATAAACTCACTAAAATAATATGTATAGTTATTTTTAATTAATTAATATTAATTGTATTGCCAAATCTCATTAAGTGCTTGAACAGGACAAGTTTATAAATATAACACTTGCCCTCAAAGAAACTTCTTTTGTTAGTGAATGGCTATTGATACAGAAAATAAGTACCTGAAAATGTTCAGTCCTACATGGAACATATATATGCTTCTCGGGACCCATGAGGTACACAGATGGACTGGCTATAGGTGTGGAAAGATTATAATGGACAGTGATTGGGGAAGACTGTAGAAAAACAGCTGTGGCTGCTAAGACAAGATGTACACATGTTCTAGCAAACCAACATTCCAGGATGAAACCTTAACCTCTAGCTGAGTGGCGATCAGCATTAGCTGCTACCTCCTGAAGGAGGGAGAGTCCAAGTTCTTTGGCGCTATGGCTTCTGGTAAGCATCCCGTATCATAGTACAATGAATCTATTGAATAGATGAACCTAAATCCACACACATGCTGGCAGCTGTAAATAGGCTCATTGATTTAAATGCAGTAAAATGCTTAGCGGGAGACAAGAGTTATCTCCTTGTAGTTGTAGACAACCATGGGATAGATATTATCAAAATATATTGCATGCATGCATGCATGCCATTTTCAGAAATAAATTTTAAAATATTTCTAACGAACAATGAAAATAAATTTTAATAGACTCCATAAACATAAGAGACATGACCAGCAAAAATAGTTCTTGAGTTTTCAGATATCATACTTAAAAAGAAGCAAATTTCTTGAAAAAATTCTAACCAGAACTCTGATGAGTGAGCAGAACTAGTAGAAGAAAGGATTGTCTATAAACAATAGGCAAATTCTAATCAATATATCAGAAGGACACCTACTAATTTTTAGCGTAGATGTAAGATAATTTGAACTCTTTGGTGTTGGGAAACTTAAAGCATTCAGAAAAGGGAATGAGAAATATGGAAACAAGGAAATATTATTTCATCAGGTGGACATTGTATCATAAGAAGTGAAATAAAACCCCTCACCTAAAATACATCGTGAAAATAGCAGGTGCAATATGGACCAGCCCGATGAAAAAAAATGATGTTTTAAATAAAAATAGAGAAAAAATACCATTAATTCTCTTACATTCTCCGTGAATAATACTTGAAAAAAATGATTCACAAAACAAGTTGCGCTAGACACCATAAAAAGCAAGCGAGGCAAACTTTCTTATTTTCTGAAACGAGTGAAGTTACATTTCGTGTGCACTTTGCATGATGATTTCATTGTGCTTCATGCTGTCTCTGATTTCCCCATTTCACTTAAATCATTGTAGCAATTTTTCTTTGCTTTGCCTCCTCTGCTAAACAGCTGATGTTATTTGAATTAAAAATGCAGCTGTCTTGATCAATCTTTCAAGTTATATATGGAGTTAAGAAAGTAAGTTTTCAAGTACAAAAACCTCATGAAATTATTATTCATCCTATGAGCTAATTTAAGATCTGGTTGTCATGATGTAGCTGTTTCTATTACGATGCAAATGATGCTTTGTTCTTAGGATTGACAGTTCCCTGCATTCCGTGGTTGGCAGAATTAAGTCAGACAGAAACATTACAAGCAGACTCTTGTGTTATATTAATGCAAAGCTCTCATTATTCTAATTATAATCATCAATATAATTAATATGAAAACAAATACTAACACTCTTGCAAAAATGGGTGACAAACTTCTCACTTCAATTTATATAACATTCTTAGTGCTCTCGTATTCATATTTCCAAGATGAAAATGGCTATATAGAACTATCCCAAAACTCCTATGAATGGTGCATAAAAGGAAAAAAGTTTAAGTAATTAGGTTAATACTTGAAATTAATTTGTTTCATATGGTTGGAACCATCTTGGAAGATAGTACACCTACTGTGTGCTTTTGATTAAATTTTTTTAATGTAATCACCACCTATATAGTTAGGGAGAAATGATAATTATTTTCTCTACTCAAGTAATTATATTGGATTTGCCTGAGATGTTCCTGTCAAAGTAATCTATGTTTTTGTGAAAAAGTGCATATTTTACTAGAAATTTGTTATGATTACCCATTTTCAACTTGCCAACTCTACTGGATTTTTTTGAAGGAAATATGCTTCAGGAATTCTCAGATAGAAACAGGGAGATGTTGGTATACCAGGTAGCGATTCCTGCTCAGTTAAACTATCAACACATACTAAATTACTACTAACCTTGTCCCTACCACATATGAGTTTATGAAGAATAATAATCCTAGTGTGGACTAATTATACCAATGACTACACTGAAATGGCATCCTTAATCGACAATCATATTTATGAAGGTGACATTTCTCACTTGTTTTGGTCCCTAGCCTTAGAATTTGAAAAGGAGAATAAATTAATGTATAGCAGGATTTTAATCTGCAACATTATCTGGCATTTAACTGGAATAGCTTTATTTCCCTCAACAGCAATAAAAGAGAAAGAACTAATTGCCCCTTTTTATAGGTGCAGTTGGAACTTAAAGCTCCAGAGATAATATGAGCACTGAACCACTCTTAGAGTCTATTACACCATCTGCACCTTGAAATTACAGCCACCAAATCAGCAAACAAACTGCATTTCTACTCATGCTAAATATCTTATTCCAGGTTCTCAAACTGTTTATTAACATTCTTTGGGGATGCTTCAGCAGAGAAAACAAATTTCTACTGAAATGAATCTGGTCTTCAAGTCATATATTGTCAGATAGAATCGAAAGCAAAACACCAAGTTTTTTAATTTTAGCTGTGTTTGGAATTTTGGAGAATAGCTTTTAAATATTTGTGGCCCTTCTAAGAACCTCAGCTTGTCATGTAAAAAATAATAATTTCCAAATATCTACTTAGAAATCATCATTTTCACAAACAGAATGGCTGGCAGTACAGTAAGCATTCAGACATTCATTTTGTCTTAAACGCACTCATCAGCTCAAGAATAAATTTCAAAGAATGCCGTTGTACAATGGAGCCATCATAAGAATAAATATCAATATAAAACTACATTAGACATGAAGGTATTTGGGTTTTCAAAACATAACCATTTAATAAATGGAGTCAAATTAAAACATGGGGTCTGTGAGAGGAGACAAATACATTAAGGCATTCCTAAAGAAATGCTTCATCATTTTGAGAAAAATATTTTTTCATGTTCATTAACTGAAGTTTCCCAGTACTCATCATATATTTATTAATTTAGATTATTTAACCTTTTAAGTATAAGGAATGTTGCAAAATTTACAGAAAATGCTGTCTCCTAACTTTAAAAATAAAAGTATATTAATGTACATTCCCTCAACAAACAGATTCAGCTGTACTTTATACACACAGAGACAGACAGACAGACAGACCTAAATATAGTAAAAAAGCTTACTTGAACAGCATATTCTCTCCAGTGATGTCCGAAAGTTTAAGTGAAAGGAAAACATGCAAAGCTCAAAGAATCAAATTCTTTGTATATGCTCAACTAATATTGTACTTGCATCAAAATAGATTTCATGAAAAATTTTCTATTAAACACTCAGCAATATTATCTTTCATTTTATCTCTGCAGCTGTGTAGAGACAGCTAAATCAGAATACTTTAACTGATTTTTTTTCTTTTAACAGAGAAGCGGACTAGTAGTTTCAGTCAGGCCTTGGAGCCTCCCTTTTTAGCTGGATCCCAATTTGGTCCTGTCACTAAACTTTCTTTCCCTCGTGCTATTCTCCATTTCCATCCCTGCAGTTCTTTCTGACAGGTCAGTTCTTTCAGGTCAGAGCTTTGACTGTGGAATAACAACCCCATCTCTCACTTGATGCACTGTCTTTCTGTTGGAAGTGGACTCTACAATCCTCACTCTCTATCTGTCCCAGATCATCCTCCTCCATTTTTCATACACACCACTGTCCATGTTTTATAGAAGGAACTATCCCACAGCTGATGTAGTGCCCCAGCTATTACCATTTTCTGTTCCCTTCTCTGTGATATTACCTGAGCCTTAACTATAGGGACTGTGTGTAA
The DNA here is from genome assembly GCF_021556685.1 of Rattus norvegicus. Lineage (NCBI taxonomy): Eukaryota > Metazoa > Chordata > Mammalia > Rodentia > Muridae > Rattus > Rattus norvegicus. The sequence continues at coordinate 31,603,550 of NC_141544.1, read as the reverse complement.
ATGTAGTTTGGGGGAGCCAACATCCCACAATCACTACATCCTGGTCAGTTGTGACTTTCTCTAATGATCTCTTTCTCCTCCAAAAATAAGTTTCTTTGATGATGGCCAAGATCTACACTTGGATGTGGATATCAGGATACATACATGGAATGCTGCTAGAAATAATACTGTTTTAGGAAAATTGCAGTAGGGGATTTAGGTCTATGTTCTGTGTTCTCACCAGTCATAGATGAATGACTAATAAAGTGCTATGTATGAATTATCTCCTATTAAGTGACCCATAATTCCAATTAGGTGACTTTTGTATTCCCCTGTGAAAAAAGTGCTACTACTGCACTTTTTAAAATATTTGTCATGCTGGTCATTGTGTGTTACAGCTCAGTAGGACTGCCAATGGCTTTTTGTCCTAGGCATATGTCATGGCCCCTTCTGATGATATAAAAAAAATGTTCCAACAATGCCTTCAATTGCAAGAATTTGGAGCATTCAAAGAAAAGGACACAATCATTTTAACAATGAAGGTGCAAAGTACAAAAGGGCTTATTTCTTCTTACAGCTAACAATCCATCATGCAAGGAAGTTAAAGCAGGAATTCAAAACAGAAACCTGTACCCAGGACTGAACCAGAACCACACAGTACTGATATTTCCTGGTTTACTTCATCTACTTTCTTTGTTTCTTTTTTTTTTTAATTTGGAGCTGAGGACCAAACCCCAGGCCTTGGGCTTGCTAGACAAGCGCTCTACCACTGAACTAAATCCCCAACCCCTTCATCTAGTTTCTTATATCATGGAGGATGATCTGCCTAGATGTTGCACTGAACTATCCACAGAACTGGAGACTACTAAATCAGTAATCAAGCAATACCCACCACAGAAACAGCTACAGACCAGTCTGATGGAGGCAACTCCCCAACTGAGATCTATCTTGAAAAATATATCTAAGTTTGTCTTTAAGTAGATTAAAGACTAACCAAAACACCAAGTCTCTCAGAATAAAAGAAAATCATACACACACTCTACTACATAGCTTTTCAAAAAACTCTTAGCAATGACGTTTGTTGGCATTCAAAATAGTTATTTACTGTTTGAAAACAGTAAATTTTACTTTTGTGTATGAGCCTTTGGGAGTTTATGTAAAGGAAAAACCCACAGATGCCAGAAGAAAATGTCAAATCACTTTGGACTGAAGTTAGAGCAAATTGTGAGCCATCATGTGGGTGTTCAAAAATTGAGTTCTAACCTTGGCAGGACCAAGGACTTCCCCTTCCCTTGGTGCCCATCCAAGGCTATTCTCTGCTACATATGCAAATAGAGATATATCAAATAAAAAAATTTTTTAAAGTTGAATTCTGGTCCACTGGAAAAACAGGAAGTGCTTTTATTTCTGAGACATGTTTCCTGTCTCTGTTTTGATGTACCTTACATTCAAAAGGTTGTGAGTCATAATCACCTCTTAGTAAAATAACAAGTTGCAGTCCAACAATGGAAGGGGATGAGTATAAAAGCACACCCAGGACTTTTCTCAGTCATTTCTCTGTGGTAAAGGTGAGGATGAAATTAAGTGCTTAGACTTGTTTGGAATAATGTGATATAAAAGTGTTTTATATTGGTAGATTCAAAGCAGTATTAAGTGCAAACTTTGAATTCACCACTAAATATGGCTCTTAAAATATCTTTAAAAATCTTTAGTAATCTGTAAATTTTAACTGGTTTTAAACCTTTGCATTGTTTTTCTTAAAAATAAATACCTGTATCCCTGTATCCTATTTGCCACATGCATGTGTAATACTAAATGAGACAATTGAGTGTTTTAGCAATGGTAATATTTAGAGAAATACAGTTCTTGATAAATTAGTGTTACTAAAAGTAGTTTAACTATCTTAAACTTTTCAAACAAAAGTTTTTAAAAAAATCAGTAATACAATTAACAGCTCTATTTTCTTGCACTGATGTGCAAGAATTGAATGTCAATTATATGTTCCTGAAATATTTTTAGGCTAACAAAGATAATGATTATGGCATAGAATTCTTTTAGACTAAGCACTTAGCAACCTGTGTAATCATCTCAAAACTTCCTGAACCATTTTCTGTACATAGATAGATAGATAGATAGATAGATAGATAGATAGATAGATAGATAGATGATGTTTTATATGTTAGCCTTTATAAGGGGTTATGTGAGAGATAAAGCAAATTAGAATTGGAAAACCATACAATATAATAGCTTCTATGTGAATGTCACTGGAGGGCAGTTCTTACCTGTACAGCAAGCTGACTCCAACAGTCAGGGCTCTTGAAATTATGAGAACTGTTTGTTTCAGCAAGAACCTTGACAGTCCTTCTGATTTTATCACAGTCCTTCTCCATAGATATTTAGCTATAATTCTTATTTTCAGTAATAAATAGACCCATGAGACAAATGAATTTCAAACTAGTTTATAGTTATCTTAAGTCACTATATGAGAGAGCAGTGCTAAAAGATTTTTGTAAACTTAGTTTTCTAGAGCAATCCAACATGGGATCAATTTAACAGCTATCTATTGAACAAATTGTTTCAAAGTATTGCATATAGGAGCATAGAAAAAAGTCAGTTAAAACAGTCCTTCAAAACTTCAAAACTCCTTTAGAGTTAGGATTCAGAGACTATTCCTATGTATTACCTCTGGTTGTCTTCCAGGGGTTAAAGTTAAGTCCCAGTTGGTGAAGACAGCAGGATACAAGACCCTGAGGATCTGAGCTGATGGAGAAAGCCTCTTCCCTGGAAACTAGTTTCAAAGTGCCAAAAGCTCGTGAAACACAACAATGACTAGCAAGCCATAATAACCATAAACACACACTAAGGCACTCATTCTGGGGGATAATCAATGCCTCTGTAATTGGACTTAAGGCTTGGTCAACAAGAGACACATCATGGCCAATACTGCAAACCTGTCACTTTGCTAAAGGAGCATATTTCCTAACTGCATTTACTCTTAGATAAGTATATCTCTCAGTATTCTTCAAGGGAGCATGACATTGTAATAAAAGTAAACCATTTTACTAAAAACCACAACTAGTGAAAATATAAAGCAATCTTTATGGGATGCCCAAACTCACTTGATTCTTCTCTGATTCAACTCCTGAATCTAAGCTGAATAGCACATTGCAGAAGAGGGAACAGAACTATTATAAGAGGCAAAGGGTCAGAAAAGTGGCTAGGAGTTTGTGTCTCATAGATGTAATGGAGTGGCTTCACCTACGATACATTAACAAGATTGCCTAAATAAGAAGTAAACAATTACAAAAGCAATAACATGGAAGGGGAAAGTCTACTGGGATTCCATTCACAGGCAAAGAATTGTAGGCAAATCTAGAATTCTGTGACAGAGAGAAATAGTCATCCCCATGGATGAGCCCCTAATTGGTTACCTAATACCTAGTTGTTATCTTTGAAATCAGGCACTAAAGAGGCTGACTAGGATATATTCATATATTTAGGCATTATATCCATTTATATATTAGGTATATGTGTGTGTACTAGCATGACTGTGTGTAATGTATACTAAAAAAAGAAAGGCTGTAAGGATTCAGTAACTGTATATAGAAGGTATTGAAGAGCATAAGGGATAGGAGAGTGGTGGAGTTATATTTTACTTGGAAATACGTAATGTATTCATTCTCTAAATGAGTGCTTTGAAGTTTAAGGTAGGAAATATTTGAAAATAAAAAACAGTAACTCTGTCAGAATGTCCATTCCTCATACCTGTCTATGAATAAATCCCATTTAAGCTCTTTTTCTAGATTCTCAGTCTATTATTCCCTCAACCACTGAAGAAGCAGTGAATAGGCACATGACAAATAACACTTTGGAGGTTTTGAATAAATATAACATGGTAAAGTTTCTACCCAATAATAAGTCTACTACAAGATGAGGATGACATGTGCATGTTTCTTAGGGGTAAATTGTCGGATTAAAGCCCATGGAAGGAAAAGGAGCCAGTACTTGTCACGGTATAGATCTGTGCACTCAAGTTCCGATGAAGCCAAAGAGCTTGCCTACAAGGGGCTGCTTAGCTCGGATGACACTTTTAATTTGTCTATACGTGAAGTAGACTGTGATCATTAGGCTCATGTGGCTCAGGCATGGGAGCAAGCAGCAAAGAATAGGTTGTGCCTTTGGGGAAAGTTTCCCATCCAGATGAAGCAATCTTTAAAAGCAACTGACATCTGCGCACTCTCTCCAATTCACTTCGCATCATCCAAAAAGTTAAACGAAATGAAATGTTACTGATTTCCACAGCAACTCTCCATGAAGCAATGCAAGATCTACAGTCCAAAAAGCCCAGCAAGGGAATGGTGCCATCCACGGTAGCCAGATCAGCACACCTCAAATAATGCAATTAAAATCATTTTCTACAGGCATGACTAGAGGCCCACTTCCCAGATGGCGCTAGATTGTGCAGCATTTATAACACTTACCATTACAAATCCTCAGAGTAAGCAAATGAACACCATGGCTTCCTGTTGCCTTACATATGCTGCTTTGAAAAATCTGGTTCTCTGTGTGAAAGCTGGCTGACGAAAGAAGAAAATGCTGTCCTAATGAAGAGAAAGGTAAATAGATACACGATTACGCACACTGCAATGTCTTGGTGAATTCCATACAGAAGTACTTGTCTGGCAAGAAAAAAAAGATAATGAAGTAGGTATGGACCTCAGCTGACTTTCTGTTGCTCAGAAAAAAATACCTTGGCAAAAGCAATTCAAAGGAAAATGAGAATGATTTGGTCCACAATTCAAGGGTTATTCTCTGAGCTGATGGAAAAGTGAAGGCAGCAGCACAGTGGAAGGTTGAAGCGTTTGTCAGTAACAGCTACCAGTACAAGAACGGATTCACACTGCTGCTTAACTCCTTTTAGCCATATACACAGAAGAAAAGCGCAGAAGAAAAGCCAGGATTGTGCCATCTACAGTGACCAGATGATTTTAAATCAAGTAATGCAGCTAAGATAATCTTCCATAGACTTGACCCATTTGAAGCCCCATCCCCTTAATGGTTCTAGATGCTGCAGTATGGCAACACTAACTAAGCATTACAAACAATAAGCAAGGTAAAGGGGAGCCAATACTGTGGATAGAACTGCTTCTCTGAAAAACTAGGGTAACTACAGTTAGCTAGAAACAGTGAGGTACCCAGGCATAGGGGGACATTTGAATGCCTTTAATCTCACCACTTGCAAGGAAGGCCCAGGTAGGCAGATCTGTGAGTTTAAAATAAACTTATTCTATGTAGAGAGAGTATTAGGACAGCTATGGATATACACAGAAACTCAATCTCAAAAAAAAAAAAAAAGCAAAGGGAGAGAGAGTGAAAGAGCAACAGTGAGACAGTGACACACACACACAAACACACACACCCAGAGAGAGAGGGAGGGGGAACATTGTGGGTAGGTATTGACTATACTAAAGATATTATACTATGTAGTATAAAGATATGTAGTATTCATACAAGCAGTATGTCACATAAATAAACTGAATATTTATGAGCAGGAATATTGTGTACAGCCAAAAATAGAACTATATGAATAAGAAATATTAGAAATCTTTTATGAAATGCACGATCAGGCTTAAGGACAATGAATGACTATCCCACAAAGAACTTAATTAGTAGTGACCAGCCTCAACAAACATTTAAATGTGTAAATGAACAGACAGAAGATGAAGGGCACTTTGCATTAGTCAGTGCATAGAATAAGGTTCATGAGAGAAAATCAGTAATTACAAGCAGAGATGGCATCATGGTGTCAATTGTGGATGGAAATCTATTTCTTTTTCTTTGTAGTTTCTCCTCATTTAATGGAATATCCATTATATTATGCTAATACATTCCAATATATTGAGGTCAACTGACATATGTATGACTCAAAAAGTTGGCTTTAATAAGTATGATAATAATGATAATAAAAAGGCAATAAAAAAGAGGAAGAAGAGTACGTCATAGACAAGACACAGTATGCTGTTGTAATTCCATAACCATATGGATGGGCGTGGGTTCAAAGAGAATGTCTAGTTTGGATATGAGAGAACAGTAGTTCCACTAGTAGAACACTAATATCAAAACCAAGTTCCAGATCTAATTGTGTGAGGTCACACTTTTACTTGCTTACTCCTTAATTATGACTTCAAGGACTTGACCAGTCCGTTATTAAAGGCCCAGGTCAAGCCTGGCTGTACTCAGAGTTTGAATTCTAGACCAAGCTGCTCAGAGGTTACCATTCGAAAGATCAATCTTACAGAAAAGCTGTGTTCCTGCCCATAACAACCTTTTTTTTTTCTAATTTTCATCCACATTCAGGGCTTTCTATATTCACAGTCTTTCCGCTGCTTATTGATACTTTTAATCCTTCCCATCTTAGAAGATATGAATATTATAATTTATATTTTTATTGCCTATTTTATTTATTTACATTTCAAATATTATCTGCTTTCCCAGTTTCTCCTCTGCAAACCCTCTATGCCATTCCCGCTCCCACTGCTTGTATGAGCGTGCTCCCCTACCCACCCACACACCCACTCATACTCACTGCTGTAGCATTCTTATATACTGGGGCATCGAGCTTCCACAGGACCAAGACCTCCCCTCCCATTGATACCAAATAAAACAATCTTCTGCTACATATGTAGCTGAAGTCATGGGTTCCTTCACATGTACTTGTTGGATGGTGGTTTCATCCCTGGGAGCTCTGAGGGTCTAGTTTGTTGATATTGTTGTTCTTCCTAGGGGGTTGCAAACTTGTGGTCCTTTATTGATTGAATTGTTTTATTCCATTGAAGTTTAGCTTGTATGGATCTTGAGTCTTCTAGTATGCAAAAGTGATATATACATATGCATGAATTTATAATAAATTAATAGTTTATGTATAATAGTATAGTTTTATGTATAATAAAGTTTATATATATAACTTTCTATGGCTCATACATTCTTTACAACCCCTATTTCACAATATTCCATTCCCTTAGAGGGGCAATTATAGATGTCCCATGTAGGATGAGCAAAAAATAATTTAAATTTGATCCTATAAGTTAATGCACATATGTGTGTGTGTGTGTGTATTTGTCCTGTACATATCTTTTATTTATATATAGTAAGATTTTATTGATATATATATATAAAACAGTTTTTATATACTTTGGAGAAAGACAAATACCTTCTTATGAGCACATTTTAAAATAAATGTCGGGGCTGGGGATTTAGCTCAGTGGTAGAGCGCTTACCTAGGAAGCGCAAGGCCCTGGGTTCGGTCCCCAGCTCCGAAAAAAAGAACCTTAAAAAAAAAATAAATGTCAAAATATTGTTTTTCTAAAAATTACATACAATTCTCTTGACTACAAAATTATTACGAGCTATATTAAAATGTTACAAATGTTACTAGTTTAAGCCAGAGAATCTGAGCTACACTGGACCTGGCTGGAAGTACATGTATCTATATCAGGTAGATTTTATAGCTTTAAAGGGAATGGACACATGATAGAAAAACCATAGAGGTGACTGCATCATTGCTTAAAATTTTATGAAATTCTGCATGCATGTGTGCACCTAGAATCTTCTACAAAATTTCTGGTGGTGTTAATTTCCAGAAACACATAGCTAATGGAATCCACATGTGATGGGGAGATTCACCATGGAGATCTGGATAGGGACTGGTAATTAATGAGAATATCACTGAAGCACTCAGGTCATGAACCACATGGGTAGGACAGAAGAGACAGCAGGGCAGCTACTGGATATAGAAGTAAGGCCCCAGCTCCTGCCTAGGACGGAATAAGATGGAAAGGCTTTGGAAAGACAGTTTATAGTTTATTCACTCATTGTACATAGACTCTCGTCACACTGTCCTAGTTGAGTAACACTTTTGATTAGAGAAGAAATCTCCAGCCTCACATATACTGAGTTTGTATTCTACGCCACTGGGTAAGAAAAGTCTACTGGATAGATTATCGGGGTCATCTAGAATATATATCAAAACCAAATTTATTAAAATTATTGCAAGTTATGGATGAAGTCATATAGAAATAACCTTCCCTGATGAGAGACAAAGAACCTGTAGGATCTCCATCCAGGGGTTGTATGACAGAGAACTCCTAATCTGGCACTGAATTCCTATGAGTGTCATGGAAATTAGCAGTCTTTAGTCCATCTTGGAAGGTTAAAAGCTGATTCTAACAAAAATAAAAGGTCAATTACAAGCAGCAACAACCTCCAAGAGTAGAACTATCCAGTTCAGGAGAAAACAGAGGAAATAGCAAAATCTTGCATCTGTGCTTGTCCTTTAACCTTGAAAATTACTGTTAATGTTTTTGAATGTGTCTTAAAACTTTGAAAAAATGTCATAAATAAAATACTTTTCATGTCTGCAACCATAACAGTATATTGTTAACAGTGTTAAGGATTGGTGCTTCCCCATAGGATGTATCTCAAGTTAACCATTACTTCAGTTTCTAATTCCTCCTCCATGCCTACATTTCTTCCAGACAAGAAAAATTTGGGGTAGAAAGTTTTATGGGTTGGTATATTTCTCTATCTTTCTACCGTTGCTCCTGCTGACTGCAGGAGGCAGCTGCTTCAGGTTCTATATTCCCAATGTAGTCGGTCACAGCTTAGGTCACTCCCATTGATTCTTGGTCACTTGTCTTATTTTAGGTCTCTAGATATTTTAGGTCTCTAGGTATTTCCCACCTCCTCACCCTTGTCATTTGCAGGTTTCCATTCATTTTCATGACTATCTAGCCATCTCTCCTGTCCTTCCCTGTACCTGATCATGAACTTTGAATATTTCTTTAAGTGCTTCTCTGCCATTCAAGATTCTTCTGTTAAAAATTCTGTTTACTTCTATACCTCATTTTTAAATTGGCTTATTTTGGTTGTTGGTGTCTAACTTCTTGAGTTTTGTAAATTTTGGATATTAGCACTCTGTCAGATGTAGGGTTGGCGAAGATCCTTTCCCAATCTCTGGGCTGTCAATTTATCCTATTAATAATATCCTTTGCCTTACTAAAGCTTTGCAGTTTTATGAAGTCTTTTTTATCAGTTATTGATCTTAGAACCTGAGACATTGGTGTACTCTTAAGGAACTTGTCTCCTATACCAAGGTGTTCAAGGGTATTTTCCACATTCTCTTCAATGGGATTTAGTGTATCCATTTTGTTGTTGTTGTTGTTGTTGTTGTTGTTTTTGTTGTTGTTGAGTTTCTTGATCTACTTGGAATTGAATTTTGTGCAAGGTGATAAGTATGGATCTATTTTCATTCTTCTACATGTAGACATCCAGTCAGTCCAGAACCATTTGTTGAAGATGCTTTCATTTTTTCCATTGCATGATTTCTGGCTTCTTTATCAAAAATGGAGTATCCATAGGTGTTTGGGTTTATTTCTGGGACTTTGATTCAATTCTATTGATCAACAGGTTTGTCTCTGTACCAATACTATGCAGGTTTTGTCACTATTGCTAAGTAGTACAGCTTGAGGTCAGGGATGGTAATTTCTCCTGAAGTTCCCTTTTTGTTTAGAATTGTTTTCACTATCCTCTGTTTTTTGTTTTTCATGTGATTTGAGAATTGCAATTTCAAGGTCTACAAAAAATTGTATTAGAATTTTTGATGGGGATGCATTGAATCTTTAGATTGCTTTGGGTAAGATGACATTTTTACTATGCTAATTCTAGGCCCCACCCAGCGGCTGACTCAGACAGATACATACACCCAGAGCCAAACAGTGGGTGGAACTTGGAGACCCTTGGAAGAATAGATGGAAGGAGAGTGGCCTGAAGGGGATAAAAACTCCACAGTAAGACCAACAGAGTCAACTAACCTTGACCCTCTCAGAAACTAACCATCAACCAAAGAACATGAACAGTCTGGGCCTGGCCCAGCTGCCATGCATATATATAGCACATGTACTGCTGAACCTTCATATACAACCTGAACAACTGGAAGGAGAGCTATCCAAAAATCTGTTGCCTGTAAGCAGTATATGTTCTACTAGCTGGGTTGCCTTGTCTAACCTCAGTGGGAAAGGAAGCACCTATCATAGCAGAAATTTGAAGTGCTAGGGTAGGGAAGATATCCACTGGGACCCCCAACGCAGAGGAGAAGGGAAAAGGGTTGCAGCAAGGATTGTGGAAGGGATGAGCTAGAGGGAAAATCAATGAATGGAATGTAAAATGAATAATTTAAAAACTTAAGTTAAATTTTAAAAAGAAAATTAAATTTCTATCAGGAATTCCTCTTTGTTTATTCCAGGTCCAGTCAAGTTAACAAACAAATAAGACACCATATCAAAGGGAATGGGGAGAAGGCTACTTGTTGAATGCTGACATTTCAGAAGAATGGAAGTTCTTTCCATTCCTGATGAATCTACAGATGTATTAAATCTCACACTTTAGTGCATCCTGGCCCTATTGTGTCAGCCTTTTACTAGATTAGCATGTTCTCCTCGTGTGTACCCTGAAGGAGTGAAGTACTCAAAGAGATTATGATTCAATGAGATTCTAGATATCCCTGGTGTACAATGATGCCTAAGAATCCAGTGAGAAAATCCTAGATTGTGCCGCATGACCAGGATGGTATTACAGATTTGACCTGTTATTTTCTTGCACCATTTTCTTCTATTTTTATAAAAGATTTTTTTTCTTTTCTAAACATTTTATGACTATTATGACATAATTTGCTTTTTAAGCCTTCACCATTTTCTGTCGACTTCTAGATAATGAGGATATGAAACAGAAATGTTAACAGAAAGAAGCCTTTTCCTGACATGGTTTGATTTGGATTGGGTAAAGACATGAAGAGGCTAGTTTCATAAAATAGAAAAGACAGGTACTTATGGTCACATCTGTGAATGAGAAATGGCTGGACAGCTGGGAACTTTAAGTAGCAGTCATTAGTAACCAGGAGAGTGGCCTTAGTATACTACTGGGGTGGGTCACAGCGATGAGCCAGAATCATGCTATTCTTTGACGCAAGAGTCACACCAAATCTGCTTTTATACTGACCGCCCCATGAAGTGGAAATAAAGTTTTCTAAATTTGTCCAGACTAGAACTATCTTTGATCCTACACTGTGGGCAGAATCGAGCCTGTGGACAAGGGTCAAGTAACAAAAGAAGATTTACTAAGAGCTAAGCCCAGATAATTCAAAGTGTGTTCCTGATCTCTCTGGGAACCAATTTTCCATTCTATTGATAGAAAAGTCACCTTTGCCTTCACTGCAGAGAGAGCTACCTTCATACACGATGTAAATGTAACACATCCATTGAAGACATACCTCAAAGTGCATGTTCTCTAGATGTAGTGATACCTGAGTGAACTCGAAGTCCCTTTGATGCCCTTAATAGAAAGCATGGTGCAAAGTGAAGTCATTTCTGGATCCACTCCAAATTGTAGTTTTCAAGATTCTAGTTATTGTTAGTTCAAATTTTTATTATTTGACTTCATATGTCTAGTTCTGATAATCTCTCTGAAATCACATGTAGTTGTTCACCATTCTTCACTAGATCATTACATTATATGTCTTAGACTATGTATATTCTAATTTCATTTTAGACATTACAATTTATTTGACTGATGGTTAAACATTTGCTAGGCGAATGCTCTGGTAATAAATTAGGTGACAATGGTGCCTTCACAATTGCTCTTGGAGAAAAGTAGTCTCCAAAACAAATTATCTTTTTGCTAAGAATTTATTTGGTCAAAAATCAAGAAACATGAAGAGAAAGTCATAGTAGAATAAGCAAAACTGGTTAACAAATTATTCCATCAAGAATTTATAAGCATAATAAACTACTAAGGTTAAATATTTACATGATCTCATACCTGATTACATGATTTGATACCTGATGAAAAAAATATTAGTTGACAACTCACGACTATTCAGGGCCATTGGTTATTAGTTTCTACTGTGATCACTAACACTGGTACTTCTCATCTCCCCCATGGACAGGTGGAACTTAACTGTGGACCCAGAGAAATCCATTAGTCAAATAAATGTCATGAAGAAAGTCAATGGCACATTAGTAAACAATTTTCCTGTGATCTGGGCTCAGGACATTGAGTCAACCACAAATTACATAACCTAATATATGTACAATGTACCATTTAGGTATTGTGACAGTATTTTAACCCATAATAAGTTCTAAATAAGAACTTCAGCACCAAAATAGAATTCAAATGAATTTAATTCTGGTGAGTTGATATCATTTCCCATACACTAGCGGGATCTAAGACCTCAGTGGTTACACTCTTCATAGGACCTACTTGCAATGATTTCCTGCCTATTCTTAGCTGTGAACATGAAACCATAAAACAGCGTGCCCATATGACATATTCTTGGTCTTTCATTTCATCTTTGTTTCTTCATAATATTTTGTATCAAACTTACATGTATGTGAAATAATTATTCTGTACAAATGTTATATGTAAAAGTAGACTATGAGCATGGAAATTAAGAAATCAGGTAGAGGGTGGGAAGCCATTGATAACACATTAAATAAAAAACATACAGCAGTTTTATAGAAACATCATTTTCTCTTTAAAAAGAAATTCAATATAATCTAAATACAAATATACCACCAATTATGTAGTAGAAGACCCAGATGGTACTTTGAGAATAATGGAAAGATCAATTGTTCCTTCTTCCCTTCTGTGAGCCTTCAAGCCCACACATTGGAGGTAGATGTTGACTTGATGCATACATGGTGATGTAAGAGTTAACACAAATTCTACCTGGTGTTTCCTTTTAAATATGTGTTTAAAAGAAAACCACTAAGCAGTTTCATGATAACAATGAACTGTAATGTGAAATGTCTACTCAAATGCTTATTGTTGGATATTTTGCCCTCACATGCATCTATCCATTTAATCTGTAGAGGACTTTTAATGGAAAAATCAGAACCTCTACATTTCTTCAGTACTCAGGTTGGGTGCTAGGTTTAGGAAAAGAATCACATACTATGTTTCAGTTCTAGTGAGGATAAATCACTATTCTCATTTTGAAAAGGCAGATGTAATGTAATCAGTTATTAATTACACAACTGATTTTCATCTTTAAGGGAAGAGAATAGACTGAAACTTCATTCTGGTTCTCATCTCAGCAGCTAAAAAGTCAATTACTTTGTCCTGGAAATAGTCCATCCATAAGCAGAAATTCATGCAATGAGACAAGTTAAGAATTTCAAATCATGCCAACATGACTATTTCATTAATGATTTCATCATGATGCTATCATATAATGGAATGGGATGGTATATGCTCTAACCGTTAAACTGGATTTCAGCTGTGTAAACAATTTTTGACAAAAGTCATGATCAAATTAGAGTACAATTGCCCCAAATTTCCTAGTACTTTACTTCTATGTCCCTGAAATTTCACCTTTGAATACTATCTGTAATTCCCCAAATATCAAACATATATTATAAAACATGTTATCCTAATCATTGGTACCTGGAGGATTTGTTTTTATCTCTGACCTAAGTATAACAGTCAATACATTTCTAGTACTTACTTTCAAATGAATTAAAAATATTTAGGATAGCATATCTGATCACAAAGAGGACAAGATGAGAAATAGTACAAATACCGTGGGTGGTCAGGGGACTGGATACAATTTTGTGTGGATTGATTGGGCTTCCTCAACCTCCTCAGGTCTAATACCATACACTTCTTTTCCATAACATACAATTTTTTATTTAAAGCCAAGAAATCTCATAACCCATTTTAATTCAGTGCTCATGGTTACAAACACAGTTTAGATTAGACTAAAGAAAAATCCTAAAAGCCACTTTGGACAGTAAATATTCTCTGATGTCCAGGTCATGCTATTACTTCCTGCATACTAAGGATACTCTCTTGGTATTGTACGCTGCAAATACAACATTGTAATTAGAACTCTGTGAAGCATGTGTTGGTGCAGAAAGAAAGCCAAGACAGTTTTCTGGCTCTTCTGAAGTATCCTCTCTCCCTTCTATTCCCAGAAGTATATAAAAGAATGAATAATGAATAAAATTCTAGAGGATCTTCAGTAAGTGTACTACAAATATAATGAAAAGAAAAACACCAGTAGATATGTTCATGTGGAACTGGGGAATCTCACTTTGCCTCATGACTGTACAGAGAATTAGAGGAAACTGAGCAATTCTGAGAGTAGAACAATTCGGGTTCCCCAGATTAAGCCTCTTAACTGATTATACTAATAGTTATACCTAAATTCATATGTATACAAGCAATACTCAGAAGGCTATATTATTTATCATGTATATATAAATCCATAATATTTGTGTGAAAATTTTTGGCATCATATTTTACTATACAAATAAAATAGTCTAGTAAATGGGGCTTCAATACTAGGAACTCTCCAAATGAAAGCCTAGAATACACTTGAGAACTGTCATTTGAATTTCAGGAGGCTACAGTTTAGCACACTGCTCTCTACTAAGTAAGTGACCACATTCCTACAGCCAGCAAATATAATCCAGGAGTCGGACATGTGTATGAAACAGGAAGCCACTGGCATGTGTAGTAAATGTCCTCAAATGTTTCAGAAACCATCATTATGTAGCTAACTGAAAGGAAGTACTAAGACATTGCTTTTAAAATATGCAAATCTTTCAGTGTGTTTATTTCTCCTGAGAGCTAAGTACCCTACTGAAACTGATGAATAGTCATATTGAGGAAAATAGTAAACTGACTGGGACACATAGAGACCTGATTCGTATGTATCCCAACGTGGAAAGAAAGAATCCTTGGGAAGAAAATGTGGCTCTATGAGGATGAGGGTAAAATCAACTCAGCCACTCTGCACTGGTTTTGAGGATACACTCCACTCAGCTGATGAGTCCAACCCATGTGCAACTGGCCATGGGTTCCCTTGTGAGGCAAAAATCCTCATGCTTGAAATTTAGTTATTTAATAACAATGTGAAAAAAGAGAAATGCATAGGTATTTGATATTTACCAATGCTTTGCTTCAGAGAATTTATGTAAGTCCCATTGAATTTTGCTTGTTTCATGACTCTTTTTTTCAATTTCAAATATCAAGCACAGTATTTCATAATCATTGAGAAGCAGTATCATGTAAATATAATTTAAAACTATTGAAGGTCTGGTGTTGGACATTCAGGGAAAAAACAGCATTATCAGAATTGATTACTTAGCAGCCTGCTGGAGACTTATTTCTTAATGGTAACTACCCACAGTCCCTAATACAATTGGGGCTATGAAAGTCAATTTTTCTCTGTTTGTAACTTGAATATACTCTTTATTAAATATTAAGATGGATAGAGAAAACTAAGTTTTAATTGTTCAAATCCATTATTCATTGGAAAACTTTAATAAGAAGAGCTAGAATGAAAAGTATATTTAATATGTAAAAATGAGACAGAGATTAAATTTTCATGATTTTCATTTTCATGCCTTTTCTTTCTACTGCATAGAACATAGGAAAGGTGATTTGCCACTCTTCCTTTCCTTCTTCTCCCTTCTCTCCTCCTCTCTTACTGTTTCTCCTCTCCCTCCTTTGCTTTTATCCTCATCCTCCTTTGCTTCTCTCCTGATCCCATGTGGCTTTGAATTTCCCTCATTTAAACTTTTGTTGAGCACTTGTTTTGCAAACACACTGTTACCCACCATAAAGAAGCACTCTAATCGTGCATTTGTATTGTGAATTTAATCATTTTTAAATTTGTACTATAATTTTTCAGAGATGGAGTCAGACAAGTTGCACAGGGTAAACCATCTAATACAGCACTTTAATTATTTTATTTTTATGTAAGAATATTTGCCTGCATGTATGTATGTGCACCTGTGTGTTTGGCACCCACGGAGACAAGAGGAGGACATCAGAACCCCCCCCCAGGAATTAGAGTTTAGTGTGGCTTGTGAGCTCCTTTGTGAGTACTGTGAAACAGAGTACTACCAAACAGTGACCTATCTAGCCTTTAATTACAGATTTTTAGAGTATTCAAATATAATTAAAAACAGAGTAATAGGGTTTCAAACTCTATTGATTGTAACTGTATTTTATTTTCATAATTTCAGAATGTTATTCTCTTCATAACGATGAGTATGGATTCATATCATTCCAGTACTAGATAAAGGAATGTACCTTTAAAATCACCATCAACACAGCAGTCAATGCATAACAGTTAACTTACCTGTTTTCTTACTGTATACCAATAATTTCTAAGTTATATGTGTGATATATTTCTATGATTCGTCTTAAAATTTCTCAGTGTATAGATATCTTAGGATGCTAAAACATTGTCCCTCCCAAATAATGCCATTCACCACTGCTGGCAAGTTAAATGAGCACTAAAAATAAACAAGGAGCTGAAGACAAAACAAAACAAATTGGAGCTGAATTCAAATCACAGATGAGCAGTCATTGCCATCATTGTGAAAGCGTTAACTATGAATAGGAGTCTGCAAATGGGCTTTATGCCAGGTTATTTTATTTCAATAATCATGCAGCCCTAGAGCTCTTTGTTATAGTTTGTTATACTGTTCACTTAATAAATGAAAATGAATTAGCAGTTATTGTTGTTGACATGTCTTTCTTTCCAAATCTATGTGATTGGTGATTAGAAAGGAAGGAAACAAAGGAAGCAAAATAATTTAAAAAGAAACACAGCTGAAGAAAGAATTCAAAAGGCGGGGATGTGGGGGTGGGGAGAGAAGGAAGTAAAGTACAAGGAAAAAAATGAAGGAAACTAATGGTGCCAGGTACAAAGCTTTTAACTCTCAACTCTAACTTCTGGTCTCCTTTCTAATACTTCACTGCCTTTTACAAAGCAAGGATTAGGGCCCAGTAAACTTAATTTCTGCACTGTCAAGAGGTAATGGATTCAAGGCTGAAGGAAAACATGTTCCTTCCTGCTTCAATAGCCCACCTTGAGTTTCACACAGGACTGTTCACACCAGCACTTGCTCTCTTCAGCAGCAATGCAGCCAGTGTGATTTCGTCCCCTCAAGTCTGCAAAATTAGCTTCTGAATGCATCCCCAGCAATGCCGATAGCACCCTTTCATTCTTCCGGCCATGTGATAATGGTAAATACCTGATGCCCTTGGCATATCTTTAAGTTTTATTAAAAAACAATATAGTCTCTGTCTGATTCTGTTTCTCCCCAAACCCACTGTTTGCTTTGCATTATACAGCCCAGGTTGTTTATCTTGTCTTGGCATCACAAGTCAGGACCATTATTGCTCACAGTGAAGTTGTAACTCTAATGTATATTGAATGATGCCATATTCTTCAGCCTTCGTTTATATGCATAGTAATTTCTCATGCCAAAAATTAATTAAAAGATTTGATGAGGCCCAAAGAGAGGGTGTAGTGATTAATAGAGCTTTCTGCTCTCACGGAGACCACAGGTTTGAGTCCCAGCACTTAAATTGTGACTGACAATTTCCTGAAACTCTTCTTTTAGAGAGTCTGATGCCTTCTGCTGGACTCCAAGGCTTTCTGAGTAAAAATCTTGCACATAAAGATTGCAGACACACACACACATACAGACAAAAATAACAAATGTTTTTAATA
Source organism: Rattus norvegicus (assembly GCF_021556685.1). Lineage (NCBI taxonomy): Eukaryota > Metazoa > Chordata > Mammalia > Rodentia > Muridae > Rattus > Rattus norvegicus. Next base: position 31,585,984 of record NC_141544.1, on the reverse strand, counting down.
AAGAAGACTTCAGCTATCAAGTGACATTGTTTGTTGTATAATAAAAAAGATCGAAATTAAATGTTAATATATTTATTAATTCTTGATATAAAAGTAGCATAAGAAAAAAGTGGGAGCATGAAAAAGAATACCCAAGGTTAAACGAACCATGGGTTATACCAGGACTTCATAGACACAGCCTGAGCTACATAGAAAAAACATGTCACAAGAAAACAGGGCATAAAGATAAAGTTCAAAGATAGAGCCCTTGCCTAGAATATTCAAGCAATTTGTTTCCACCAACCACTCTGTGACTGAAGTTAAATCCCACTCTACAAGATGAAACACATATATGGCACTCCCTGGTATTGCTTTGCTCAAAAGACACAGCACAAAACTAGTATTCTAAATAACTTGTCATTAAGCCCACAGGTTAATGCATCATCTACCTCTTAACTGGAAAGTCTCTATTCGTACTGAACAGTAACTATCACCTGGACTGACCACTGTCCAAGGTGCAGACACAGGCAGTGGATTCTCAGGCTGCATGAGGCACACATGCCATGCTAACTACTCTCTAGGCCCAGCAGTCACTGCGGCTGAGGAGAGAGAAGTAGTGCAACACCTAGAGGTGATTGGTGACTGGGAAATGACATGTCTTCGGAACACAGCCAGGAAACGTCACTTATGAACTCACAGAACTGCAACAGCATGCCCAAAGGGTGCTTGCTTTTGATGTATTCCTAGATCCCAGGTGATGGCTAGTTTAAAAGAAGAAAAGTCGTATTTGACTTTTCAAAAAGTCACCTTAAAATGAACCTGCTCACCTGAAAGCAACTTGATAGTGGTTTTATCGTTGGTGGTGATGGTGGGGGGGGGGGGAGGGGGGTGATGGTTTAGTTTGGCTCCTAATTTTGTGAATTGAAGATCAGAGGCATGCCATTAAGCCATCTTAAGAGTCTGACATGACGCCGTGGTACATACACTGATCACAACTAAACAGGAAATGGGGGAAATTTAATTTATCCCATGAGTAGAACTTCCCTACCCAAGCATGTTTATCTTATGGTTACAATCACTCTTATTTTATTCTCAATTTATTATGTATTTTCTGAATAAGTATGGGCTGCTTGCCACCCTCACAATTATACCAAAAGTAAACTAAATGACAGTGGTGAAAATGAGTGACATGAAAGGCTATAGTTAATCAGACCTTGACTCTAAAACATATACAGAGATTTGATTGCATAGCTTAGTTTGTATGATACAAAATGCCCCAGCTTCTACATTTCTACCTCTTCCTCTACATAATGTGTACACATTTGATAAAACTCTTTTACTCCATTCCTTATGAAAATAGTCACTCAATAAAAGCCAAAATTAATCATTCATATTATACATTAGCTGTGAACTGCATATTCTTTATCATTTGAGCAAGGTTGAAACAATAAATATCAAATGTTTTCAGTGTTTTAAATGATCATATTGAGAGTAAACTAATAATACCATCATCATAGTTATTCAAAGTATATTATAAATAATATTCATATATACATATATCCTCACAGGTTACATTACATTACTATTTATTTCTATTAATTATTTCACATATATTTACAACTCAGATATCTAGATATATCCATGCATAACTTTTGCTATTATTTTCATTAAATTTGTTCATTAACTAACCTTATTGCAAAGTAAACACTTGTTTTATGGCTGTATACTGTCTTGAAATTCTGCAATGACTATCATCCCATTCTATTGCTCATTTTCAACATTTTTGATGCCTGTTAGTACTGTGAATTTTTATGTTAAATAGTAGAGTCAATTTTCAATGTCTAGAAAAAATTGTTTGTTGGGCTTTTAACTAGAATTTTACTCATAATGTTTTCATTAAAAAACATTAAATTCCTATTATGGGTTTAGATTATCCCTCAATATATTTATACCCCCTTTAATTTGTCTCAACTATTTAATAAAATTTTTAAGGTTTTTCAGAAAATAGAATGTAGGCATGTTTCATATTTTACTAAGCTCTTTCATTACCCTATCATAGACTTAAATTATTTGAATTTATATTTTCTCCTGTTTTATTTTTTAGACTGTCATATGATTACATTTTCCATTCTTCCTGTTCTTCTCTGCTAACCCTCATATATCCCCTCTTGATCGATGTTTATATGTAAATATACGGAAATATGTAAAAGATTATATATCCAAGCACTCTTCTGTACAATGTTACTTGTGAAGGTGAATCCCTATTGCAAAAGAAACCATGAACTTCAGATGTAGATCTTAGATACCTCTAAGCTGAGAAACACCTAAAGAAATGTTCAACATCTTTAGTCATAAGGGAAATGCAAACCAAAACAACCCTGAGATTTCACCTCACACCAGTGAGAATTGCTAAGATCAAAAACTCAAGTGACAACAAATGCTGGCGAGAATGTGGAGAAAGAGGAACACTCCTCCATTGTTGGTAGAATTGCAGACTGGTACAACCATTCTGGAAAGCAGTCTGGAGGTTCCTCAGAAAATTGGACATTGAACTACCTGAGGATCCAGCTATACCTCTCTTGGGCATATACCCAAAAGATGCCCCAACATATAAAAAAGACACGTGCTCCACTATGTTCATCGCAGCCTTATTTATAATAGCCAGAAGCTGGAAAGAACCCAGATGCCCTTCAACAGAGGAATGGATACAGAAAATGTGGTACATCTACACAATGGAATATTACTCAGCTATCAAAAACAATGATTTATGAAATTCATAGGCAAATGGTTGGAACTGGAAAATATCATCCTGAGTGAGGTAACCCAATCACAGAAAAACACACATGGTGTGCACTCATTGATAAGTGGCTATTAGCCCAAATGCTTGAATTACCCTAGATGCCTAGAACAAATAAAACTCAAGATGGATGATCAAAATGTGAATGCTTCACTCCTTTTTTAAAAGGGGAACAAGAATACCCTTGGCAGGGAAGAGAGAGGCAAAGATTAAAACAGAGACTGAAGGAACACCCATTCAGAGCCTGCCCCACATGTGGCCCATACATATACAGCCACCCAATTAGACAAGATGGATGAAGCAAAGAAGTGCAGACTGACAGGAGCTGGATGTAGATCGCTCCTGAGAGACACAGCCAGAATACAGCAAATACAGAGACGAATGCCAGCAGCAAACCACTGAACTGAGAATAGGACCCCCGTTGAAGGAATCAGAGAAAGAACTGGAAGAGCTTGAAGGGGCTCGAGACCCCATATGTACAACAATGCCAAGCAACCAGAGCTTCCAGGGACTAAGCCACTACCTAAAGACTATACATGGACTGACCCTGGACTCTGACCTCATAGGTAGCAATGAATATCCTAGTAAGAGCACCAGTGGAAGGGGAAGCCCTGGGTCCTGCTAAGACTGAACCCCCAGTGAACGTGATTGTTGGGGGGAGGGCGGTAATGGGGGGAGGAAGGGGAAGGGGATGGGCTAGGGGGATGTTGACCAGGAAACCGGGAAAGGGAATAACACTCGAAATGTAAATAAGAAATACTTAAGTTAATAAAAAAGTAATAAAAAAGAAATTAGGTATATTAATGTCTATATGTTACTAGATCTTTTAGTTCTAATAGTATTTTGACTTCTTAATGTATGCTATAAGTTTTCCAAGATGCCCTGAGAGTTTGAAGCAAGGCATAAAAGTATGCCTTGATTGCTTGAAGTTATTTGAAATCTCAGAGAGTAAATATTTTTTAATGAAGAGCTGAGCAATATCTAGACATAAATTTCAGTAAAAAATAGACAGTAAATAAAGACATGGAGAACCATCCAACACAATTGGCAATTAGACGAGGGGAGTAACAACTACTAAAAAAGGCTATTACGTATCAATGAGTATGGCTCAAAACAGAAAGATCAGTCATAAAGTTTTTCACAGAAATCTGGGGACTTCTGTGCTGTTGAAAGAAAATAATAACATAAAGATTTGTCAAGTAATCATACATCTACCCCTGGGACTCATCCCTTAGTTATTACACATTTATTCAACATCAAGAGAAATAAAATCACATAAATGACAATGTATAAGTACACGCTGTTAGCAACTCTATTTATAATACTCAAAAATTATGGCAAGTCTAATATTTGTTAGTCAATCAATAAATTCCTTGTGGTAGAAGCAAGAAATACAATATAATTCAACACTTGAAAGAAATATGTTATTGCTATGAACAATGTGGATGATTTCAAAATACATATTCTGAAGGAAAGAAATCAATTATGTCATAATTGATTCCACCTATAGAGCTGCTTTTTTAATGCAAGCTAACATACAGTGAACATAATTATATTACTGTTTTTCTGGAAACTGTTTACAGATTAGGATAAAATTCTATTGAGAAATTATTAAGAATGGCTGAGAGGAAAACAGAAATACTGGCAGGTCTAATTGTTATCTATACAATGGTAATGGTTCACAGATCTATTCACAGCCAAAATTTCTCATACTTGTCCATTTTCAAGAGGTACGATATTGAAATTAATAATAAGGCTGTTAAAATTGATTTTACAAATTTTTCTGAGTTTGTAGTTTTTGTTAACTTGACACAAACCCAGATATATCAAGGAAGATAGAAATTCAACTAAGGAAAAATTTGTAGACTGTCCTATGGGAAGGCATACCTATGGGGCACGGTTTTGATTGATCCTTAATGTTTGATGTGGAAAGACCGAGCTTACTGTCTGTGATTCTACCCATGTTCAGATTGTGCTGAGTACTCCAAGAAAACAGGCTGGGCAAGTCAGAAAGAGTAAGCCAGTAGGCATATTTTCCCTATAAAATTTACCTGCATTCTTAGTTGAGTTTTTGTCCTGACCTCTTGTTATGATTTACTTGATTGTATATATAAACCAAATAGATCCTTTCCCACACAGGTGCATTTTTATCAGTGTTTCATTATAACAAAAAACTCAAGCTAGAATATTTGCAAAGAAGGGAAGACCTTAATTTAGCTGATGATTTCAATACCTAGAATAAGATAAGGGATAAAATTCTTACACTTCCACCACATATGTATATTGAAACACTAAACTCAATTTAATATTCTTTAATGGCGTCATCAGCAAGAAAAAATATGGAAGACGGAAATCTTAGTAAATAAGTTAGGCACTGAATCTTCTTGCACCTTGGTCTTGAACATTTCAGCTGCATTTTTTTCAATGAGAATGGCCCACATAATTTCATATATTTGAAAGTTTTATCAGCAGGATCTGATACTGTAAGAGATGTCCTGATTAAAATCTTTCTTTTATGAGTTCCCATGGTCCCACTTCACAGTGGGAAATTGTATTCTGGGTTGACTATGTGGATATGTATACATGAAATTGTCCACCATGATGTGGCTGCCTCCTACAATCAGCTGAATAGTAGAATTCAGCAAATATGCTAACTCTCCTATAGAAACAGGAAGATCCTCCTGGGAGTTGTGAAGTTTTGTTGTTGTTTTATTTTTGAGTGCAGCTTCCCAGTGAAACATTGGATGTTTTTATGCTTAACCTGCTAACTTTTTTCTGAGCTACACTCCCATTGCTTGGGGGTCCTAATACTTTCAACTACATCATGACCTTAATGCAATCAATATCCTGCAGACTGAAGATCATAAAATTAGACAATTTCTTTGTCCTCATGAACCAATATATACATCAAATCATACTAAGTCTACGTGATGATATATTGAATCTATATGTTTGGAGACTGGATCCTTATCTAATTCAATGTCCAATAACTAAGGATTTAAATATTTGTCTCAGAATTATTCTAATTTATCTCCTAATGTTTATAAGTGTTAATTAAGTAACTGTACAGTAAGATATTAGAACAAAGCTCAGTGTGGACCCAGTATTTGTAACTGAATCATAGAAGTGTATCCAATGCAACAATTCAGAAATCCTTAGAACTATCCAATATCTCAATAGTACATGTGGACTTGGAGGGAGGAAATGTGATATGTATATGTGTATGTGTATGTATATATAGTTTATTTGACAAAGATAAATAATTGATATCTCTAATATCTGCTTGAATTATCCAAGTGATTCTAAAGGAAATTGTTCACCTTATTGTCTCAGAATTCTAAAATGTAATAGCAAACTCTTGAGTAGTAACTGAAGTCATGGTAAGGGGTTTGAATAAGATATTAAGTAAGGATCACCTAGGAGCAATGCTGTCTCTCACATACCTACTCTCCCAGCCCAGCCACCACATTGCTATCAGGTTTTTTTTCCTGAATAATGCACAGTAAAGTTCAGTCTCTTTATTGTCCTGTTCTATGGATTAAATAACTCCCAGAAAGAAATCATTTCACCTCTTGTTAAGGAGTAAGTTTAAAGAGTAAGTCATCATGTGATAGGTGCTCTATGCTACTTGAGGGAATGAGGCATTGTCTCTCTGATTGTGAAGCGATTCCATCTTTCTTTCTATGAGCTGTTGTAAAAGCCTGATGCAATCCTGAGTTTGTCACTGTTAAGAAAGGTGTCATCACAGCTTTAAACCTGTTCTATGCCTTTCCTAAGGTGCTATACAAGTGTAAATGAGTCTATTTCATATTCATTGCATCCTTTTTAAGTATGAAATGTAACCCACTCTACGGGGGGGGGGGGTGGGAATAAGAAGAAACAATTTGAGAAGACAATTTTTCACTTCTGTCTCAAACTATATGATATACCACAGTACTGTAAAAGTAAAGATCTGGAAGTGTAAATTTGGTTAAAATAAAAGTTTACATAGCAAATACACTGTTTAGAAAGTATCTTTAAACATTAGACAATCCATTGCTTTCCTTCCTATATACAGTCATAGAAGCTCCATTCAGAGTTTTAAAACGATGACAATATTTTATAAGTTCATGTCTATAACATGTTATTTGAAATTTTAAGTTCTAAAAGTGTCTTAATTTCTTTTTCAATTGCTGTGATAAAATCGAAGGGTTATGTTAGCTCACAGTTCAGGATACCAGCCTTTTGGTGGAGAAGTCAAAGCAGCAAGAATTTGAAGCATCTCACCATATGTTCAAATGAGAAAAGAACAATGAGTACACAGAGCTGCTCAGGTAACTTTCCCTGATTGTACAGTCTGGGATCCCAGTCTCGTACTAGATATGCCGTGTTTGCAATGACTTTCCATTTCAACTTAAGTAATCAGAATCATCTCCCACAGGCATGACAGAGGTTCTCAGGAAATTCAGAAGTTGCCAACTGAGTTATCTATCAAACATATTAATAAAGATGCTTATTTTATCATAGCCTTGCAAGTTCCCATACATTTATGGAGGTGCAATATCAACTTACCAAACAGTAAATTTTATGACAGTATTGACAGTGGCTTGTCATCTATTGCTGATTTATACAATATGTTATTGTTACCTTAATATTTTCAACTTACATATAAATTGAGTCAATGACCTTGTAGTTACAGAAGAACACTGCTAGTATAACACTGAGGGTCTTCCCTCTCTGCTCAATGGATTTGGAAGGCTGGAAATATGTAATCTTATTTGATGGCATTCATTGTAATACTCCACAGACTTGTGCATGCAGAAATGTTACTTAGTGGATGAAATTCAAATAAAGTAACAAAAACTGGCAGGACAGAATACTATGTACCCTAAGAGCAAGGGATAACATAGTCCTTGTCAGCATTTGCTAAACTTGTGTGTGGTTAATGGTATAACCAAATTTTAACAGGAAAAAAATATGTTTTAATATTGACCTCTGGCACTGACTGTCAGTATTCTGTTTTCTCTCTTTTCAAAAGAGAATTTATTCTGCACCAGGACAAACAGCAGTAAAAAGCAGCTGAAGATCAAAGCAGTCAAAGAGGAATAACTTACTGCTTAAAATTAGTTCGACCTTTCAAAAATATTTTAAATGTCCGGCTCACAGAGGAATTGACCTTTGTCATTATCCAAGGACTTTGTGTTATTTGAAGATTGAGCTCATTAATAAAATTAATGGTAAGTGATGTGGTGAGGAAAATAATCATTTTACGTGAGGATTGCACTGGCTGGATTAGGGCTAACTGTAAATTCTTTGTGTATCACAAGACCACAGATGTTTTACAATATGAATTGAAACTGCATTCATAATTTCTAGACAATAAACCTGAACTTCTCTGTACTAGAGCAGTAATAATATGCCAACTTCTTATACCAAGTCTAAGGAGGGAGATAAAGAAGGAAGCCATCATTTCTATAAAATGATCAGCGTGTGTCTACATACACTGTTGTTATCTAAAACAGAACGGGTTCTGCAATCATCACATCCTGGATCTTCTCATGTGTGAGGATATTCATAAAATATCCATGTGCCTCTAGTTTCCATTTGTCTCAGACGCCAATCTGTATACAAAGATTCACTCATGACATATTTAGCACCATAGGAGGACCCTTCAAACAAGCCCTTAGTTCTTGATCCATAGAGTAAATCTATGACATTAATGAAAGGTATAGAAGCATCAGCACATTCACCTTCATCCCACACAAATTGAGGCATTAGCAGAAAGGTTAATAGGTCGAAGATTTGAGATGGAACTGTCTCCATCCTTCCATCCCCAGGATCACTGAAGAGGACACTCCAAAGAAAACAGCACTCACTAGAAGAATGTGCAACTTTTGTAAATGTTTTTAAGATTCAATCCTACAACAGATAGAGGCCTTATATCCAAAATATACAAAGAACTCAAGAACTTAGACCGCAGGGAGACAAATAACCCTATTAAAAAATGGGGTTCAGAGCTAAACAAAGAATTCACAGCTGAGGAATGCCGAATGGCTGAGAAACACCTAAAGAAATGTTCAACATCTTTAGTCATAAGAGAAATGCAAATCAAAACAACCCTGAGATTTCACCTCACACCAGTGAGAATGGCTAAGATCAAAAACTCAGGTGACAGCAGATGCTGGCGAGGATGTGGAGAAAGAGGAACACTCCTCCATTGTTGGTGGGGTTGCAGACTGGTACAACCATTCTGGAAATCAGTCTGGAGGTTCCTCAGAAAATTGGACATTGAACTGCCTGAGGATCCAGCTATACCTCTCTTGGGCATATACCCAAAATCTGCCCCAACATATAAAAAAAGACACGTGCTCCACTATGTTCATAGCAGCCTTATTTATAATAGCCAGAAGCTGGAAAGAACCCAGATGCCCTTCAACAGAGGAATGGATACAGAAAATGTGGTACATCTACACAATGGAATATTACTCAGCTATCAAAAACAATGCCTTTATGAAATTCGTAGGCAAATGGTCGGAACTGGAAAATATCATCCTGAGTGAGGTAACCCAATCACAGAAAAACACACATGGTATGCACTCATTGATAAGTGGCTATTAGCCCAAATGCTTGAATTACCCTAGATGCCTAGAACAAATGAAACTCAAGATGGATGATCAAAATGTGAATGCTTTACTCCTTCTTTAAAAGGGGAACAAGAATACCCTTGGCAGGGAATAGAGAGACAAAGATTAAAACAGACACATAAGTAACACCCATTCAGAGCCTGCCCCACATGTGGCCCATACATATACAGCCACCCAATTAGACAAGATGGATGAAGCAAAGAAGTGCAGGCCGACAGGAGCCGGATGTAGATCGCTCCTGAGAGACACAGCCAGAATACAGCAAACACAGAGGCGTATGCCAGCAGCAAACCACTGAATTGAGAATAGGACCCCCGTTGAAGGAATCAGAGAAAGAACTGGAAGAGCTTGAAGGGGCTCGAGACCCCATAGGTACAACAATGCCAAGCAACCAGAGCTTCCAGGGACTAAGCCACTACCTAAAGACTATACATGGACTGACCCTGGACTCTGACCTCATAGGTAGCAATGAATATCCTAGTAAGAGCACCAGTGGAAGGGGAAGCCCTGGGTCCTGCTAAGACTGAACCCCCAGTGAACTAGACTGTTGGGGGAAGGGCGGCAATGGGGGGAGGGTTGGGAGGGGAACACCCATAAGGAAGGGGAGGGGGGGATATTTGCCTGGAAACCGGGAAAGGGAATAACACTCAAAATGTATATAAGAAATACTCAACTTAATAAAAAAAATCCAATAAAAATTTTAAAAAAGAGAAAAAAAAGAAATGTATATAAGAAATACTCAAGTTAATAAAAAAAATTAAAAAAAATGAGACATTCCCCAAAAGGTACAAGCACTGCTAAAATGGAATTTACAAAATGGAAAAGTGTAAGGAATTCAAGTAATTTTTTCTCCCTGAAGACATTACCAAAAATTAAAGGTTTTGTTGTTGTTTGTTGTTTTTGTTTGGTTGTTGTTGTTTTCTAAACACTCAATAATGATGCTTTTATTTTTTTATTCCTAAAAAATACATGCACCCTATTGCAGTTTCCTATAAATAGACGTATTTTTATACACACACAGGTATGTATGTTGAAGTCCCTTGATATATACCTATTCTTGTCAGTATATTTTTAGCTAGAGGATATAGTATATAATAATATGAATAACATAAAATCTAATGAATAACTTAATATAGAGAGAATGTCCACTTGTCTTTAAACTACTTTAAATAGTGTGTATTTAATTGTATTCCATATATATGAGTAGAAAAGAGAACTTACAAATGAACATTTTTAATCTTAATTGTTTCCAATGAGAACTGTACCAGCTCATACTGAGAAAGGTAATTAGCCTACTACTGAGAACTTTCTGGATCTTTTATTATGATCTTGATAAAGGTAATTTGGCACTGACAGCTGTAAAAGAGTCCTATTTTAGCTTGTTGCAATCTACTGATTAGTGAGCTTCCTTGATTATCAAGACCTGAAATTGCATAAAGTCCTAATTTCCTTCCAGGGAAATTAGGTTTCTGTTTGTTTTTGTTTTCTGTGTGAGCATACTAATGTTTCATATTCCCATGGTATTCTAGGGAGCACATTTAATAGTTTTTAAATAAATTAGATTTAAATAGATAGTTTAAATTAAATTGAATAGATTTTTATATTTACTTAATGGATTTAAAATGAAACGTGCCCAATACACTAATAGTCACATGAAATTATTCAGAAAACTTTACATTGAAAACAGTAACCAGAAATTTAAATAATATTTAAGCATTAAAATTTCAAACATAAATAAATACATGACAGATACTTCTGTAATCTCTGACCAATAATTTGAAATAAAATCTCATTGTTGAAAAATATTGAGACACCTACTGAAAAATAATAGTTTTTGAAGTTGTTAAGATGGAGCAAACAATATGTAATTTAAAGGCAAAGAGTAAAAATTTAATGCCAGGAGATATTGAGCCAATTTGATACTATAAATGATTAATTAAATTGGAATTTTTTCACAATATGTATAGGAATTCTGAATAACTGGCTTGCTGAATTAAAAAAAATACTCTTCCAAGTCATTTAGAAAATTTCTTGGTATTATTTTCGTTAAAGACAAAAATGGTGTACAGAGGGTTTATGTCTTATGGCAAGGATCCAGAGAAACCTATGCAGTGACTACTAGAAGCCATAGTTAAGGACATGGACTAATGGGAGACTTATCATCCTATATGGAAGGCCTTTGGGTTAAATTGAAAGCATGCTGGGAAAGGCTGGAAGTCTGTAAGTTTCTTGGAGCGATCAGTCTCAGTTAGAGATTCTTAATCCTAGACAGGAGTAGCTTCTGGAAGTTGCTATCAAGGGTTGACATAAAGAGAGGATCGTGGGGACTCCTTGTATCCAGTGGAAGAGCTATCCCAGAATAAGTCACAGAGGATAGTTAAATAGTCTAGACAGCAAACAAGAGCCACATCTCTAACTCCATGACTCTTCCTTGTTCCCTTCTTTTTCTGTCTCCTTTTATATCACTGCATTTCATCTTCCTTCTTTTGAAACCCCACACCAACCATGACTGCTAACTTCTTGAGCTCTGTAGTCATTCCACATGAAACATACATATCTAAAGATTCAAAACTAACATTCAGTGAGAGAAAACATAAAATGTTTGTCTTTCTGAAATGTTACAATGATTAATCCCAGCTCCAGCCATTTACTTGCAAATTTTGTAATTTCACATTTTGTAAGAGTTGAATTACAATCCATAGCATAATGTAACATATTTGTATTATCCACCTATACATTGATAGTCACGTAGGCAAATATTTTACAAATACAGTGATATCAAGCATTGAAGTTAAAACAGCCTCTTTTACACATTACACTGGTATTCAGGTTATTATTATATTAAAACAAAACAAAAAATTAGATCTCTATATATCATGTCATAGAAAAATCCATTCAAATGGATTAAAGGTTTAATTGAACCTAAAACTCAGAATAGGTAAAGGAAAATACAAAAAATAAATAAAGACAAAAACAGGGATAAAGATTTTTCTGTAACAGAGATCAATATATTAGGAAATAAAAACAAAAACTAACCAATGGAATTGCATAAAATCAAAAACTGCAAAAGAAAGGGAGGTGCTAATTCAATAATGAGATTTTCTACAGAGTGAAATGAGAGTTTGCCAGATATATATAGATAGAGATATAGATATGGATATATAGATATATAGATATATTTAAGAGAAGATTAATCTCGAGGATATATAATGAATTAAAAACAATGTAAGTATACATTCAGACCAATTAAAATATGAACCATTTGTAACTGAACAGTTATGAAATAATGAAATACAAAGGAACTCTGTGGTGGTTTAGGTAAGAATGGTCCACATAGGCTCATAGATTGGAATGCTTGGTCACCTAGCAGTGGTATGATTTGAAAGGAGTAGGACCTCTGGCTTTGTTGGAGGAAGTACTTTACAGGAGGTGGGTTTTGAGGTTTCAAAAAGTCCATTCTTATCCCAGAGTTCCTCTCTTTCTGCTATCTGGGGACCTGGATGTAGAACTCTCAGCTACTTCTCATGTGCTAAGTTGGCCAACTACCTCCCATGCTCCTCGCCATGATGACAATGGATTAAACCTATGCAACTGAAAGCGAGCCCCTAGTAAATGACTGACTTGATAAAAGTTGCCATGGTCATGGTGAATCTTCATGGCACAATTTCACAGACTAAGGCAAACACGTAATGGTATTTAACACCTCAGCTTTCAGAGATAAACAAATTGCCACTATTGAGCTCCTCAATTCAAATGGCTGTCAGGGAGAACAAAATATAATAGCTGCTAGTGAAGGTCCAGGGAAAGGGCA